>NC_037644.1:13488918-13838501 GCF_003254395.2 Apis mellifera | reverse complement strand
TCTAAAGCCACGTGTATCGACGATAAAGAGAGATACAAAGCGAGTGTTTCTGGTAAAACCGTACCTACGACGTTATTTTCTTATTTCTATTCGTACCGTTTTGATCCAGTAAAAGCACGATTGTAATGAAAATGGAGTGTACGGCAGGAATGTAGAGGCAGAGGACGGCTCCCAAACGGCTATAATGCCCGCTTTGTTTCCCTCGTGACCGTTTACCGATTACGTGGCTTCGGCCCTCGAAGAAGTGCACCTCTGTCTAGGCGGAGGAGGGAGAGGAGAACCACTCGATTCTATTCTCGCGCTTTTGCGTTGCGAGTGACGTTGATGTGTGCCAAGTGCCTGCTTTCACGTACACATGACGTAAAGTATGAATGATTCCGTTAACTCGGATGTTGGCTCGCGAGTTGTTGCCCGAGGAGATTATTCCTCGAAAGGAAGGAGAGAGAGAGAGAAGAGGGGAAGGGTGGTGAATCGTGAGCCGGCCTCCCTGAGAATTTTCACGATTGAACGTTGCCGGGTTTACGACGACGGTGAGCGTTCCGCGGACGAATGAGCGATTCGCGTTGTTGAAAACATTATGAACGCCTCCGATTTTTATCCCCGGCTAATCCCGATGATTGAACGCTCGAACGGACGAGCAGCGGCGAGATTGATGGGCGAACGTGATGCGAGACGGTCCCACGTAACGGATGTTGTTGCGATTCGTGTGTTGCCCGCTTCCGATTATCCAAAGAGTAGATCGTAGATCGGTAGAAATTAGTTTTCTTATTTAAGCTCGTGAAATCAAGAATGCTGAACGTTCAATAAGAGAAAAAAGATAAACTCTACATTTATGTTAAAGATCGTTTCTAGTAGAAATTAGTTTTGTTATTTAATCTAGTGAAATCTAGGAATGCTGGGCCGAGTTCAACTCGATTCGAGCTTGTCGAGCAAAAGTGAACTTTACTTTCCAGTTTTGCAAACATCGTTTTGAATTGAAAATAGTTTTGTACTTGAACCTCGATCTCGTGAAATCAAGAATGCTGAGCCAAGTTCAACAAGAGAAAAAAGATAAACTCTATTTTTATGTTAAAGATCGTTTCAAGTAAAAATTAGTTTTCTTATTTAATTTCGTGAAATCAAAAATGCTGAGTAAACTCTACTTTCCACTTTTATAAACAACATTTTGAATTGAAATTAGTTTTGTACTTGAACCTTGATTTCAAAGTGAAATCAAGAATGCTGAGCGTTCAACAAGAGAAAAAAGATAAATTCATTTATATTAAAAATAAAAATTAGTCAGGTTTCTTATTTAATCTCGTGAAATCAAGAATGTTGAGCCAAGTTCAACAAAAGAAAAAAGATAAATTCTACATTTATATTAAAGTTTCAAATAAAAAAAAAAATTAGTCAGGTTTCTTATTTAATCTCGTGAAATCAAGAATGTTGAGCCGAGTTCAACTTAATTCGACTTATCAAGGTGATAAACTCTACTTTGAATATTTTGCGATGCTAAATAAAAGGAAAAAGATGTAGAGAAACTTGGACACTTTTACTCTCGTGACCTTGTCAAGAATTAAGATCCCTTTTAGATTATAATTCGGCAAAACTGTATCGTCACAAATGGGGACATCCTTCCCTTGCATCGTGAATAACAATTGGCATTCGTTGCGCGTGACCCGGTTTGATTCGGCCGTTGCCACACCTTGGCGGACGGGGAAAGCCCTGGTGACGGGCTGGTGAATCGTAGATCGGATGACGGATAAACCGGGCGAACGATCGTCCCACCCGATGATGGATCCGTTCTTTATTCGCTCATATCCCTCCCCTCCCCCCCCAGTGTGCGTGGCGTCCGTCCACGCAACTGGCCCCAACCGTCGTGCGTACACCTTACACATATTTTCAATCACCATCTCCGCGCACCGCCGTTCTACGGTTTTATCTCGATTATAGTTCCGAGATGGCAATTGAGTCGGCCGTGAAAGCGGTATAATTCCATCGCCCCTCCATCCAGATGGATAATAATCGCGTTACGATACAGTAATGACACGATTGCCGCGCCATCGATATTTTTGATTCTAGATTAATGTGACGCAATCGAATATTATACAGTTTTATTATTTCGTGAAATAGTAAATGCTCGATTGAAAAATAATCGTTGAATAAAATTTTGTAGTTCATAAAGTAATATTTTTCTCTCTTTTAGAATCAACGTTTCGATTATAATAAGTTTCTCGTTGAAAAGAATCTGATTCTATTCCTTTTTCTAGCAACGTATGTATTAGCTTAACTTATGATATTTGAGAAAAAAGAGTGGCAATATCTCAGGCATACGAGAGAGGCCTCTTGAAACCGTGGAGCAGAGGCGAAGAATCCCTTCGTGTAGCGCACGAAACAATGACCAATCGCGTTGCCAAACTCGAGTTCCACTTTGGCCCAGTGGTCGGCGCCACCGGCGCGGTCGCTTCGATTAACTCGTTACAGCGGTTGACTAAATTGGAAAGATTCGAAATACAAGCTTTAGTTTCACTTTAGTTTCTTCGTTTAATCGAAGTAACGAGATGATTTACGCCCGATTAAGGCGGCTCGGTCTCGCGTTATCGTTTTATAAAAGGGAGTCGGAACGATTAACGGTGAACGTCTCGCGCGGTAAATTACGACGTGTTTTCGTCGAGAAAGCGTACGATAGCGCCGTGTATCGGCCACTTCGTAGAAATACCTGTCCTGTGAAAACAAGCCTATAAATACGCGAATTAATACGGTTCTGAAAGCGAAATGGACGGTGTTTTTCGAAACACAGGTGTACCACAATTGCAAACAAATAATCCGATAATAGATAAATATATATATATTGAAAAGTATATACGGAAAATGAATCGTCTGTCGATATTGTGATTAAAGAAATACGTAGGGAGGTGGAAATATTTGGAGACAAAGTTGCGCCAACAATTTTACCGATTCGGCGAGGAAACTATAGCGTCGTAAATTTTTGAGGGACACTCGTCGGTCGCTTTCGGAACGCGATCTTTGTTTACACGAGCATTTAGGAGAGTCGAGGATCGGGCTTAAATATCTTTTGACAACCGACCGAGTCGGACGCGCGACGCAGGGTGCAAGGGGTCTCACGGGTTCTCGAAAGCGCTCGTAAAGGGGCGAGTAAAAGTGATTTGCCGTCGTGCAGCAAACCTCGAACCCTTCCGACCCATCGTCGTATATCTCTCGTTTCTTTTTAATCGCGCGTGTCTATCTGGAAAAATTTGACCGTAAATAAAGTTGAATTAAATTAAATTTTATAGTTGCTTGGGGTACAGGAGGAAAATTGGCGCTCGTCCAAGCCAATTAACTCGTTACACGCGCACGCATCTTTTTTTTTTTTCATTTGCAATTAAATCGTCGTTCTTTTGATCGATATTTATCGTCTCGAGTTAAGAGAAACGAAACGAGGGAAATTGAAGAATTTGAAGAAAAAATACGGGCCATTAATTAAACCGTCCCAAATGGAATCCAAAGAAGCGAGCATTCCGGGAAAGGACGGCGGAAACCGCATCGCTATTAAGACATTAAGATCCCTCTGCGGTCTGCTTAATTGCCCAGGTATATAGTTGCGGTTTCCTTATGATTTATTCGGCGCGACTATTTCCACAGCTGGTAGCGAGAGCTGGACGAGGATAAAAATCTGTGAATATATAATGACGAAGCTGCGGGATATATCGAGCCATCAGGTAGTCGGAGGTGGCCTATCGAGCGGCGCTCTTAAAAATCTCCTCCATCGCGCCACTTTTATTTACGACCGACTAATTTCTCGAGTAATCGCGCGAAATCTTCCACCGCTCATTTTCATCCGCAAAAACCCTCGACTCGAGGATCCAACATCCAAGAAACATTTCTTCGCATAAATTCGATATGAATAAAAATCTCCACTCTCTCTCAGAAAGAAGGGAAAGGAAGGAAAATCGATCGATTCGCTCGATCTTTTCTAAAGGCAAAAAGAGACGAAAGGAGGAGATAGAAATAGAGCCTAAAAAAACTAAAAGCGACGAGATAACCTTAAAAGCTTGTAATTGTCGATGCCTCCCTCTCCTCGACAGTTACAAAGCGGCCGATTAACGGTAAAAACGAGCAGCAAACCGAATAATAACTCGAGAAGAGGAGGGAATAGAGAATCAAGAATAAAAGAATCGGTTACCTTGGGGCGAGAGAAGAGAAGAGAAGAACGAGAGGGAGAGGAGCGGCGTGCGAGGACGATGATCACGGATTTCGCCCGCGGAGGCGAAAAAACCGAGGCCGATTAAAATTGGCGCTGCGTGGTGGCGGGCGACGGCTCAATTATCGCGAGGCATCCGTTCCAGGGGCGCACACGAGCGTGTAAACGGCCGCAGAGCGAGGGACGGGGCGCCTCCATCGATAAATTATTCCCCTTAATGACATATTTATTGGCCGGCAGATACCGGGAAGCATATCGGTCGGTATAATTCGCCGATTTTCGAGGGTCTCCCTCCCCCCACTCTCTGCCTCTCTGCCCTCTTCGTTCTTCTCCGTTTTTCCCTGAAGGATGATTAAACTCTAGAAAATCAGAGGCCATCTAGAAAATCACGGGAAGAGTAATCGAGATATATAATAATAATATAATAATCGTTCGATCGTTGTTCGTAAGATGAAACGATTAATCTTTTTTCTTTTTCTTCCAACGAGTCTGGAATAATAGATACGCGAGAGCAATATCGTTTAAACTCGAAACGATATTTTTATCGTGGACGAGCTCCTCCTAGAAGAAGAAGGAAAAGGACGGATAAGATCCATGTATTTTATCTTTTCCCTCGACTCGATCTCGAAACAGAACTCGCGAGAAAGTTAACAAGTTCGCATCACCTTCGTTCGGCTGAATAATGGAGAAGAATGTACTTGCTTAACAGAAAGAGAGAGAGAGAGCTTCCTCCTTTTACGTCGCGAAATCTGGAGGAGGAGGAGGGGAGATTGGAGAGTTCTCGCGGAACGTTATCAGACCGCGCGACGCGAATCGTTCCTTAATGATGATTAATGAACGGCGTATTACGTATACGTGTGGTGAACGCGGTTGCGTAACTCCTCTCCGTAATTAGCCAAAGGAGAGTCGTAATTCAAGGATCCGATGGTAGAGAGAGGCAAGAACTGTCCTTTGAACGCCGTTCTCTCTGCTTAATTATTTTGTCGCTAACTGTAAGCACGGCCGCGGCGACGTCCACGCGACGTAATCGGCTGGTACAATACGCATGCGCGCCGATGAATGAGAAATTTTTTCTCCCTTCCCCCCGTTACCTCGCGCGTCACGTCGCCTTGACAACGTGATAAACGCTCGTAATTAAACGTCGCGTGAAATATGGAGAACGAAGAAAGAACTATCGAGAAAGAAAGAGAGAGAGGTTGGACGGCGAGGATGCCAGATTGTATGGAAACGGAAGCGAGTGAATAGCGTCCAATCATCGGCAACCGCGAACGTATCTTCGAGAAAATGGACGTATGCTATGCGATATATAATGGTAATTCGATCGAATAAATGGAAGGAAATACGATTGGCGCCACGTCGTTTTAGCGAAATGAAATTGTTATCGATAAAAGTTACGATCCCCCCCGGTTTTCTTACTTATCATCCTTTGCAAATTACAAGTTAGCCACGGTTACAAATTTATCGGCAATAAAGGTAAATATTTCCGATAAATTTCCCGACCGCGGAAATTGAACGGGGCGATATTATTACGAGATCGAAGGCGCAACAATGAGAGGGAGTTTCTCTTCGATGAATATTTTTTTTCCCCTTCTTTAATCTTATCGTTACCCTCCGTGGATAATTATTACAACATCACTTACTCGAAAACACCGAGTCGAGGTGAAACGAAAAAGAGAGGAATACGCTTTTAATTACGCTTGTTATTAAACACGAATATATAACAATATATATCGCACGAAATATATCCGCGTAAATACGTTCCAAATCACTTAGCACCCGTCCACGATTTTCTCTCTCTCTCTCTCTCTTCTCGAAAGAAGAAGAAGAAGAATGCGAAAATAACGCGGCCGGTTAAAAACGTTAAAACACCCCGGTAGGTCGTTTATTAATAATAAACGTGGCGCGTAGTCGATGAGAAGAACGACTCCGTAATATACGGGTACGGTGCGAAAAGGGGAGGGGAGGGGAGGGGGAGGGTGAAACTCGATGAACCGGCCCTGAAACCATATATTGGATAATTCATAAAAAGCAGTGTGGATATGGGCTGTCAAACAGTCGATACGTATCGGGACGACACCGATGATTAATGCTTCGAACCGATACTCGGTTCGAATCGGATCTGTTCGCGTGTGCGAAGCGAAAACGAGGCAACCGTGATTCGACTCGAAATTAATAGGTTTGCGTAATAGATTTCGAAACGTATTCCGCCGCCTTTTCCCATTTAACGCTTTCGCGTTGGAAAACGACCAGCCACTACGTGTGGTGCACGATGAGAGTCACGATTCGCGAAATCCTCCATATGTTCGAACGAGCAACGCCGCAATTATCGGTTTTACCGAACGAAATGAGAGATAACCGTTCGAATCCGGGGAGAATATTCGAGTTGAAATCTTCGCGCGTTCTTTATTCGATTGAACGTGTTTCGAATCCGTTAAACTATCTTTGAATACGTGCTTTTTAAAACGCAGTCGTCGTCGCGAGAGATGAAGAAAATCAAACTGCGTTTTCACATTCGTGAAATCCTCCAGGTATTCGCACTGAATTTTATCGATTATTTACAGAGTGGAAAAATTTTAAACCGAATGAGATGGATTGGACGCTTTCGAATCTGATTTCGAAAATCTTTTCATCATCTCAAAAGCTACCCTCTGAATGGCATCCCGCTTTTTTCCACACCTGTTTCACCTGAGCCGTGTTCGATGCTCGCATAAATCGTAAATAAATCGGTTGCGTGGATCGGAGGGGGAGAGGGGATGGAGTGTCGCCAGTGGCGGGCAAACACGTGTAAAATGGTGGCGGGATATCGGCGGCGTCCTCGTGCACGTCGACCCCCCACGGACGAGCTTACAAATCAAAAATTAGATTCCGCTGCACGCCACCAGAAGAGAAGCGAGAAAAAATTCATTTAAACGACGGGCCGAGGAAAGGCCGACTACCTGTCGAACCTCGGTAATTCGAAGCTTGAGTAAAAGAGAGAGAGAGGGGCTTGGGCCTCGAGAAAAATGCCATCGTCAAGCGGGAATTTTTCAGGTGCGACAACGAGTAAATCATACCGGTTGTCCGTTTGCATTCCACGCGTAGTTCGCACGTTACGAGAGCATCTGCTTCGTGAAAATTCTCTCATAGGTGCATATTATTGATCAATTAAATTTATTGTTATTTATTTGTTTCATATTTGTTTAATTATTTGAATTCGAGGAATTCGATATGATAAGTTAATAAATATATGTTGAACCGAAATATTAATATTAGTAATAATTTATTTAATATATTTATATTTTATAAAAGAATTTTTCTGTGTTTAGATGTGATTGATTAAATAAGTATAAAGTTAATAGAAAATTTTATTTCTATATTATATTTTCAAAATGTATACTTATTCAAGTTCATTAACTTTAAAATTTAAATAGTTTAAATAAATATTTTTAAAAAAGATTTAAATTAATTTAATCGAAGAGACTCGTACAAGAGGCACTTTCTTTCGAGAAGATAATTATTATTATTTTTGAAAAGCCTCAGTTTTTTCTCGATCTCCAATTTAAAGCGGAAGGAAAGTAACGAGAGAGATACATTGTGAACGGGATATATATATAAAAC
The DNA here is from genome assembly GCF_003254395.2 of Apis mellifera. Classification (NCBI taxonomy): domain Eukaryota; kingdom Metazoa; phylum Arthropoda; class Insecta; order Hymenoptera; family Apidae; genus Apis; species Apis mellifera. Next base: position 13,830,721 of record NC_037644.1, on the reverse strand, counting down.
GTTGGGGAGAGGAAGGTTAAGAACAGACCGAAAGAACTCTGTGGTCGCCACGCAGAATTTATTAACCGGCGGAGTCGTTTCGATGGGTTAAGGTGAAAATACAACCGAGGAATGGGGAGGGACGAGTCCATCCGGTAGTTTTCTTATCGACTCGTTTGAATAAATATGATCCTCCTCCTCCTCCTGCGCGTGGCCGACATTCTGCGCGAAAAAGTACGGCGCATTGTTGCAAATATACCGTCCTTTTTACGATTTCTAAAATTTTTTCGAGACGCGCCCCTCTTCCTCTCCTCGAGGAATGTAAATTGCAACCTGGTGGAAGTTAAATTCACACATACACATATATATATGTACACATCGAGTCAGACAGGTTTCGAACAACGCTCTTTTTAAAATATTTCGGAAAATTTTGTCAATTCGAAAGGGAATAAAATTAATCCGAGGAGAGAAATAAAAGATAGGAGATAGAAGGTTAAGAAGAGGGGTTAATTCAAAAAGAGGGCTAGGTTAATTCAAACTTACACACTCTCGCGTGTTAACTTTTCTGTCTTTCTTCTTTTTCTCTTTCTTTCTTTTCCCTCCAGTTCACACACACAGTTAAGAAAGATAGAGGAGGAGAGAATCGATCGATGGAGTATCACGATGCATTACGAACGAATGGCAAAATAGTCTAACGAGATTAAAACGATCGTGAAATATCGAGAGATCCCTTCGATCTCTGCGGTTAATGGCCAACCCGAAGATCGAACGATCATCTTGCCATTTATCCCTCGGCCATTTTGCCACCGAGAACAACAATTTCTGGATCGAATCTTGTAGAAGTGAATATCGTAGCAATAAAAATTTCCATTCCTTCGTTATCGAACTGATAATCGATATATATAAATATACATCTTCGAGGGGATTCGAAAGTTGGATGGTCGAACGGATATTTCACGTTTGACGCGAAATCGACAGGCGTACAAAGGGTCGAAACACAACCGAACACAGAAACACGCTCCTTTTTCCACGCTTGATTCGTTTCTGACAGAAGGGAATTCGAGATGAGGGACGTTCTCGAAAAAATCGAAGCGGTTCCCTTTCTTTCTCTCTCTCTCTCTTTCTCCTTTTCCTCTTCTATTCTATAAGGGCAAGCCGAGTTTGTAACCCGACTCGTAAACGACGATGTTCGCGCGCCACGAGAGTTAACGCACGGATTATCCTAGGCGAGAAGAGTGATTGATAACTGTGTTGTTGTGGGCCGGTTATCGGTCGTGGCGTGCGCGTTGTTACGTCCACGTCAGAAAAAGTGACACTGATAGACCGTAGCCCCTCTCCACGCGGCCAGGTTAATTCAAACTTACACGCTCTCGCGTGTTAACTCTTCTCTCTTCTTTTTCTCTTCATTTCACACACACAGTTAGGAGCGAGATGGTGAAGGGAGAAAATGGACAGAATTTTAAGTAACTTTTAAGAATTGTACCATCAAGGTTTTCGATTTAATTATAGGGAAAATTTGTAATAATTACGAGTTATTTGTGCAATTTGCCTCAAAATGTATAATAATGAACAGCTAGTTGAATAAATGTTATTTTGAGTAACTGATTATTTAATCAACTCTATCTAATAAATGTTATTTTGAATAACTGATTATTTAATCAACTCTATCGCTCGAAATTTTTAAAGGTTTCGAATTAAATAAGCGAAGCGTGTAGATTCAACGTTTGATTCCTTAAAGTTAATACTTGAAAGTTGAATTTGATCGAGTTACGAAGATTGGAACAATTTTCAAATACAAAGCTGGAGGCAATGATTCTATGAGGGTTGCGAATAGAAGCAGCCCAAACAAAACTGTTTTCGACGAGTTGGAAAGTAAAGTAAAAATGTCACGTTGCTCGACACATCTTATACTCTCCTCTATTTCTCAATGCGCGCGTTCAGTACCCTTTTTTTTTTTTCTTTCTTTCTTTCCTCTCGAACGGAGCCTTTGTCCGCGAGCATCGACGAGCTGGAACACGACGTTTCGACGCGCGATGCGACCAATAGAATAACGCACAATGGGGAGGTATTGTAAAAAACGATTTTTAGAAACGGTTGCGTTTTCGACGAGGCGACACGCTCTGAGAAACGCTCTCACGCTTTCCAACGAGTTTTTTTTTTTTATTGAGCAGCCTAGAAATTAAAATATCAAACACGATGTAAAAAGGAAAAACATCTGTTTGTTAATCGTTCAAGATCCTGAATATCGTAGCAAGGATCGTTTTTAATTAAGAAAAAAAACGATCGAATAACTCTTTATTTTCCCTCGTTTACGGGAGCCGTAAAATGAGCTGTAAAATCGACTTGATTCCGCGGAAAACGCTCTCGATTAAGCTCGATTAAGCTGAGACTAATCTGAGAAACGTTCGATGAAAGGATTAAGATATCGTCTTCGTATATTCGACGACCGGTCGAAAGCGAGAGATCCGAGCTGTGAGAATCGCGGCCTGGAAACTGGTTAAATGGACTTCTCCTTTTTTCTTTCTCCCCTGTCGAGAAGTGGTTCGTGGAAAATCGTCGCGAAAAGAAACCTCGTTCCGAAGAAGAGCGTTATATAAGTTTGAACGTTGACAACAGTCATTCGTAACGTTCTTCTACAGCGATTCCAACCATTCATAATCGTTCTCGTCGTTTTTTAATTATTTCGTCATCTGATATGTTCGAAATATTGATATATCGCGGCTAATTCGACTCGACATCTATTATTTCATTGGCGGAAACAAGTCGTCTCGTGTGATTTAGATTAGGTTAATTCAGAAACGCCTATTTTCACGCGCATTCCTATCACTAATTCAAAGTCGTATTTAAACGTACGATCTCAGAGTATTCTCTATAGATATAAAAATTTTTCTACTTCTCTCGACTCGACATCTATTATTTCATTGGCGGAAACAAGTCGTCTCATGCGATTGCTTAATTCAGAAACGCCTATTTTCACGCGCGTTCCTATCACTAATCCAAACTCGTATTTAAACGTACGATCTCAGAGTATTCTCTATAGATATAAAAATTTTTCTATTTCTAACATGCACAGACTAATTACAATTTAAGTAAATTGAGATAAAAGTAAATAATTTCGAAAATATCTCAGATCTTGGATGATTATCCAATTTCATAAATTTATAAATGAATATATTTTACGATTTTGAGCGTCCAAAGTGTAGAATCTCTATTATTACGTCACCAGATGATTGAACAAAGCGATCCTTCTAGCGAAGGTTCCTTTCGACCCAGTGAATAATATACCGCTTTCAGTATCTCTCTTCCGATTACGTTAATTTCTCGTCTCGTTACCGGCCGAGAATCCCAGCCGAGATCAGCGGTGTTGATCCGTCCCAGAAATAATGGGCAAGTTGGCGTACATAAAAGTTTGCCGGGGATCCCGCTGAGCGGAAACCGGACGCGGTGGACCAATTACGTGGAGGTTTCTCGCGGAGCGTAGACCTCGCTCGGATAATTTTACGTTCGAAACATTCGTATACGTATTCAAACGCAATTCTTTTTTTCTCTTTCTTTATATTCAAGTGACGCGTGATTCAACTGTATCGATGGCTTCCTAAGGTTCGTTCGCGGGAAAAAGAAAAGGATATTTTTACGAGTTGCGCCGTTTCGGTCGATAAGAAAGGAAGGAAAAGGAAAAAGAAGGTTCGAAGAGGGAAGGGATAATGGCGGCGTTTACGGGGTAAAAAGATCGAGTTAGAATCGGATACGAAATATCGCCGCTTCGAAAAGCTTTTGCCTTCGGTGGAATAGAGTCATCATCATCATCATCGTCGTCGTCATCATTATTATCATCATCATCATCGATGAGAGGACTCGGTGAAACGGCTCCTCTCCACCGCGTAAAGTATACGAACCGATCCTTTTTACCACCGTCGTCGTTTTCTTTCTCCGCCGCAAAAGAAAACGGCGGTGGATCTTTACGGTTCGATGGCGCGACAGAGAGGAGAATCTCACGGATCCTCGGCTTCATTTACGACGGCGCTCGCCTTCTAATCGCTCCCTTTTTCTTTTTTTTCTTTCTTTTGCAGAAGCTCCTGGAGAACTCGGATGGGTGCTGACTCTAGTGATAGTGTCCTTAGTGTCGGCGGGTATCGGCGCAGTGGTCATGGTCACGCTTCTCCATTGTCGAAGGTACGATAACATTACATACCTTTTCTATCTATCCCCTGAAAAAAAATCTCGAACCCTATTTTATAATTTCCATTCAATCTTGCATAACTGTTTCCAATTCGTTCCAATTCAAATCACGATTCTCAACTTTACCACCGCGAGTGGTGTTATTATTACGATATATCGAATACGCAGAAAGAAAGAGAGAGAGAGAGAGAGAGAGAGAGAGAGAGAGAGAGAGAGAGAGAGAGATTCATCCGGTTGAATTTCGAATCGAGGAGAACGGTAAAACACCTGCGCGCTCCGTTTCCGTGAGATTGATTTCGAAATCCATGCAAAGAGGAAGGAGGAGGAGACGATGGAGGCTCGATACGGATCGGCGATCAGCCAGATCCGCGAAACGATCGCGGTTTAGCTCGGATCGATTCCCGTTAAATTACCACCTACCACCGCAGCGCGTCGAAATGGAGAAGAATCGGATAATAAGGGAGGAGGGGGAGGGTGGGGAACCGGTTGCTAACTAGATCGGTCGATTTGCATCCGAAGGGAAAAAAAAAGTCGGGGAGGAAAGAGGGTTGTTGAGAAACTGGGGACAATCGTTGTTCGACGATAATTTCGCTCCTTCAATCGAGCCATCTTTACACTTGGACAAAGAGTTAGAAAATCTAGTTACTTGTTGAAATAAATATGCTTACTCGTAGCTGTTAAAAGCTGATTGATTTTTCGTGGTAAAGTAATTTTATTAAATTTTGGGAAAAATATTTTTTAAAGCAAACACTTGAGAATTGGAGGATTTCGTAGTTGATGTTAATTCAGATTTTCTAATGGAAAATTTTCTTTTTCTTGTTCGACGATAATTTCGCTCCTCCAAAGACGAATCGAGCCATCAAAGAGTTAGAAAATCTAGTTACTTGTTGAAATAAATATGCTTATTCGTAGCTGTTAAAAGCTGATTGATTTTTTGTGGTAAAGTAAAAATTAAATTTTGGGAAAAATATTTTTTAAAGCAAACACTTGAAGTTGGAGGATTTCGTAGTTGATGTTAATTCAGATTTTCTAATGGAAAATTTTCTTTTTCTTGTTCGACGATAATTTCGCTCCTCCAAAGACGAATCGAGCCATCTGGACAAAGAGTTAGAAAATCTAGTTACTTGTTGAAATAAATATGCTTACTCGTAGTTGTTAAAAGCTGATTGATTTTTTGTGGTAAAGTAAAAATTAAATTTTGGGAAAAATATTTTTTAAAGCAAACACTTGAGAATTGGAGGATTTCGTAGTTGATGTTAATTCAGATTTTCTAATGGAAAATTTTCTTTTTCTGTGTTGCAGATTGAAGAGCGCCGGTGGCAGAGGTAAGTCTCCAATACATGTATACGTTTCTAATTTCATTGCGAATATATAATCTTTGATCGAGACGATAAAAAATTAATACAATAGAACGCCCTGATGCAATTATAGCTTATGATCGATCCACATATTCACAAACATACTCGCAATTATTCCTAAGCAGGGGATATCAATTCAATGTTCCACCCGTCCTTTTCTCCCCCATTCTCCCCCCCCCTCCTCCTCGTTAAAACGTGATATCCTCCCTCTAATAATTCCTTTTCGTGCCTCCTTTGTGGAACGCTCTTTGAAACCTTATCTGTATCCCGAAAACCTTGCCACGTGTAGCGCGATCGACAAAAGGGATCGTAGAGAAAGGGAACGAAATGCTATTATGAAGAAAATTATAACGAGAAAAAAAAGAAACGAATACTCTATGAATTCTATTAACGTACACAAAAAAGAAAAGAGATTGTACAATAAAATAAATTTATCAAAAAAAAAAATTCGATTCCCAGATTGACTAGATCCGGATTGGACACCGAGGGACGCATGGCGTCGATCGAGAAGCGTAGAGGTAGTAGAGCCGTGGCATCGAGTGTCAGAGCCGATTGGAGTTTAATTAGTTGGCATAATGAAGGTCGGCTCACAGCGGTATATTCCGAAGCGAGAGAGAGAGAGAGAGAGAGTAGCTACCTCTCGTGTGCACACACACACACACACACACACGTACACGTTAAAGGGTATAGGACGCGACGGACGAACGACATAAAGGACAGTGAAGCGCGTCTAATTAACTTTCTGATTTAAAATCACCCGCGGCACGATACGATCAACGAGCGAGGAGACCGGCTGCTAGGAGGCCGAGCCGTGGAAGCCAACGGATGGAACCGGGGCAAATAGGAGGAGAGGGGGCGCTACCACCGAGGGGATACAACGAGGGTCACCCGAATTAATTATCCGACACTCGTTTCACCGAACCTCCTTCGAACTCCTTCGTCCTCTCCTCCTCTCCGCCATTTGCCTCTTAAGCGTCCTCCACACCGCAGCGATCGAGTGGCGCCAAATATCGATCGAGCCCTCCCTTCCTCTCCCTCTCGGATAACAATCACGATCTAACGTTGAAATCGTTCGAGCTCATAATTAACGCTTGTACGAGTCGATTTGATCGAGGATAATTAGAACGGAAAGTATAAAGTGTATGTAGATGTGTATATATATAGATATATATCTATATAAGTGTATGTATATGTAAAGAGTTCCATAAGAGGAGATGTGTTTGAAATTTTAAAAAATGTTGGCCGCAGTCTCGTAAATTTTGCTATTAAGGAGGCAGTAAATTACGGGAGGCATGGCATACGTGTTTTCCCCTCGTACTACCTACCTACCTACCGAGATTCTATTTTTGTCCTTTTCATCCGTTTCTATTAATTACGTTAAAACCGCAACGATCGTCGCCAGTCACGAGCTGTCCTGCGTGTAAACGTGCCAACGATGAAATTATAGGTGTACTCGAATATGGATGTAATTGGAATTTCTAGCGGCGCGCGACTGCGTTGCGCGGCGACCAATTTCACAGAGGAGGTGGGGGAGAAAAAAGGAAAAGGGGAAAAGAAAACGAATTAACGGAAAACATCGTTGAAGCGTAGAGCCGTACGTAATCGGCACGAATCGGCAAGGGGACGAGGGAGACGTTAATGGACGGAGCTAAAACTGGCTGTTACGCAAAAAAAAAAGGGGGGAAAAAGAACGCAATGGCGATTCGCTTTAATCGGCTCTTCTCTGTATCCGTCGAAAAAAATATTCTCCATCGTCTTTTCAATCGAGAAAAAAATAAACAAACGAATCGATTCGAGCGATCGCGTGCTTAAAAAAAAAAATCTCATCTTCATCGCGTCGATGAAAATTTTGTTTGACGCGTGAAGTGCCAAGGAAAGAACATCAACCGTGTATCTTCGGCCGTGTAATAACGAGCACGCCGCTTTACCCGATTAATGCATCCAATGTCGACCAATTAATATTCCAATAACTGTCCAATCCGGTAAATCACGCGGGTTAAGAAGATCGAGGCTGAAAGCGACAGCCTGAAAGAGAGAGACCTGGATCCGGTCACCACCGTCAAATGAATGTGTAACGTTAATCACCGATGGAATCGAGCACGTATAATCTGGCGATAAGTTTCGTGGATAGAGAGGAAGGAGAAATTTTTGCGACGTCTTTGGATCTTTGGATTATGAACTGGGCGAAAATCTACGCGCGCCATGTTACGCGAGAACCGATAAATCGACACCGTCTTATTTACGATATATCGATATAAACGGCTTAACGCTTACCGCTCAATGTTAAATTGCAGGCGAACGGAGTCGTGTTCCACGATAAATAACGCGATTACCAACCGACGACTCGTCCCGTAATCGATTGCGTTCGGAATTCCATTCTAGCTTCACTCGGGCGCAAATGAAGTCGCGTTTATCCTCCTTTTTCGCATGATGAAGTATCTCGTAAGAATAGCTCGTAATGAATGGAAGGTTGATTAGGGAGAAGGGTGATCAGCAATTGAAATCCTTCTCTCCCGTTTGTAAACGAATAATTTTTGATCCGAGACAAATCTTTCTTCTTCTTCTTCTTTTTATTCTTCTCTCGTTCCTTTTTCGATCGATGAAAACGTTATAATTCTCGATTGAACGGAAAATACGCGAGAAAATTCGCGTCTCCCATTACCGGGTAATCTCGTGCTCAGATGCTAATTATGTAAATTACGGTGTAACGGCTCGTTATAAATATCCACGGATGGTAAGTTGAGAAAAAAAAGGGAAAAGTTAAAGTTTCGTCCGTACGCGGCTCTGCACGTCACTCTGCTCTTCATTCCGTGAGCAATTATCCTCGCCGTATACCTATACCTTCTCGGAAGAAAATAGCGTCTAGACGAGGCACGAGAGAAGAGATTATACTCGTTACACGCGTGCACGCCGTTGGTGTAAGAGCACGGCGATAAACGAGAACCAGTCTTCTCTATCTCCTCTGGCTTCGAGTGACAGGACGTTCCACACGACGCTCTGTTCGAGACGACGAAAACTCCCGGACAACGATCCATCGCGAGCCAACAGGACAGGATATTTCCCATAATCTCGTTTTTCTCCCATGTCCGTTTACACACGAGCGTGAGCCGGTACCTCTGATCTATCAATTCCGAATTCCTTTCTTTCTATTTCCCTCCTCTTCCCACCCGTTTCTCTTTCTCCCACCGTGCTTCTCAATCCATCCCAAACCTCGCTTCTATAAGCGCCATGACAGCACGATGACGGGCGCACAATGAGGCCATACAGAAAACAGCCGCTTTTTTCCCTCCCCCCTTCTCTCTTTCTCCCTCTTTCTCTAAATCTCGTGTCATAATGCGGTGATTCGGGTCCTTGTATATACAGGAGGTAATATATATCTATGCACGTGAGCGTATATAACGTAACAGGATTCTGTCCAACCTCACCTGGCACTTGACGAGCTTCGTTTTCGATTCGACCCCACTCCACGATGAAACTCGAGCACAACGTATTCTCTCGTTCAACGGATTTTCCAAGCCTCGCGTGGGATAATATATATATATATATTATTTCGTTGTTTGCAGCGAATTGTTGCAACGTCGCCGTGGACGATACGAACGCTCAGGAAGCCAGTGGCCCGGGTAGCGGGGGAGGAGCAGGAGGTGGAGTGGCGGTTATACCAGATCGGCCGCCTCTCGAACTCGACAAACTGCCACCTTATCACGATGTCGCTCCTAGTCCTGGTACGTATCCCCTTAAATACATCCGTTACAAGGTAAAATAGAGATCGATAGTTATCGACTGGATTCGCTATTGAGAAGTCTTCGCTAGGACCACCTATCTTCATTCTACGCTTTGTTAACAATTCCAACACCACGCATAGTAATAGAAGAGCTACAATTTGAATATAATCGTTCAAGAGTGGAAAAATTATCGTTACAAATCTACAACTATCGATACTTAGAATATTCTATGTTTAATGCATCGAGGTTAACGCACGAATTCGTCCATTTTGGATTAGTACACGACGACAGAGACGCGCGAAAACGAGCGAGATCTTCTTTCTCACCGACGAACGGTACGCTTAACCTATCCTTTGGAATTCGGTTTAAAGTTTTAAACTACGCGATAGGTGGATAATTGGCACGAAGGAAATGAGAGTTGCGCGACTTTTATGGAATGTGGTGTGATGTGATTCAAGGGCACAATGTGTGGTCGTGGTTAGGCTCGCGACGCGGCGGCGGTGCACCGGGAGTCGTGACGACGCCTCTGTCGCTTCCGCAACACAGACGAGCGATGAATCTCCCCGTGGAGAACCACTACACCCACATGCAAACGGACGAGGCTTTGTACGCAGAACTGGACTCTCAGGCCGCGAGCTACGCGAGCGATCTCCAGCTACAAATGAGAGAAAGCTCGACGTACGGGACGACTTCCGGCGGCCAGGACGACGAGTACCACGAGCTCGACGCCGCTAGGTTACATCGTCATTACGGCGGTAGCAACGGGGACGGATCTCTGCAGAGGGACACGCTTCGTACGCGCCACAGCAAAAGGTAAATTAATTTATCCATCCTCGATTCTTTCAAATTATTAAATATCAAATTAAATTTTTCCCTCTCCACAATCTTCTCAATTTCAAAGAACAAGCGTCCATCGATCGTGGAAATTTTTAGAATTTAATTATCCTATTGGGTTGGCAACTAAGTAATTGCGGATTTCAGTTGAAGTTGATGACGACCTAATCAAAGCAATAATCGATTCGGATCAGTACAACTCGTGAGATTGCAGAGAAGCTTCATGTATCGCATACATGCATTGAAAACCGCTTAAAACAACTTGGCTATGTTCAAAAACTCGATACATGGGTTCCTCGCGAACTGAAAGAAAAGCATTTAACGCAATGCGTTAACAGCTGCGATTTGCTAAAGAAACGAAATGAAAATGATCCATTTTTAAAACGATAACTGGCGATGAAAAATGGGTTGTTTACAACAATATCAAGCGGAAAAGATGATGGAGCAGGCCACGTGAACCAGCTCGAACAACATCAAAAGCTGGTATTCGTCGAAAGAAGGTTTTGTTATCAGTTTGATGGGATTACAAAGGAATTGTCTATTTTGAACTCTTACCACCCAACCGAACGATCAATTCTGTTGTCTACATTGAACGACTAACGAAATTAAACAATGCAGTTGAAGAAAAGCGGTCCGAATTGACAAATCGAAAAGGTGTTGTATTCCATCATGACGATGCAAGGCCACACGCATCTTTGGTCACTCGGCAAAAATTATTGGAGCTTGGTTGGGATGTTTTGCCACATCCACCATATAGTCCTGACCTTTCACCATCCAATTACTTTTTGTTCCGATCTTCACAAAACTCCTTGAATGGTAAAAATTTCAATAATGATGATATCAAATCGTACCTGATTCAGTTTTTCGCTAATAAAAACCACAAGTTTTATGAACGTGGGATTACGATGCTGCCTGAAAGATGGGAAAAAGTCATTGATCAAAATGGGCAACACATTACACATAAAATTATTTAGTTCCATGAAAAAATTGTCTTTTTCTAAAAAAAATCCGCAATTACTTACTTGCCAACCCAATATGTTTAAAAGGTGAAGCGTTATAAATTCAAGTTAATTACCTTCCCTTCCATAGTTCCTTGAAACGCTACGTTTGAAAATTACCACTCGTTATCCCAATGCATGGATACCAACCTTAGCTAGATTGGAAACTAGGTGTGATCGATCGAGTTTCTGGAAATCGAGTAGTAACGCGATCTTTTTTTTCCTTTTCACATCAAAGGTTACAAGAACCGGATTACGAGATGTACGAGAACGGGCCGTCGACGCCGGTGCCGCCCGGCCAGATGCAGCACCACCACCACCACCACCACCATCATCACAATCACCACCATCACCATCCTCAGGATCTACGCGTGGGCAGCAGGAACGGGGACCACCCCTCGTACCAGAACACCGCGTACACAGGAAGCGACGCGGAACCGGACGGGCCGACGTTGAGCAGCGCGCCGAGCAGCGCCTATTACAGCGACCTGAGCTCGAATTCGGCGAATCAACAGATGCCACCGGCGGCCGCGCCAGCCTCGGCAGCGAACACGAATCTCCACAATCTGAACCAGCAGGGGGGTGGTGGGGGCCTGGAAACGCCTCAGTATCGATTGGCGGCGATAAACGAGACCTCGGTACCCTCCGACTATATTTAGAGCCAAATTTCTTCGAAACAATTGGAGCGAGCCAACGAGTTTTCCTCGTATTTATCTCTCTATCCTTCTCGAGCTCGAGCGATCGAGAAGAAGAAGAAGAAGAAGAAGACTGAACGCGCTATGATGACAATCCCAACGACTCAGGACATTGCACGCGTTAAGAAGCAGATATCGAGCATTAGAGATTAGATTGCGAGGTTAGATTTGCCGGGGGGAAAGGGAATTCACTCGAAACGGTAGTGCCATAATAAATATCTTTGAGATTGGTTGATGGAAAGCGAGAATTGGAAAATTCTGTTGATAAAAAAAGGAGGGAAGGGGAATTTTATAATAAAGTTGGGGATGTTTGAAAATGTACGGGCACACAGGGTGCGAATATAGGCGTGAATATTGAACGAGATAAATCGGTGCTGAATCGTTGAATACAAGGATATCCTCCGTCAGGTTCGATCCTCGTTTATCTTCGATCCTCGTGCGACGGTGGAATTAATTCGTTTCACCCGATTCGGCAGGACTCGTTTAATCGACGCCGTCCTCGTGTCCTCTTAATTACCTTCCCCTCGGACAGCCTCGATTGTTCCTTCGACAGAACACGAACCGGCGGAGACGTTCCCCGCCCAACGGATTCTCCCCGCGTTTCACGTCTTTCGTTTGTATCTCTCACCCGCGCACCCACCTTGTCGCAATCGCCGCGCACACCTTCCAACAATCCCCTACTTTAAATCCCACGTGAATCTCTCCGATTTCAGTTCCACCGCAACGAAGTTTAAACAATTCGTCCATTCGTCGTAAATAAGGCATAAAGAAGAGGAGGAAAATTATGGATTCTCCAAAAATTCTAATTTATTGTATAACTGTTATTAGAAATTTTCGAACTTTCCTTGGTTAATTCTGATCAACTGTGGACCACGAAGTTTAAATAATTTGTCCATTCGTTGTAAATAAGGTATAAAAAAGAGGAGAAAAATTTTGATTCATTATGGACTCTCCAAAAATTCTAATCCATTATATAACTCTTACTATAAAATTTCGAACTCTCCTTAATTAACTCTGATCCACTGTGGACTCTCAAAAAATTCTTACAAATTTTCCAACTCTCCTTGGATAATTTTAATCCACTGTGGACTCTCCAAAAATTCTAATCCATTGTATAACTCTCACTATAAATTTTCAAACTCTCCTTGGAATAACTCTGATCCACTATGAACTCTCAAAAAATTCTCACAAATTTTCCAATTCTTTTTGAATAACTCTGATCTACTGTGGATTCTCAAAAAATTCTCACAAATTTTCAAACTTTCCTTGGATTACTCTGATCCACTGTGGATTCTCAAAAAATTCTTACAAATTTCCAAACTCTTCTTGGATTACTTTGATCCTCTATGGACTCTCCAAAAATTCTAATCCATTGTAATATAAATCTTACTATAAATTTTCGAACTCTCCTTGGGATAACTCTGATCCACTGTGGACTCTCCAAAAATTCTCACAAATTTTCCAACTCTCCTTAGATAACTCTGATCCACTGTAGACTCTCAAAAAATTCCTACAAATTTTCCAATTCTTCTTGAATAACTCTAATCCACTGTGGACTCTCAAAAAATTCTCATAAATTTTCCAATTCTTTTTGGATAATTTTGATCCATTATGACTCTCCAAAAATTCTAATCCATTGTATAACTGTTATTACAAATTTTCCAACTCTCCTTGGATAATTTTAATCAAAGAGTGGACTCTCAAAAAATTCTTACAAATTTTCCAACTCTCCTTGGATCCTCTATGGACTCTCAAAAAAATTGGAAAGAATTCTAGAAAAAGATCCGTCGCAACCATTATCACTAAATTTTCAAACATTACTCCCAACTTACTCCTTATTTAAAACACGGATCGTGGAGGAATAAATTTGAAAGGGAATGAAATTTTTCGGCCACTTTGGTTTAATCCCGAATAAATCGACGTAAATTACGCGCGTGGCCGTAAATTACCAGTTCGGCGCGACAAAGAATGGGCAAAACGCTTCGTCGAACGGTCGAAAAATCGTTGGCGGCTCTCCTCTTTAACGCACACACAGGAGGGGGAACGCGGATCCGCGCAACAACAGATGCAACGATGCAACTTGCAATAATTAATTGCGCCCCCGCGGTCACAATGGCGATAGGGGGGGAGAGAGAGAGAGAGAGAGGCGGTGGGGTGGCGCATTATTCCGCCACGGAAAAAAATCCCACGAACGAGGCGCGCTGTCCGATCGCTGGTTTCTTATCGTTCGGCCGTGTGTTACGCGAACGAAAACGGATATTATGGAATTCGTTTCGGTGGCCACGCTTAATTAAAGTTTCGCTTTCTTCCCCGACAAAAGGGGATCTTCTTCCGCATTTCGCGTTTCCAGAAGAAATTTATATTCTCGTTAATTGCGTGAATCAATTTTCTTTTTTCAGTTTAAAGCGTTTAAAGTATTTTTCAAAATAGTAAACTCCAATGCGAGAGAAAAAAAAGAACGAGTAAAAAGAAATCTCCGTCCAAAATGCAAAGTTTCCACCATCTCTCGGCGAGGAGAGTCTCGAAATTCTTCGAAGAAGCGTCATTTCGTAGTAAAAAAGAAAGAATTCGGCTTGTTGGCGAAATTTCTGGATCGACGTGGAACCCGGTCGAAGAGGAGAAGGTGGAGCGCGCACCATCTTCGCCCCTGCTACACGGGATATGTAAATTATACATGTAAATATAGCGAGGCAACCGAGGCCAGAAAGATCGAACGGCGAGATATTGAGATACGTGTTGGCGATCCGCACACTTTCGCCTCTTCCTTTCGTCGATTTTATGCGATCGAACGCTCCTGGTTAAAAGTCAGTCGGATATCTCTTCACTATTTAAACGCGTAAATTTATCCATGTATTAATCTGTTAACCGTGTAACTCCTTTCATTTTCCCCCGCACAGTTTGTAACAATTTTTAAAACACAGCTAACAGATTAGTAATTCAAATTTGTAAATTTGTTCCTTTCTATCTTAATTGTAAATCGTATGTAATTACGTATTTTCGTATATATTGGTATCGTTAAAATATAAGGTTCGTTTGCAAAATAAGCGTCAGCGTGTCACGTTGCAATCCTTAGGTTCGTTCGTGTAAGCGTCCGGTGACTTATGGACGGGAGTGTCTACGAAATACCTTTGTCGTCGCTCCGCCACCGAAAAATGTCCTTATCCCCGCGCACACCGCCAACCCGCTAATTCCTATGCATTTTTCGCATTACCGGTGAAATCGCGGCAGCGTTCCTCCAGCGCCCGAGGAACAGTTCCCACAATGGAAAAATGTTAAGTGGAATGAAACCCTTCCGCCCGGTTAAATTGTTCATCGACTGGTTTCAAAGTATCGCGTGTCGTTTCGTTTGAAAATTTATCCGACGTGGACGGACCGCGAGGAATTTCGATCGATGGATTTCGAGAGAGAGATTAACGCGAGCTGTAGGCAAGAATTTGTACGAATAGATTCCTATAAAATTTATTTTTGACACTTTGTACATGTTTTTGAGAGACTCGAGAAGAAAGTTGTAAGACAAGTCTAAAGGAATCGTTTTGAAAAGGATCGATTGAAAAGAGATATTAAAATTAGAATATTTTCTGTATAAATTCTTATTTATGAATGATATGTAAATTGTTTATCGTGTTTCCTTGTCTTGGAAAAGAATCTCGTGTCTTTCTATCGAGCCTCTCATTCACAAACGTGGAAGTTATACAATTTATGCAGTGTTCTATGAAGAAGAGAAAAAATTGTGATTAAACTCGTAAAGATTTCTTACCGATCGATTAAAGTCAAATGTATCGTTACGAAACGACAGGAAATACAACGGAAATACACGTGAGATAATTTAACGTGAAAATGTTGAGAGAATGGAGAGAGCGTGATCACATCAATGATATATTAAGATTTTGTTACATCAACGACAACGTTCCTGACAGAAACGCACGATTTCTATTTTTGTGATGTGATGTTTCTTGCCACTAATGTAATATAAATCTAGCCGATTTTAAAGATAATAATGTATAAAAACTCACTTTTAATGCGTGAAATTGTAAAGAGAGAAGAAAGTTTGCTTATATATTGTGTAATTAATGTTAATTATAGACATGAAACGGTGCTAAGAATGAATTGTCGTATTTGTAATTGGATATTTTGTAATTTATACATTGTTGTTCTTTGACGAGATTAGAAATGACGTTGAAATCGACGTTCGTTGTTATTCACACGTGCAAAAATATTGAGCGAGTGAACGCAAATAAAAAAAGATTTCCTCTATTTTTTGACAATTCTACAGTGCAACAAAGTATTAAATTTAGAACAACTATGAACACAAATTGTATATAACATTGTAAATTGTAAAGAAATTATTTTATTTTCATATATATATAATCGTGAAACGCTTGTGTACACGAATGGATATTCTGTGCGCAATTAAGTCAATTATTGTGACCAATTTTTAAAGGCATTGCACTTTTTGTATGTAAGAAAATGTACAGTGAATAAAGACAAATTTCATATCTATGAGCCTTATCGATTAATACGTTATTTTCTATTTTATTATGTCAATCGAATCAATTGTAAATAAAAATTATGAATTTTAGAATTTTTAAAAATAATACTAAATAAAATATATATTATTTTTGTGGAATGATTATAAGAAATTATCCTCCTTTTTCTTTCTTTAGAATCTCCTTATGAATATATTATATATAAAATGAACAAGAGATAATATTCAAGACCATAATATTGTAATAAAAATAATAGATGAAGAAATAGAATAAAAATATTGAAATTAACGCCATCTTCAGAGTGCCGCAAATGAAAAAAATAACAAGAAATAGAATAAGAATTGATTATACTGCGCCATCTCTTGTCCAAAATATCCAAAAAATCTTTTTAAAAGCAGTTAAGAGATGGCACGAGTTTTCAATTCTTATTTCATTTTATTCTATTTTTAAAGAAATGTCTTTGGTCTTCAAGAGATGGCGCTAACAGTTCTTATCTTATTTTGTTTTTATCTTATTTTAAAAAAATATCTTTTTTTATTTTAAAGAGATGACATTAGTTCTTAATCTATACTATTTTTATATTTTTTTTTATTTGCTTTTTTTGTCTATGTTGAGTTTCATTTGTGACACTATAGAGATGACGCTAATTTCACAATTTTTCTTTGTTCTATAATCTTACCTTTCTTTGTTCTATAATGTTTTTCTTATTTATATATCCTTTGTAAAATTTTTATCTTTCAAAAATATTTTTCTCTATTGAAGAATTTTATATATTTTTCTATAAATAAAATAAAATTTTATATATATACTTTTTTTTTGTAATTATATAAATATTTTTAAATATTTACAAATTCCCGCCGGATAATCCAGCGTAGGTGGCATTAGTACATTCAAATAGATAGAGTGGCGCGAGAAACATGTGTGGTCGAGCAGCTTGGTAAGTAATTTTATCGTATAATTTCAATAATTAATTCATATCAAATAACACAAAAATATCACGATCTTCTAATAATGTAGAAAATTTACCAATAATTTTACAGTTCTTTAAATCCAGATAGTTTATGTCGCGCTTGTGATTACAAGGATGCAACTGGCAAACGACGCACAACATCATGGACCAAAACTGACATCGAATATGTTCCATCTACTAATATCGGACCTAAAGATGCTCTTCCTTGCATTATTTCCGGCTTACACTTTGGCAAAGAGGACGAACAAGTTCTTTGTGCTATGATGTGGAGTATGATTCCCCCTTGGCACGAGGTCAGTATTTACAAACAAGATTAAATGACATTTCATGAATAGAGATACGCTCACGTGGTTATCAGTTTAATTTCGACAAGTTAATACAAAGAATATTTATTCAAATGTCAACGTATTTATTATGTTTTTTTTACAGTATAATATGATAATAATTGATAATTTAAAAAAAAAAATTTTTTTTAATTTTTAGGGAGATTACAGAAAACATAATTTATCAACGCATAACGCACGTCTAGAAAATATTAAAAATTCCAAATTATATGGAACACCACTTCGTAAAGGACAAAGATGCATTGTGCTTTGTGAAGGTTATTACGAATGGAAAGCTGGAAAAACCAAAAAAGAATCTAAACAACCATATTATATTTATGCTACTCAAGAGAAAGGAGTAAGAGCGGATGATTCTTCGACATGGAAAGATGAATGGTCTGAAGAAACTGGTTGGAAAGGATTTAAGCTTTTAAAGATGGCAGGAATTTTTAATATATTTAAAACTGGAGAAGTAAATTCAATGTATTAGGTTTATACGTAAAATATAAATGTACAACTATAGAAATAAATTATATTTTAGGGGAAAATAATATACAGTTGTACAATAATTACAACTGAATCAAATAGTATTCTGTCTTGGTTACATAATCGTGTACCCATTTTTTTAAACAAAGAACAAGATTCACAGGTAAGAAAATGAAGGTGTTGAATGCATATTGAAAAAAATTTCTTTTATTTTATTTATATTATATATTTCAATGTTTTTCAAGATAAATTAATATTACAATGGATTTATTTATTTATTTTTTTTTTTTGTTACAGATTTGGTTGAATGAAAAACTAACAATAGATGAAGTTGTTGACAAATTAAATAAATTAACATTATCAGATGGTGATTTAAATTGGCATACGGTCTCAACTCTTGTAAACAATGTATTATGTAAAAATGAAGATTGCAGAAAAGAGAAAAAGTCCATGTATGTATATAAATGTATATAAAACAGTACAATTAACTTTTCTCTATTCGAATTATGAACTTTTAATCCTGTGAAGTGACATGCTAGACTATTGATTTACTAATTCTATTATGTACAGTGAAGAGAAAAAAAGCAACTCTAGTAGTTTTATGGCTTCTTGGTTGAAGAAAGGGTCTGCAGAGTCAGCTAAGAGAAAAAGTACGGAAACTGAAAAAAATGATAATGTAATGTCAAAAATTGCAAAGGAAAAGTAATTTTATCCATAATTGCAATTAAGATCGCTTACAAAAGTATAAATTTTACTTTTTTTTTAATTGTAAATATCAGTGTTAGAATATTTATTTAAATTATATGTTTTCTTTTTATTTTTATATTTTATAAAATAATCATTTTTCTTTGTAATAATATTTATATTTTTTTTCATACATTGAATAGGAAAAAAAAAATCATAAAATAAGATTTTCTCTTTTTAATTTATAATTGTGAAATATAATGTGTAATTATTTATAATCAATATTTAATAAAATTAAAGCACAATTTTGTAAACATCACTACCAAGCATTTTGTTTTTTTATATTTTGAACACAAACATTAATAAAAAAAATAAAGCTTGCTTGCGAAATATTAATTTCAAGAATATTTAATCTTGATCTATTGAATTTAATACAATCTATTAAATCTTAATCTGTTGAATTTAATACAACATAATTTGTTTATAATAATGTAATAATTTATTTAAAATAATGTATTATAAAAGTATACAGTTCACTATGTGATAAATTAAATCTATTTCGTACATAAATATTTTCATAAGATATTTTCGAAAATATTTTTTAAAAATTTATTTCAGAAAACGAAATTCTATTTGGCGCTCATTAAAACGCATGCGTAGATTACTACAATATGGCGACGATCATTGCCCCGATTTCATTTAGTAGTAGTAACAAAGAAAAAGAGAGAAAAAGAGAGAGATAGAAAATCCAATTTTCTAAAGATGTCAGCACGATAGCTCTTATTTCGCGCTGGTAGCAGTGGAGGTGAAGGCGATCGGTGGTGGTTGAGTTCGCGAGTGGTGCAGTGTGTACGATAGAGAGCGAAGGTGTACCTACGTCTGAAGAGTTGTGCTGACACGTTTTCGTCTCCCGTGCGGCGGGGGCTGCCCTTCGCAAGAATCCGCGTCACGCATGGCACCGCTCCGTGCCTGAGACGCCTTTTTCTCGGAGACAGAGAGAGCAAGATCGTGCGCGGCCGGGGCCCAGCCTCTTCGCGTGCTTCGTCTCGTTTTGCCGTTTTCGAGCGCCGGAGAGACCGAGTCGCGAACGAGCCGACAGAATGACCAGCCAAGAGACGTGCGAGCAAGGGATTAGTAATGTAGAAACTGAATATCTTGAGATCAATTCGAAAGGAGCCTGGGCAATTCTCTATCAGGTAAAGATCGCCACTTCCTCTCCTTCTTCTTCCGTTTTTACGTCTTTTCTTCCGGTTTCCGCGAGAAACGCCAATCTATCCATGAATGTCAATCTTTTTAATAGCCAGTAATCTAAACTGCATCGTAAAATTGTTTTCCGCTAACACGGCCATTAATTGCCGATGATGCACAAGTTATGAAATCTTGTTCAATCTCGTTTAACGATGTTTATTTGCCAATTGAAAATCATATAGGTATCAACACGTTATCATCTGTAGTGAAATCTCACCGTACGCTTGTGAATTTTTAACGGTCTTTCGTGCTCGTGAATGAGAAACCTGTGTAGCACTATATATATCACATGTCTGTTATCAAGTTTTGATTTATTTATCTTATGGACCCATTCTTGATCGCATACAACTTCCTTCGTGATTTTCGTCATTCCGGAAATGTGCTCGATTAATTTAAGTTTTACGAATAAATTAGATTTATCGTACATCGATATAATTCAATACAATAACAAATCCAGGAATTTATTCTTTATTGCATACTCCCTAACATTCGTTTTTCTGCCGATATTTACAATGCATGAATTGTTCTCAATTCCCTGACCTATCTGTTTATTTTCTTGGAAAGTAGTTTTCACAGAAAGATTATTAAATATTGCATGAATTGTGCACAATTTTATTATCAAGGTCAAATATCTTGATTCAAAATATATATGCTATATATTTGATACTACTGTGATTTATATAAATGAAATAAAATTTTTTTTTTTAGAAATATTAAACATTATTTTTTCCCCTAGACAAATGAAAATTATTTTATGTTTTTCCTTTTATAAGATATCGTATAATTATAAATGAGAATATTACTTTTACAGCATATACGTAATGAATGCAGCAATTTTACATACACATGTAATGAATCAAAGAAGCCACAAAACAAAAATTTGAATCGTTACAGAGATGTTTTACCATATGATCATAGTAGAATTGTTCTTAAAAAAGGCCCATGTGATTATATCAATGCTAATCTCATACAGGTAGATATTGTATCAAGATATTTAATTTTAATAAAAAAAAAAAGATATAATAAAATTATTTTTATTACAGGTAGATCATGCCCGTAGACAATATATTCTTACACAAGGACCATTGGAAAATACTGCTGGCCATTTCTGGTTAATGATATGGGAGCAAAATTCTAAAGCTGTGTTAATGTTAAATAAAATAATCGAAAAGAATCATGTTAAGTGTTATCAGTATTGGCCTCTTGGCGAATCCGTGATTAATACAATGATATTTCCGGATGTTGGTATGAAAATAAAATATATCAGTAAAACAGAATCATCGGATTATACAACTAGAATATTAAAGTATGAAAATAAATTAAGAATTATAAATTATAAATATATTTTTATATATTCAATGTATTTGAAAAAATATATATAATTCATTATTTTACAGGTTAACCGATTTGGAAACAAAAGAAAGTAGAGAAATATTTCATTTTCACTATACCACTTGGCCAGATTTTGGCGTTCCACAAAGTCCTACAGCTTTTTTAAATTTTTTAACAGATGTTAGGCAATCAGGAACATTAGATCAAAATGTTGGCCCTCCTGTGGTACATTGTTCCGCAGGAATTGGAAGATCAGGAACATTTTGTTTAGTTGATACCTGCCTTGTTTTGGTAAGTATTATTTATATTAAAGAAAAAAATTTTAAAATTACAGAGAAGAGATTGCTTTTTTATTATAGATTGAAGAAAATGGATTGAATTCAGTGAATATTAGAGATATATTAATAGAAATGAGAAGATCTAGAATGGGTTTAATTCAAACACCAGATCAATTGAGATTTTCATATGCTGCTATCATTGAAGGAGCAAAACAATTGCCATCCAATAACGTGGTAACTAATACCAATTCACAGTGGTACAATGTTATTAGTTTTTCCTTTCTGAATTAACCTATTGTTTGTTGTATGTTCCATGTAAATATTTTATCTTTGTATAGCACATAATTGTCTATATATAATATAAATTAATTCTAATAATATTGTGCTACTGTGGTTGCATTGCAATTCCTAACTGTCACTAACTACTGTGATATTTACAGAATATTAATAATGAAATAGTGTCAAATCATTACGATGTGGTAAGTAATATTAGTAATTCTTCAAATGAAGAGGAAGATGAACCACCTCCTTTGCCACCTCCAAGAGGTGAATCCTTAACACGTAGCATGATGGCAGATTTAACTTCGAGCACAATATCAAGAAATGGTATGTGAATGATGAATTGAATGACTAAAGTAATTTTCAAAACGTAATTTTTCTTTTTTTTTTTTTTTTTTTTTTGATATCAGATGAATTAACTGGACCACCTGATAAACCATTGCCTAGAGAACCATCAATTCAAACAGAGACATCCATTACATCCAATCTACAAACTGGTGTAAACTCTACAGTAATCACAAACAATGTACATGAACAAAATTCTGACGGTGTCGTAGTGCCTAATGATAATACCAGTGACGGTGAAAATTCTATACAAACAATTAGTCCTCCGTCCAGTCCAGATATGTAAGTTATTCGAGAAAAAAAGAATGTATTTATTCATTTCTGAATATCTTTCTTTTATCTTTTAATATCTTATTTCATGTAAATAGGAAAAACGAAATACGTCATCGTAATAAAGAGAAGAAAGAACGCTTGGCAGCACAAGTACGAGAGATGAAACGTCGTCAAAAAGAGACTGAAGAATGGCAGAAGCTCAAGAGGTCATTATTTAAACCTCTTACAATAGGCATAGGCGCTGCAATTGTTGGTGGGGGTATTATAGCAATATGTGGCTATTTGTACATGCGTGGTTAGGATACAATTGTTTTTCTGTCACACATGTATATGGACAATCGAGATGTCAGTGATATTAGGTGATTCGCACATTCAAGAATAGTTACTTTCACCATGAAATATTTAAAAGCTCTATTGCACATGTCATTAATTGCCGTTTTGAAAAACTAATTAATCAGGGAGAAGCATTTAGTGTTATATAATTTGAAATAAGAAAAGACGCAATCGTTGTGAGACGTTGTATCAGTAAGGAATTATCAATTAATTAATTCAAACAAAATGAGAAACACATACACAGTTATCAAAGAAACGTTAAAGAGAAGTAACTTATTCTAATGAAGTGCATTTTATAAAAGACATTGTTGCACGATAAAGAAGTGAAAGGAAAGAAGAAAAAAAAGATCAGAAAGTTAACGATAAATGGAAACGAAAGAAAAGGGGAAAAAAAAAAACCTTCGATTTGTATTTTTATATTGTGATTCACTCAATGAGTATGTATAACATACTAGAAGGTATACATTCTTTGAAAAATCATTTCGTTAGGTTTTGAAAGCTGCATTTCACACTTAATAGATCTTTCCGTATTCGTGTTTCCGGTATTAGAAATGGAATAAGAAATATGTTGAGTTAGATTTTTACTTCGTGACTATTTTCTGCCTCAGATAGGAATAAAAAGAGTATCTTTTTAATTGTTTGATAACTCTAATCATTAAATGTGCTATGTCCTATGTCCTATGAATTAGGAAGGAAGAAAAAAAAACACGTGTAAAGATCTAAAACAAGCAAATGTATTCTTATTCGCATATTGTAATAATTGTAGATTCACGTAAAATAGATAGATTATACACAGAAATGGGTGCATGATGTTCCAATAAGTAAAAAAATTATCGATTATTTACTTTTTTTAAAAGTAATAATTAATATATAGAGGCAATCAAAAGTATTAATTTCCTCTTTTTTATTTCTTACAATTTTTAAATAAATCTAGATTTCTTTAATTTAATTAATTTTATTACGATCAATTTTAACAGATTAGAGTTTAAAGAAACGAATTTTCAATTATTAACCTTCTGTATAAATTAGACTCATTAATAGCAATTTATTCGCAGAGTATCAAAATTATTCGTTTAAAATTTATAAATACCCGATCATCTTGCTAAACTCTAATTATATCATAATAATCGTAGAGAAATATTAACGAACTTTGCAATTATAATATATTATGTAAATTGTTTTTTTTTTTTTTTTTTTTTTCTTTTTTTTTTTTTTATGAATAATTTACCCATTAAAGTAAAGTCCATTCATCTATAAAAATATTCATGACAAAAAGTGAAGTCATGTTAAAAATTAGCATAAACGATACCTGTGAAATATCATGATCCATTCTTACACAGTCAGTTCAATGTTTACTTAGAGTCGTCGATTTCGTTCTTCGAAATTATTATCTACCTGGGATTATTAAGCAAAGAGAAAAAGATCAACTTTTCTTGACTTTCTCTTTTTCTTGAAGAAACGCGTATCATTGAAGGTATTTCGTTCAACACGGCAAATTGTGCCTTCGAGTTATTGCGTGTAAAATCTTGGTAAAAAAAAAAATAATTCATTCGCAATTCGTCGAATGAAAAAAAATGTTCGTAATCGTTTGTAACACGAATCGATCGTTTTTTGTACTTGAGGTAGTCGAAGAAATTTTTTTCTTTTTTTTCTACTATAAAAAACACACGTCTGGTATACGAAGAATCGACAATTAATAAATTTCGGTGTGATATACCGAAATAATTAGCAGCGACGTAAGATTATACTTCGACTAACGAAACTTGCTACGGTGCTTATTCACGTATTTCGAATATTTTTTTTTTCTGTTTATCATTTCGTGTGATGAAACTATCGACTATACAGTGGGTGCCAAATAATGAGAAGCCAACAAAAAATTTTGTACATAGAAATATCCGATATTCTTATACGAATCAGTTTTCGATATCGATACGCTTAATATACGCAACAGTGTATAAGTTATCCAAATAATATCCGATTGATTTAATTTTAAAAATTAATTCGAAATAAAAAAGAAAAGAAAAATTAGTGTAAACGATTCTATCGGTTTAAATTAAAAAAAGATCGATACTCTCTTATTATCGAAACTCTAATATCAAAAACTGATTCGATCGGAATATATTTCGAAATAACGAAGCCGTATCATGGTTGCGTTAGTGAATTTTATTTATACACTTTTAACCCCTTATTGAAACGTTTCTCTCGCATTTTATTCATATCGAGTACTACTTGAATCTTAAAATATTCGAACTTTGATGATTTTACTTGAAAAAGAAAGAAAGAAAGAAAGAAGAAGAAAAAGAAGAAACAGGGGGTTAAAAGAAACAGCATCTTTCTAAAACACTCAATTCTAACACTGATTTGCTCAATGATTCAACCTTTTTAAAGTGCATTGAGCGTCGCGGAAAGACTGAGTACGTCTAATTGCTTCTAAGTGGAGAGAGGAAGTTTTTAAAAAAAAAAAAAATGAAAAAAAAAAAAAAGAAATGAAAACGAAGAAATGAGTACGAAACGTGTTTAGAAAAAAAAAAAAAAAAAAACTGTACTCTTAAAACTGAGCTTCTATATAAGTGGTTCTTCACGATCGTTCTTCAATCGCAGAAGAGTTATACAGGATCGTGTTCTGAGATTTAAAAAAAAAAAACAAAACAAAAACAAAAAAAAAAAAAGGGGAAAGAAGGTGAAACAAGAGACAAAGAGTATAAATTGATTGCTCGCGATTCATCCTCTTTCCCAAGAAAGAAAGCACGCGTGAACAAACGTATTTTGTACTTTTGTATTGCACGTCGGTAACCGTAAGAGATGTTTGGAATACGATCCCTGTGCGAAAAAGAAAAAAAAAAAATTATTTTCAAATACGCAATTTACATTCACCGTTTATGCGTTTTAAAAGCGTTCGTTAAAAAACGGATAAGATACATCGAACGTATAACATAGTCTTATATTGTCTGTAGAGATGTCATCATGTTCCATTTGAAGCAAATGTTAAAACGAAAAAAAGAAAGAAAAGAAAAAAAAGAAAACAAAAAAAAACATGTTCAAAGTTGAATACAGTATTCTGTCGTCGTCGGTATATAATAGTTCATTCATCATATGTGTGTATGCACCATATTGTAATATCTTGTTACCTGATTTTCGTCTTAGAGTATATTCGTACGTTTATATTAACGTTAGGGGGAGATGTGTGTAAACCCAGACGCGTTTTCTTTCTTCTCTTTTAACGATTATTTGAAACACGCTCGAAACACGGCATAGGCCTTCGTTAGGGTACGAGAATGGTGCGAGAACAGCTTTCTCGAAGCAAGGAGAACGGCACGTGTGTCAGCCTTTGTTTAAAACGATTACGATCGGACGTGAGATATGGTGTACAGTAGTGTTTCCTAGGGTAATGACAAATTTCAATATTTTTTTTTTTTTAGAAACACGGTGAGCATTGAAGATGAAAGTGATTCTTGTGATTAAAACTGTTTAAAGCTTCCAAGTGTTGGTCAAATGTATATAGTTTTGGAAGAATAATTTTTTGGACGTGGATTATGAAAAAGGTGTGAAAATAATAATAATTTTACTGTGTTTGGTTTTTAAATATTAAATTGCTTTCTGTAGATTTCTTTCCTAATTTTTTGTCCGATAAATATTGAAATATTCGAAATAATTAAAAAATGTTAATAACTCGAATTTCAATATACTTTAAACAAATGAAATTAAAGAAAACACGAGGAAGCTTGTAACAGTTAGAACCGACGAGTTGATCGAAAAATGAAATTCATTTGAAGATAATCCAATGTATTCATTAATCTCTTGCCTTAAAACGACTCGTCGCACGAATGTTACTTATCGCCAAATTTACTTCAAAATTATTAATATCTGTATATTCTTTCATTTTTCTTTTTTTTGACCGACTTCTCATTTCAAAAATGGCGATGAAATTACACGAGGCAAGAAATTAACGAAAAATTAACCGTGTTTCATTCGTTATCATCATCATCATCATCATCATCGTTGTACGTAAGATGATCGAAAAAGAAAAAAGCTAGGCTAACGTTCGTCTGATTCCCTTGTTCCCGTCAATCGTGGAAAGCTTATCGAAAAAAAGAAAAAATTCTCGAAGAGCGTGCGAGAGTGTGAGAGCGCGTGTGTGAGAGAGAGAGAGAGAAACAAGGAACGTATTCCCGAGAGAAACTAAAAATCCACGAAAGACACGGTGCTAATTAAAGTTCCAAAAAAAAAGAGAGGGAAAAGGAAAAAGAAACGGAGGAAGAAAGGGGGGGAAAAAAAGAAAAAGAAGGAAGTATTAACACGCCTTGGCGCGAATACTTCACGCGTGAGAGAGAGAGAGAGAGAGAGAGAGAGAGAGAGAGAGAGAGAGCGCGCATGAAACGTGAAATATGAAGGGAGAAAGATGAAATATTACGACCGACGGTCGTGAGATTTCACACGGACGTATTACATTTATCCTTACATTTCGCCTCTGGAAAGAAAGAAAATAATGAATAACGAGAGAGAAAGAGAGGGAAGAGTCAGAAAAATGTAGGAGATCTTCGAAAAAAAAAAAAACGCTATTTCATCGAGAAAAAGATATTGAGAATCGGATGATCGAATTCGAACGAAGAAGAAGAAGAATCTTAAAAAGAGACGAGAGAAAGAAAATATATAAAGAACGAAGGGGGGGAGGGGGAGTATTTCTCGTGAATTGCAAAAAATTTCAGTTTTTTCCTCCATCCAGTATACGTGATAATATATCTCTCCATCGTGTACACACAATAGACGTTAAATGTTTGTTACGACGCTAAAAAAAAAAAAAAGGAATCGCAGAAACATAGCCAAGTGCCTACAAACGAGTTACGAGAAAGGGAAGTTACGAAAAAGGAAGCTAATAAGCGAGAATACGATCGATAGCATTTGATATATTTAACGACTTGATAGTTGTTGCATATACCCCTCGCCTTTCTGGAAACAGCGCAGAGATATCGCGGCAAATGAAATTCCTTTACTGAATCCGACAATATGCATATACTTGAAACATTATTATTATTATTATTATATATATATATATATAGATATATATATATATATATATATATATACATAACATGTATGTACATTTAGAAATAGATAGACGTTCTAGTAAATCTATTGTCATTAACACGACTGTTGAACAATCGAGCCACGAGATTTTAAAGTTAATCTCGATAGAAGAGGTTATTAAATATTAAATTATTTATCTCCCTAGCAGTATTTAAGGAGGAAGAATTTTTTTTCCTTTTAATCCTTAGTATATTTGATTTTGGATCGCGCCCAGGGACTCGAAAGCTGTGTAATGTAACATCTCTGTATTTCATTTATAAATATATTTCTCAATAATATCAATACGAAATTTCGTGTAAATGATTCGTATATTCGTACGAATTTATGGAAAGAAATAATATTAATAATCCAGAAAATGTTAGAACAAATGGATGTGAGTCGAAATAATATTAATAACGAAATTTATATTTTAAATAAATAACAATTTATAGAATGTTACTTACTTAAAAGTATTTTTGTCAAGTTAGAGCATTGTTATAGCAAAATGTACGATATAAACTAATATACAATGACTGAAACGGAACACCAAGAGTCTCTTAAAATTGATTGATCAACGTATCCTGGTATACTAAGGATTAAGGAATTGAGTAGAAAGTTATATAGAATAGAAAAAGAATTTTTTTTATATTATATATATATATATATAAATATATATTTAGTGTTTATAATATAAAATCACCATCAATGTAATATTGAACGAGAGAAAGAGAGAAAAACTATCCTTGTAGCTCGGTCAAATTTGTTTAACAGTCAAATTATTATTTAAAACTAAGAAAATCAAATTGCGAGAAATGAAGCAAACGAACGAACGAACGAACGAACTAGAAAAAAAACGAGAATCAGGAATAAGAACGAATATTAAGGATTAAATAATATTAATTTATTCTCAAAAAAGAAAGAAAAAAAAAAAAGAAACGAAAAAACGGGCAATGGTAAAAAGTTACTTCTCCCTGAAGTCAAAGTGCATGTTTGCTCTATCGACTTCGATTAACTATGTTTACAATGTACCATGGTAGAAGATGTATCGAGACGTGGTGTTTCTAAGTGTAAAGTTAAGATAGAAAAAAAACACACGAGTGACAAGTGGAAAACGTAACACTTGGTTAGAATTAGAGAGGAAGGATAATAGAAGGGAAGGGTCGAAAAGAAGTGAAATGAAGAGAGAACGTATTATTGATTATACAAAAAAAGATGAAAAAGATTGTCAAACAATTTATCGTGATATTGGCCATTGGAAAGAGGAAAACGAAAAAAAAATATATATACATTTGAACGTCACTTCGCTTCTTTGCACGACCCGATTAGAGAACATTAAAGATCGGAAAAGAAAAAGAAAAAGAAAACAGTCGAGTTAGCATGAGAGAGAAAAAACGGCTTGCATGCAATAAAATGTTATTCATTCGCGACGAGAGAAAAGAGCAAAGGAACAAGAGCAGGAGAATATCGCGTATGCGCAGTGCCCTCGCATATTTCTTCTCTTTTTTTTTTTTTATTCCCAAATGTAGAAAAAGCTGAATAAGAACAACTCGTAGACGAGGTTCCCCCGATTTACATATATTAGATCGATCAATACAGGAAAGGATTTTTTCGTACTTTCCAACTTTTTTTTCATTCCACCGTACCCATATTTTAACTAACGCAACCAGATGCGACAGGTTTCAGGAATTATAAAAATTCGCGAAATAAGAAAGAAAGGTTAAAATATGTAAGATCGGTGTAATTATTGAAAATATTTCTCTGACGAGCGAATTTACTATAATAAACACTGAAGCCTGGCTCATCGGTTTCATTTAACATAACATAATCCCCCACTCGGGAAGATCGGTATGAGTGAATTCAAATTCTATCGATATGCCCATACACTAACAAGCCTAACTTTACTCTCTCGCGTTTCTAACAGACCTTGTTTATTACTAACCTGTTTGGCCTTGTGCTTGTTTTTATTTCTCGTACTTGTCTTCCCAGCAGCCACGAAATACCCTCATCTGGTGATTTCTTTCAGATCTAAAAGCGAAACTACTACCGAAACCAGCGAAACTGTACACGAGGAGGCCGAGCCCGAGAAATAAAATAAAATCTGCCTAAACAAAAAAAAAAAAATAAAAAAATAAATAAATAAATAAGTAAAAAAAAAATTAATAAAAATAAAAAGAAACTTAAGAAAAAAAAATCGCGTGACAAGATCGGATCCGATTAATAAAAAAAATTTGAAAATAAAGAATGTGAAAAGAGAGGGGGAAAAAAAAGAGAGAGAGAATATTCGTGTTTGAATTGATTTTTTTTTCTCTTTTTTTCTTTTTTTTTTTTTTTTTTTTTTGTTTTTAACATACGAATTTCGAACGAGCATACGAGACACGCACGGAAAAACGCCTTAAAGAAGATTATTTATTTGATACGAAAATGAATGACTTGACTGAAAGAAATAAATAGATTTGTTTGGTAAAACAGAAAAGTAAGCTTGATTCGACGTTTTCAACGCAGCGCAACACTTTTTGCGAGACACATTCCTTTTTCCTTTTTACAATAAATTACCGTTCTCTACTTCCTCGTGATTGATGAAATAAAAAGGAATCTACTTATCTGATATATCGATTGGAATTCTATCGGTTTCTCAACTTTCTTTATAGAATCATCGACTTATACTATTCTCATTTTTGGAATTGTATTATTGTCATCCTTGAATCATTCCTCGTTTCAAACCAAAAATATTTATCGTATTATTTAATGAAAAATAAGACGAATATTGAACGTAACTTTTATTATACTTTCTGTACTTTCTACATAATATTTTATCTTAATTTCCAATATCTCTTTTTAATGAAAGATAAACGCATAGATGAATCACGAGAAGTTCAAATTCGTTTCGAGTAATACGAAAGCTTCGCGGAAAACGGATTTCTTACTTAATTCTGTCGATGACACTCGTTAATTTCCCGTTCCAAGTAAAAAAAAAAAATCCAAATCTTGTCGAATTAATTTACGAGGACAAAAATATACGTAAATAATGTATCGTAACCCTCGAAATGAGTTTACCAAATGATTCGTTGCACAATTTCACGATAATCGTAATCACCTTCTGCGAACACGCAAAAGTGAATCGTGGCGAGATAAAGGGGGATCGTTAATCGAACAGTCAAACATTTTTCTCACGTAGCAGGTGTGCCAAACTGCGAGGCCACGAATCGACCGTGTTTGATCAAGATTGGCACGAGCAATTGCTCGTTGGTCCACGTATTCCGTACTCTTCTCGCCCGCGTTCGAAGGACTCGCGATAGAGAGAAAGAAAAGAAAAGAAAAGGAAAAATAGACGCGCACTTGAGGATGCAACGATGATATGTCAGATGATTTACCAGGTCAGTTATCACTTGCCACGAAACGTCATTGTACGATTAGCATGGGCCCGTTTGACGTCATTATTTCATATAAATGCTGCAAGGATGCATTGTCGGGGCGCAAACTTGTTACGGAGCTGTTTCGAGCTGATTTGGTGACTTTCTTTTTATTATACAAGAATTGATATTGTATTTTCTTTCTTTCTTTTATCTTTGTCGAATCGAGAGATCAAAGATTCCAGAAAAAGTGTTGTGAAGCTTAAGAAGAAGCTTAAGTAAAGATTGGAAGATCGACTTGGAGGGAAAGCTTCGACTTGTAAGACTTAAAATGGTAAGATTCACGAGAATACGTAAAAATACGGGAGAAAAATTTGACGAAAGGAAGTTGGAAAATAATTATCGAGATAAATATGTAAAAACTAGAGAAATTAAAATTCTATATTTTCTTCTTTCAGAAGTCGATCGTAGCTGTTCTCCATCTTCTGGCTCTTCTTCTTCTTCTTGGCTGCTGCGCCGCATTTCCGGTCAAACCGGAGGACGCCAGTCCACTCGATCCAATTTTTCTCCAAGATTCTCCAACTAATCTTGGAAGCAAAGTTGAAGATGATCCGTCTCCAGTCGCGTACGTAATAGTTCTCCTCGGCAAATTGGACGGATCGGGGAGAAAATTCGATGGGATCTCGATCGAGAAACGCGACGTGGAGGAGAACGAGGATCTCGAGCCGGCAGCTGGTACTTACGCTCTTCGGCCGTTGTTCGTCTATCGGCAACAAGTGGCGTACAGGCAACGACTCAGGAACAGCCGGCAGGGAAATGGTTTCTGAATTTCACGTTAATCGCTTTCGTCGTTCTTGTAACGTTGACAACTTGATGCGATGATGAAAAGGAAGCAGATTTGAAAATTAACGAGAAAGAACGGATATTTATGAATAATTATGAAAAGAAAAGGAAATGAATTTGGGAAAGAGAGATTTTCACAGAAAGGATTAATCGATCTTTGAAAAATAGAAATTTGAAAGATTTAAGATTTTCGAAGATGAACTTCGTATTATTATTATTACTATTATTTTATTATTATTATTACCAAGAAACTTGATGAAATTGATGAAGTAGATTGGTCTTTAAGAAGACTGAGTCAGTTAACTTGCTAATGAACAAGTATAAATAGAGGAATTGTTAATTGGATCGCAAACAACAAACGTGATCAACATCGTCTCTGATGAGTATCGTTCCTGCTCAGAAAATAGAAACGTTTGATATTTCTCTAATGATTTACGATCAGAGATGGGAAAATATAAAATTGTTTTGAGCTATCTTTTACAAGATAAAAATCTTAGTTTATAATATTAAGTATAAGATGGTGAATCTAATATCAAATTAAATCTTTAGCTTTAAAGAAAAAACTGCCCACCAAAGTAGACGTAATAAATAATATTAAGTTAAGTGCACTGTTTACAATATTATTAATATTTTTGTGATATAATTTTTTTTTTATATATTTCCTTAGTATTCAATCAAATATCTTGTAATGATACTCTAATACTCAATAAATTTCATTTTTCTTGTGTACTCATATTTATTATTAAACAAATTATATTATATTAACATTACATAAATGTTGCCAATCATTAATCATATTTTTAAAAAGAGGATATCATTTCCCAGGGAACACGGGAATCCTTATAAAATGATGAGAAGGTTCTCTCTCGTAGCTGGACCAATATCTTTTGTCGAAAGAGGGCTCCCTGTACCAAGAAGGATACAATCCACTCCTGTCTTCAGATTCGTCTGAAAATCTTGTATTCCGTTGCTCTCTGTCCTCTCCAACGTTTGTAGAATCTGTTTCTGCGGGGTCAAGCTCTTTCGAGGATTCCTCGTTCGAATTTTTATTCTCCAAAGTTTCGTCTTCCAGAATTTCACACTCGTTGTACTCACACTCGTCCGTGGTCGTCTCTTGAGGATCGTTGTCTCGTCTGATACGATTCCAAGGTTCCAGAACGGAGTTTTCCATTGATTCTTCAAATACCTTCGTCTCATTTCCAGCGTGTTCAATTCGTTCCAATTTCTCGTCAACAGATTTTGTAATGTCGATAATAGATACTGTTGAAGATACTGATTCCTTGCAACATGTTTCAGAAACTGACTCCTTCAAAGAGGATGACGGTTCTTCTTTTAAAATGAAACTTGAATCATTCTTTAAAATGCCATACATTGGATCGTTATTACTTCTCATGAGATGAGAAGAATTATAATTTGCTCCATTCAAATTAGAAATATCTGAAGATGCCATAGAAGAAATCTCTAAATTCCTGCATTCGTGTGGCTGAAGAATTTGCAACGAGATGACCAACATGGAGAAACGAATAAAGTATTCCATGTTCTTTAGTGATAAAATAATTTCTCGAAAAAAGATAATTATTGAAAATTATAAATCGATGTTTGAATTCATCAACAACGATACGAATTGGTCAAATAGCAATAAGAAACTAAGAAAGCAGAAAATAATATTCCTTCTTTTATAGTTTTAGCAGTAACCGCTAAAATGATCGCTAAACATCTCAATATTATTATTAACAACTTACTAACCGTGAAATTACTTGTTGATATAATATCCAAAATATTACGTTGAGTGAATAATATTGTGTCGAGTGAAATATATATACAGAGAGAAATTGTTAAATCATTTTCTTCCTTCTTGCATAACATTATCCTAATTTAATATAATTATTTAAATCGTATTTAATATTTCGTAGTGAAAAAAAAAAATTGGTTTTCGAAGAGATGGGATCCAGGAAGAAACTGGATGAGGAATTAAATTCAAAGCGACAGGTTCAAGGTCCAAAGTGATGATGTACCGCAACGTTGATACTCACGTCTGTTAGCAGGCCAACGATAATTCTTTCGTACCTAGTATAAAATACGAACGAACCGTTATTGTTAGTCAGAGTTGAAAAGACGTTGCTAAAGTTTTCATCAGAAGAAAATATATATATATAAGAAACGTTAAAAAAGATCCAGGAAGATTTCGTAATAACAATGAAGCAACATTACAAAGGGGTATATATATATTTATTCATAAATTGAAATATATGAACACTAATACATTGCACATAAATAGTGCAATATTGCGCAATATATCTTTAAGTGAATATTTCCATAACTGAAAAAAAATGTCTAATTATTTTATGTAAATTAAAACTGAAATTGAATAGTAATATAAAAAATTATTTTGATAAATCAGCATGAATAAAAAATAGAATATTGCGCAGTATATCTTTATTTCTGTTAATTATTCACAATTCTTTAAAATAATAAAAGTAAGCATTTTTATAGAATTTAATTTTTTCCCCTTTTTAATTTAATTTTGTTATTCGTTGCAGGTGATCATGTTGCAATTTGCTTTTTGCTTAATGTTAATCTTTCACGGAAAGGATTCGATAGGGAAACCTTTGACCCCTGACGACGTGGAAGGTTTGCTTCCACCGGATCCACGCGACAAGAACGAAACGTTAGCAGCCGTTGTCCAGGATCCGGTTGTCCAAGACGCCGTTCATCATACGGTCAGCAATGGATCCTTGAACGGATTGGTGATCAAAAAGCACGTTTTCATAATGCCGGCTACCAATCCCAATTTGGTTTGTAAAAGACAAGGAATATATTGCGATTTTAACTTGGATTTTTACGAATTTTGAAAATTAAATGTTTGGAAGGATTAAATATAACGGGTAGACAAAATATTTACGTTGGATATTAACGTTTAATTTTAAAGTTTGCCTTGCATTAATTATTTTGAAACACTTTTAGCCTTCACCTGAGGCATTTCAACGACAGATTTTAATTTGAGGAATATGAAATACGAATGTTCTGGAATCTTCTGATTTTAGTGCAGTTAATTTTATTTAAACAAATCGACTATTTAATTTTTCTATTAATATATAATTTGTATTATTTTAAATTTTTATTATACTAATTTTGTGTCATTTTTTTTTTATTACTATCATAAGATACTTTCCAAACGTGAACATCTTCTGGTCGTTCCTACCGAGAACTTGCAAGATGTAAAAAAGAATATTACCGAGGCCAAAGAAGCAGAGACACAAACTCAAGAATCTTTGCCAGAAAATGACGGATTCTTAGAGGACGATGAGAGTCAATACTTATTAGAGGTAAAAGGATAATAATTTAACGTGGACATTCCACGCAATTCCGTTATTTAGATAAATCTTCCACTTCTTTTTCCATTCTCGTTAAAATATCTATAATTTTCACGTTAATTCATCGAAAAGATATTTTACAATAATTTTATTTGGAAAAAAATTATTTTTCTTAAATATTTATCCATTAATTTTCACGATATATTTATTTCGCTTTCCTCGATTTCCAGGGAGACGAAAACGACGTGAAAGAGAGTAAAGATGCAAGCGTGAACCACCAATCGTCGAATGAGAAACGCAAAAGCGAGACCGAGTTCTTGAGAAACAAGCTTACACGGGAGATTTCGTTGGCCCAAGATTCTTCCTCGAAGAAAGTGGCCGTCCCTATTGTCGCGGTCATTGATCCCTCGAACGCTGAAAAGGGCCAAGTGAAAAGTCCGATCGTGGCCGTTTTGCCTCATCACGTGAAAAGTGACGGGTTGAACGGCCAAATTCAATTCCTGAAGGATAACGGGGAAAAGATTCGGGAACAGGCTCAAGATTACATCGATCAGAGCTCGTTGACGATTACTCCCAATTACTGGAAATTTTCGACGCCATCCGAGGTAAAATTAAAAAAAAAGTATGATAAAATAATTTGAGAATAATGAAGAAGAAAATGTACCAATAATATTTTGAAGATTAAAGAAAAAATAAGTTTCTAATAAAATCTCCTTTTTCAGATCGCTCCATCGCCGATATACAGCAACGATCCAGCAATGATTTCGTCTTACGCGGATCGAGGAGCTTCGAGTCCGAGCTCGGCCACGAACGAAATGTTTTTGACGCCGTTAATCATGTCATCGCAGTGGGGAATGCTCGCGCCATCTGTGCAGGGCGATCGAATTACGGATTACGCAGGAGAAACAGGTGACATGGACGTAGCTGAAGATATTATATTTAGACCTCTGTTTAGATACCGACAGGAAACGCAGCAGCGGTCTAAATACTATGACGAAAGCAATCGGCGATATAGTTACACACCGTATCGAAACTATGACAACTATTATCCGAGACGCTCTTTTTACAGACCTCAGTACAACGATTATTAACGGCGTGGATTGAGAAGAGAGAAAACTTGTGACTTGTGTTTGGAAATCCGTTGAGAGAGAAAAAGAAAAAAAAAAAAGAAGAAGAAATTCTGGTGTGCAAACATGCGTTTCATTGCGTGATTTCTTATACACGATTGTTATTCTGCTTCTGAATCGATGATAAATAAAATTTTTTTGCTTCGATGTAATATGTAACTAGATTCGATTATTGTAACTAGATTCTAAAGAGAGAGAAATTAATCGATGTATTTATTTCTCAAATGTGAATAAAAAATTTGGGGGAAAATGGGGGAAAACTATTAATAGAAATATCGTGAAACACCTTAGGAACGTAGGTAGGAATGATGACAAGGTCGTCAAGAAACGAAGGATTC
This sequence comes from Apis mellifera, assembly GCF_003254395.2. NCBI lineage: Eukaryota > Metazoa > Arthropoda > Insecta > Hymenoptera > Apidae > Apis > Apis mellifera. The sequence goes on along the minus strand of NC_037644.1, from coordinate 13,793,882 downwards.
AATGGCGGCATTGATTATTTTCGAGGAATTTACGTTAATCCATCACCATCTATGCTTAAACGATATTATAAATCTATCTTAAGATATAAATTTCTGTTTAATAATAGAACGAGCATACGCTTCGATAATTAATTACATGAAAGATAAACAAAATTGACATTAGTAGTCGATGCTGACATTTGACTTACATACACGTACATCTTTCTTGTGCACATTTTACGTTATGTATTTCTTAATAATAAGATTGATATTATTTCAAAGAAATTCAAAATACGATAAGCAATAATATTACAACGCAACATCGTAGTTCCAAGAATTTGCGTTCGAATTGTAAACAGCGTGAAAATTTAGTGCGAAGAAAAAAATATAATCAATTTTCGTAATCGCCAATTCTTTGAACAATTATCGAGTTCGGGTTTGTAGAAACGGATTAATTATATCATAATTATTTTGTGTAATAATTACACGTTCAACGAATATTCTAATTTTCTACGAATCAAAGTCTCAACAGTTAAACTCATCTTTTAATTAATGCAGCGCTAATGAGTGTCAGGCTAAATAGTTAGTCATGTATTTCTCCTTAATGTAATTATGATAACAATGCACATGTATTCCCATAAATTTGAATCTATTTAATTAACCTTGCAATATTTCTGAAAAATGTTATTTTCATTATATTCATTGCATGAAATATTAAAAAAAATATTATTCGTTTCCCTTGCATAAATAGAAAGAGGGAGAAAAAATCTGGAAGTTCCACTTGTGAGTAAATGTTTAACACGTATGAAACAATTTCTGACTGCATTGTGAAGAATGTTCGTGAAATTCTTCGTACTAATGCATAAAATAAATGGAGTTCCTTTAAAAAGAAGAATTCTCAAGGTGTGAAATAAGGGTTTATTTTTGGAATTTGCAAAATAACGTTGAAAAGGGTGGTTTTTCCGAGAATATGAATTATATTCTTTCGAAAATTCCAAAAATTCTCTTTTATCTGAATGAATGATGAAGAATCCAAAATTCTAATTACACCATCTGTCTTTTTTATCTCACGACTAGAAGAACTTTTCAAATTTGTTTACCTTCTCAAATAAAAGAAGCCAAAAAGGATTAAAAAGAAGGAAATCAAAACATAAAATTTGTACAACGATAAAAGAAACTTCGTCATTCAAGAATGCTATACAATATGTCATAGTCGAATGAAAAAAAAAAAAAAAAGAAAGAAAGAAAGAAATTACAAACGATACCGCTATCGTATTACGCGGAATGAGAGGTCGAAGGTCAAGACGAGAAAAAGTATTCAAGGTGTTCGAGCTTTCTCATCGCGTTTGGAAGACGATAAAAGAAACAAGACGATCCTCTTTGCGTACCTTTTTTTCCTCCGAGGATCGGTCGAGCGAAGGTGACTCACTTCTAAAGCTGGAAGCTTTGATACACCTTCCTCTTTCTGTGGCGAGTTGTGCCGGCTGTTTAATCGAGTTCCTCGAGATTGCCACGTACTATATAACCGATGCTCGGTCAATCGATTCTCTCAATCGTAATCTCTCTGTTCGTGTCGCCAACAACGGAAACCTCTTCTGCTCTCACTTTCGAAATATCGGGCGGAGAGACGTTGATCCTTGCGCTATGTGGTCCACGCTCGCGGTAAGCGAGATGCTCCTTATTGCGTATATTTGGATATCAGAATTTATTTTTTTCACGTGTTTGATTATAAAAAAATATATAGATTTATTAACTTGTACTAATAGTAAAATGCACACTGATTTGACAATTTGACGATTGAAATGACAAATTTTATTTCTCTTTTTTCATGAAATTTAATAATAAATTTAATCTTTAATGTGAATTAAAATTTATTAAATTAAATATTAATTTTCTATAAAATTAGTCTTAAAATTATTATAATTAATACTCTTGCATCTACCCATAATTAATTCTTCTTTAAAATAAAATATATATTTAAGAAGCAGTTAATATTATTCTGAGTAAAATGTGAATGTATTTTACTTTATTTCTCTTTTTTGATGAAATTTAATAATAAATTTAATCCATGTGAATTAAAATTTATTAAATTAAATATTAATCTTCTATAAAATTATTATAATTAATACTCTTACATCTATCTATAATTAAATCTTCTTTAAAATAAAATATATATTTAATAAGCAGTTAATATTATTCTGAGTAAGATGTGAATGTATTTTATTTTATTTCTCTTTTTTCATGAAATTTAATAATAAATTTAATCCATGTGAATTAAAATTTATTAAATTAAATATTAATCTTCTATAAAATTATTATAATTAATACTCTTACATCTACCCATAATTAAATCTTCTTTAAAATAAAATATATATTTAATAAGCAGTTAATATTATTCTGAGTAAGATGTGAATGTATTTTATTTTATTTTTCTTTTTTCATGAAATTTAATAATAAATTTAATCTTTAATGTGAACTAAAATTTATTGAATTAAATATTAATCTTCTATAAAATTATTATAATTAATACTCTTACATCTACTCATAATTAAATTTTCTCTAAAATAAAATATCTTTCTATAAAATATCTTCTAAAATAAAATATCTTTCTATAAAATATCTTCTAAAATAAAATAAAATATATATTTAATAAGCAGTTAATATTATTTTGAGTACGATGTGAATGTATATATATATTTAAGAAAAAATTGTATCTGTAAACGTCAACTCTTTATTGCGAAACGTTAAAAATACAAGATTATGCAAATAGGAATACGCAATAGGAAATGGTCAATATCTTTCGATAAGGATTATCTTAAAACCACGACACACACATACTTCTTTATTTTTCATTAAATATTTATAACGAAAAGATTGTTTACATCGTTCTAATTTTTTTTCTTTTTCTTTTTTTCACAGATCCTTTGTCTGATAACAACCTTCAGTTTCAACAATGCAGAAAGATCATTGAACTCGAATTCTTTCTCGCAACTATCCGATTCCACCCCATCGAGATTGAGAAATTTGGAAGACGTGCCTGCCAGGCTTTCACGAATATTCGGAAAAAACAGTCGCACCAGGAGATTGCACATAGAGGATCAGCACGGATTCGACGGGAAAGTGGAAAAGATTAATGTCAATTCCGAGGAGGATCTTCCTGGAATTAGGGCGTACGGGGTGCAGAAGAAGAAATTAATGAATAACGGTTACATAGAAAAATCGATACAACGAGAGATCGATACGAGAAGTGTCGAGGATGGTTCCAGGGTTACTCGTTCGGTATTTTTATAAATATTTCTCGAAACAAATTTTATCATCGAGACAATTTAGAATGTAAATGATCCAATCTATTTTCTTTCTTCTAAATTCGACAAAAATCTAACGATACTTGTTCCTTTAAAAATTAACCTTATCTTAAAAATAATCGATCGAATATTCCCCAATGCAAATATTTACGCGCCAATTTCAAAAATTGCAGATTGAAGCGTACGGGAAAACGAAGGATCGTCTCGAGACGAACGGGTCGATAGAGAGAGGGAATCCGTCGACGATCCATGAAACTCGAAGGAGTCCGAGATCGATCGAAACGGAGACGACGAAGCAGGATGGCGTTAAGGAGGGCGATCTGGAAGATCTGGAAGGACAAGACGCCAAAGTGTTCAGACCGTTGTTCGTGTACAGGCAGCAGATGGCCAGGAAGCAACATCGGGCAAAAAATCAGATTTACGGTTTTCCGAAAATCCCTTGCGAGAAACGAGCGCCGATTTTCTGATCTTCTCGCTTCCCCGCTCTTATCGTTCGCTTCGTTTTTTCCATAACGAGTGATGATGCGTGGAAACGAGGAATCGAGAAAGCGTTTGCAACGCACACCCAAGTCCTTGAAGTCGACTAATTATCATAATAATTAACCGATTGAGTCAGCGTCACTTTGTGCCATAAAAGAAGAAAGCGGTTCTCGAGGAGGATGATGTTAAGTGGTTTGCGTGCGTACGCAGTGATCGAAAGCGCGATAAGTGGACGATGAAGGCAAGAATTCTATCGTTTTTCAAATACCAAATAGTATTATAATTATAATTATAATATTGTATAATGTATTGCAATGTAGGATGCATGCGCTTTGCGATCTAATAAATTAAACTCGACAATTTTGTATCTTATGAAGAAAAGAAAATATATCTTTTTTATTATCTTTCTTCCATTTTATATTTTCTGCATTCGTTTCAGTAGATGATAAGATTTGTAGATTGAGAAATGTAAAGAGAATGATAATATATGATGTATAAAACGAATGTTTCAATTTAATTTTGTATTGTAAAAAAAAAAAGAAAAAGAAAGGAAGAAAAGAAATTTCAAAGAATTATTTTTTCACCGTGTAGAGTAGAAATTAAATGAAAACATCTGATGGTAAGCAACATTCTTATTCATCCAATTTTATAATATCCAATTTGTCTAATTTGACAAATTTAGAATGAGATGGACCGATCAGAAATCTTTCCATATTGATTGCATTTCGATCGAGAAACAGTTGCCTTTTAAGAAATTTCTTTTACGCTTAATTTACCACTGAATATCATGTTTACCATGCATGGTGCAAGAAAAACATCTATCACGCTGTTAACCAATAAATGTCAAATAGACAATAAAAACGGCAACGAAGTAATCGAAGGGAGAAAAGAAGATAAAAAGAAAGAAAATACGGAGAGCAGGTATATGTTTTTAATGATTGTAAATCTATCGCTTTTCATTGGAAAATTAACGTAAACGTTGATAAAATAGTATACATTATTTTGCAGACAAAAATCTAGCAAAAAGTCGCCAATTTTTTATTCATTATCGTTGATCGTGTTGCATGCTCTGGACGCAATACTTTTAATCATTCTTTTACCATTCATAATCTGGCAATGGATTTCTGCTAACGATCGTTTGAAGATCATACTGAAAGCCGTTGTAGAAGTTTGTTTTCGAATTTTCGAAACTTAAGTTATCTTGAGATTGACGAGGAAGAAAATTAATAATTAATTATTTTTCTGTCACAATCATCTTTCAGGTTACGTTAGAATTAATTATGTGGGTGATTTTCGCTGGAGTATCAGTTCTTATGACTATGACATTCGTTATGGAAGATCTTTATTACGGAAAAAGCGAGCAGGAGAAATTGACGAACCAATTGCAAAACGCAATGCAAAACGAGCAAACAATGTTGAACGTGAACGAAACGGGAAATTTGTTGAAAGAGCAAGACAAAGTGAAAACTGTTGAGAATTGAGATTTTTATCCCTTGTGTACTATTATTTTTTTATTATTTATTTTATTGGTTTTTAAATGAAGTTTTTTGTATCCAACTTTTTGTATCTTTTTAGAAAAATACAATTCTTTATTCATAAATATAGGTAGTTTTCTTCCATACTTTATATATGTATATAGAAAAAAATATTAGCATTTTAATTTGATAAATTTATAAATAAAAATATTTTATTTAAATTGAACGTATACACGTTTCTTTGCTTACATTAATTTATTATTGGTATTATAATTGATACATACTTCAATATAATATATATATATACATATTATATTATATAGTTTTTAATATCCTTCAAGTCTTTTTTCTCTCTCTTTCTCTCTCTCTCTTTTCTTAAATAAACAATAGAATAAAATAAACGTCTCTCGTTCAATATCAAGAGAAAGTTCGTGAACAAAGTTAAATTTACCTTTGTATGACGAAATGGAAAAAAATATAATCTTCAGACAGATATTGGACTAATCGCCCAAAGACAAAACACATTATACTTTTGAAATTTTTTAAACAAGAAATTCTTCACCGGTCGCTGGCAAAGATTCTTCTTCTTTTTCAAACGATGGCTTCATTGACGGTAATTCACCCGTATTTTCGTGAATCATCGGGATCTTCACGTAATTATCTTCGCGTAGCCAAGCTTCGTCGAATGGTTGTTGTTGCGTATTAAAAGGCGAGATATTTTTCTCGTCCTTGCCCGATAATAACGAGTTCAAAACTTCCTCGGTGATAAATTTGTTGACGGGCGAATTCAATACATCGAGAACGTCGCTCTTTTGAACATGGGCGGTCAACGCGTCGATTTGGGTGGATAACATACGCAAAATGGCAAGTTCGATAGCCTTGATCGCCTCGAATTTGGACAATCCGATCTCAAACGTGGTATCCAAAAGTTTCTTATCCACGAGGCTCGATACACTTCTTTTGTATACGGTTTTAGCGATGTTTTCAATCACAGGAGACGATTTTAAACGCTTCTCGCCGCTGGGCCGTGCCAGAGTATACGTCCCTGACAATGCCATCGTGAGAAAGACCTGGAAAAATTTTAAGGGAAAAATGTTAAAGAAATTATCGATATATATATAACTATATTTTGGATGATAAAATAATCGTGAAAATTTTTAAAAATTTTATTTTTAAACAATAATTCCTTTCGAATTTGTATAATTTTTAATAAAAAAGATATTTGCCACATGGAAAAGAACGTATTGGAACTTACGAAAAGAACGAATGCGCTTGATATTTGCATGATGTACATATCCACGAGTATAACTTGAATGACTTCTAATAGAACTTGACTCTTTATATATATATATACATATATATGTTGGTTAATGACCCATTACTAAAAACCATTATTAAAAACCAATATTAAGATTTTTGTCTTTTGAATATTTTCGATACATTAAACATGAACTTTCGTCTTGATTGCAATATCCATTATATGACTTAAAAATTCGTAATTATCTTCTTAATATTTAGTCAGATATTAGATCACTAAATAAACGTTAATTAAAATACGTATGCAACATGCATTAAGGATTTAATTGATAATTCTTAAAAATGTAACAGTTTAAAGAAATGTAATAATAAAAAGAATAAAATATAAATAAAGGATAATAAAAGATAAATAATGTTTGATAATTTCCAGAAGATATTAATAAGAATACTAGATGATAAGAAAAAGATAAAGTTAAGATTTAAAAAATTATGAAATCAACATCATCTTTAGAATATTGCAAATAAAACATAAATAGATATAAAATAGACAAAGAAAATAAATAGTAAAAAAAGAATAAAAATTGATTGCGCCATCTCTTGAATATTCTTAGAAGTATATGTTTAGTATTTAATATATTTAGTATTTAAGAGATGGCGTTAATAGTTGATTCTTATTCTATCTTTATCTTTTTTCCATTTTTTACTTTTTATCTATGTATTTCATTTGTGGCACTCTGAAGATAGCTCTGATTTTAATATTTTACAGTAATTATTTAAGAAAGCGATCATAAAGGACTGATCACTTGTATGGAAAAATATTTTTTTTTTCTTAGAATGTAGTGAATGTAGGGCATACATTATATTTTTTTTATTCTTTTTGATATTCTTTTTGTCTTAAATTTATTATTAACTATATATAATATGTACATTATATCTAGAGAATTACTAGCTTAATTGAGTATGAAATTTAGAAAATTATTTGTACTAAAACTAGGGACTTTTGTGACTAAACCAGTATACAATGAGAATGTTACAATTTTTACTATCCTTCTTTCATTATTTGTTATCCTTGTTTAAATTATTGATTAAAAATTTTAATAGAGTTTATTAAATTTAATTATTACATGTATATATATGTGTGTATGTGTATATTTCTGAGAAATTAAGACAATTTATATTATAATTAATATAATAAGTTACATTTGTAATATATACATATATTTATTAAATAAAATATAAGTAGTATTACATTATATAAGAAAAGAAAATAATGTGTAAATGTATTTTAATAATTTTTTACATAATGTCACTATTAAATTCAAAATTCAAATTTACTAGTAAATTTTAATAGAGGTCGCTTTGATAAAAAAGTAATATACTACTACTTCCTATCTGAAACAACGTAGCTCGGTAGCTTTAAAGTGTGTCATGATAATTCGTTATTTGTAGATGAACTGTCTATTCTAGTGTACTTATAATGAATATTGTGTGATATATTATTGATTATATGTTCAAGAAATTCGTGTTGACTGACCAGAGTCCACGAATTTCTAACATACTTTTTATAAGTATGTTTTCTCGAAACCCAGTAATTTGCGTATAGTTCTGTAATGATAGAGAAGGAAAAGAGAAAAAAAGAAAAGGAAGGGAAAGGAAGAGTAAAAAAAAAAAGTGCATTTTGCTTAAAGTCTATTAGTGAACTCGTTAGAAGTTCTTTCTAACAGGCTGATGTATTAGACATCGTGATAGTGAGAGATGATTAGTGAGAATTATTTTGAGAATTGTATTTGGTGTGCATCCCTCTAGTGGCGAATATAGGAGGATCACCACACATTAATACGCGACCGCACCCGTCTCTATGTGTGGTGATTCATAGATATAATATTTATCGAATTTTACGCCAAAACTAAATGCAAAATGACAGAGGTTCACAATTTAGGCGTTGATGCTATTAGTTGTCATGCTTGGAATAAAGATAGAAAAGGTTTGACTTTCATTTCATGCAACACAATTCCTTTGCCAATAAATGAACAATCTTGATATGTTTTTACAGAAGTGGCAATTTGTCCAAATAATAATGAAATTCAAGTTTATAAACGAACGTCGAGCGGTTGGAAATTGTTACAAAACTTGCAAGAACATGATATGCATGTCATGGGTATTGATTGGGCACCAAATACCAATCGAATAGTAACATGTTCTGCGGATAAAAATGCATATGTTTGGACACAAGAAGGAGATGGAAAATGGAATCCGGCATGGGTTCTTTTAAGAATAAATCGAGCAGCAACTTGTGTAAAATGGTCTCCATTAGGTATAATATTAATTAATTGTCAAATTATATTTGAATAAGTGTAAATGTCCATTTTCTTTTTTATAGAAAATAAATTTGCCGTTGGATCTGGAGGTAGAGTAATAGCTGTTTGTTATTTCGTATCTGAGAATAATTGGTGGCAGTGCAAGCATATAAAACGCCCATTGAGATCCACCGTAACTACAGTTGATTGGCATCCAGACAATAAAGTTCTAGTTGCTGGATCCACTGATTATAAAGTTCGTATATTTAGTGCATTCATTAGTGATATGGAAGATGCACCTGGTAATGGTCCTTGGGGTCATAGCAATACTTTAGGAACGTTACTCGCTGAATTCCAAAATACTCCTAATGGAGGTAAAGAAAAATATCTTTTTACTAACAACATTAGTAAAAATCTTTTTATTATTATGTTTGTTAATCATTTTTCTTTGCATTTAGGAGGTTGGATACACTCTGTTGCATTTAGTCCTTGTGGTAATAAAATTTGTTGGGTAGCACACAATTCATCGATTTGCATTGCAGATGCTACTAAAGGAAATGCAGTTATACGATTGTATACGGAGCATTTACCATTTTTAAGTTGTGTATGGATGGGGTCCAATTCCATTGTTGCTGTGGTACTTGTTTATAATTTTTATATTTAATAAATAATAATTCGATGATTTTATATTACATATTATATTACATATAATAAATACATTAAATATAATTTAATTGGCTTTTTTAGGGACATAGTTGTATGCCTATGTTATATTCCATAGACGACCATGGTCAACTATATTTTGTATCAAAACTAGATAATACACAAAAAAAAGAAGCTGCCGGTTTGTCTGCCATGCGTAAATTTCAATCGTTAGATCGCCAAGCGAGAACTGATACGAATGACAATGCCTTGGATAGTATTCATCAAAACACGATTAATTGTGTACGCAAAGTATCAGATAACGAATTTAGCACGAGTGGTTTAGACGGTCAATTGGTAGTTTGGGATCTTAAGGTAAATATTTAATTATTATATCTTCTGTTTTCCTTTAATAATCGATAAAAACGATATATTGTCAAATTAATCCGATTGTTTAATTTAGCTTCTGGAAAATTCCATTGCTGGTCTCAAGATATCATAGATAAAAATCTTTTTTTTTATAACGAAGGAAGACGAAGGAATCAAAGGAAGATATTACATCCGAAGAAAAGATGTATAAATGTTAAATCTGAAAGAAAAAAAAAAAAAAAAAAAAAAAGAAAGAAATATACAATTTCTCATTAATAATATAATTATATCAATTATTCCTACATAAAATACATTATATTTTTAGCTAAATACATGTTGACACGTGTATAATGTTGAATTAATATAATTCCTTTGCCTCGCATCCATTTAATTCTATCAATTTAAATCGAATATCGAAAAAATATCGTATAATTCGTTGTATCCCTCTATCCTTTCATTATCTCTTATCGCGATACGCACTATTGCCATTGACGCAATGCTTGTTTCCATTCGATGAATGGTTTACATAGTTTCAGTACAACACGATAAGTACATCGGTTCACCGTTTGTCAGGCGTAAAAAGTTGGTTCGCGCCTGGAAACCACACACAGTCTCGTGCAGCTCGAGTGGGGGGCAGCCGGACAAGTTCAGCGCTAATATCGATTCAGTCTCGCACAAACCACCCCCATGTACCGTGCCCGTTGCAGCAGCTCCACCTTTTAACTTTGTTTTCCGTTCGGTGTCATGACTGACACATAAACAGAGATAGAGAAGAAAGAGAAGAGGCATCGCGGTAGAAAAAAAAAAAAAAAAATCGTGTGCATCATGTGCACACCGTTCTCCACGAACGGAACGGACACAGTGACGCGTTCTATTCTTTCAACGAGTACTGGGAAGATATATTAGACACGAACGAGATCATCGTCAATAGAAACGTCTCTGCCAATAATACTTATCGATTCAGTAACTAGTCTTGAAGAGACATTCCATTGTTCGCACAGTTTACAGTGAGGTGATCAAATTTATTCATAAATTCAATTCGTAACCAATCGGACGATGCAAATTAATTTGTTCATTTCGCACGAGGAATATTTTTGAACGTGTATTTGCATCTTATCCTGCGACGTTAATCCGTCATTACGCCTTTTTCTCCCATTTCAGTTTTTTACTTTATCCTAGACGTCCTATTCTCCGTGTATATACATTTTTCGTCGAACGGTTCGCGCGATTGTCGATTAAAATAGATCCTTCCAGTAAAACGTTCCATCATCGATTCGCCTCGTGCGATGAAGGGTTGCGTACGTTTCTCTCGTTACGCGTGTTGATAAAATCTATAAATTTGAGAAGAAGATTGTTCAGAGATTATGATCGAACGACTTTCGTGGGATTATTATTACCGATCGAACCCATGCACTTGAACATCTCGTCGCAATCGTCGCGTATACGGGTGACTTGCGAACGCAAGTGGACGAAACAGGCATAAAAAAAAGCGGAAAGGTGGTGAAAGAAGCTGGTGCAAACCGAAGAAAGAGTTGAGTTTTTTTGTCCGTGCGTTGTCTCGTCGAATATGAAACGCTTCAATCACGACCACACGCATCCCTATTCGTCTTGACTACAAATTGTGGCTGAGCAAAGAAAGTGCGTCCTCGCTTCTTGAGAAATGTCTTCAATATCAGCGCAGGGGGTCGTCGAAAGAGCCAGCGCCGAGTTAACCAAGAGAATTAACGGTCTGGGGTTGAGAGCATCTAAACATCATGGTTAGTAAATTCCTAATTATAATATCATTCATGTTTCTTTCTAACTCTTAGTATAAAGATCTTATATGTATTTAAGATGAATTAAATTAAAAGAGTGGTCTCGATTTTTAAAATTTGTTAAAAGATATTTTGTATTCGTTATATTACATAAACAAAATCAAAGAAAGGGCAATATATTAATTGCTACATGTTCAATTCACAATATTTCATCAAACTTTAAAACCAATAAGAAGTTATTTAAATAATTCTTTAATTATTTCTCATCTCTGCAATTTATTTTATTCTTTGAGCAAATAATCTTCTTTGCTCGAATAACGAATAATTGATATATAATTTGGAATCTTAAAAAATAATTTATAATCATCGAATCGTTTCAATTTTTCTAAAATAATATTTTAACACAAAAATCACCACGTTCGATCAATTGTTTCCCCCTCGTTGCCTAATTCAATTGAAATTTCAAACGATCGTCGAAATAAGAAAAGACAATTCGCAATTTTGCCTAAGTCGTTATTACATAATCGAGATGAAGAATTGATTTCTGTTAAACCGCAACCTCGAGCCAGCCAGCCGCTCCTCCTTTAAACCCGCGTTTCTTAATTCTCCGCTATGCAACATCAGCCGAACTTCCTTCAGCTTTCTCTGTATTGTCCTTCGGATTCACATCCGAAATGCTCGTTTACCAAACCATTATGCACGTTTCAGACGCAATCTGAACTGCAATGGAATCGATAGCATTCGTTCTCATTGCACGTGGAAATGTAGAAACCAAACTGGCCATCTCGTAATATTTCATTCTTCGTAATTCGATCTTTCGATTTAAAAAATTTAAAACAATTCGATTTCCTTTGCTCGAGTTTGTCGATTTTCTTAATAAATTTTAAACTTTGTTTAAAATTAGATAAACAAAAATAAAAATATTAATATATAATATATATAAATTTTAGAATTATACTCGAGTTGTAAAAATATTAAAAATAAATGATACAATTTTACAATGTATAAGTTGTGATATAGAAATAAATGAAATCCATCAATTGATCAATTTTATCGTGAAAAAAAAATATACATGCCTGTTACGTAAAAAGTTGCAAATTACAAAGTATCGTGGATTACCGATCAATGAAATGCATTGTTGTGTTCGATCATTTTCAACGTAGCGTGGATTTATCTTTATTTTAACCACTGTTAATTATCGTGAGTAATATCGTGTCGGTCTGCTACGATTCACGGGTCAGAAATACATCGATACATCGATAATTTGTCGCATCTGAGGGAAGTAGTCGAGAGTATCGAGAAAAGTATTTGAACAAAAGAACACGGCGAAAAAATTGTGACGTGTATAGATTTTATTTTAACGCTTGCAATCACCGTGGCACGTGATTTCCCGTCAATCTCACACGGTTAATAAAGTCGGCCAGGATCGGTCAAAATTTTCCATTTGGGATGATTAATCGTTCGTGTCTCCTCAAACGATCATAGTTCACAGTGAAAAGAGCAGAGCTGAAGATAATCTATTTTTACGCGCGTTTTCGCGTTTTGATTTTTCAATGTTGCAAGAAAATAAATTGCAGTTAAATAAAAAAAAACTTAAGTAAAAAATTAATTTTCTTCCATCCCCTTCGACAAGATTTTCGTTGAAAATTATTTTTCACGCTACGTTATTTATTTGCATCTAAATTTAAAAATAGGTTGTTCGAAGAATACGATCGATACATTTGACGAATCGAAATTCGAAATAGTCGTAGCATTTTTAGAAAAATCATTACGATGAATTCTGCTCGATCTTCAGATCGATTTCAATTATCGATAGAATAATTGTTGCTTCGAAAAGTAAGAATAACGTATTTCGAAATATATATTTCTAGTTTCTAGAAAAAGTTAAATAAATTCCCTCGACGAAGAGAGAATCTGATTTAATGGATTCGGGGGGGAGGAAAAAAAAAGAAAAGAAATGTTCGTCATACGATAAAGAGATAGAGACAGGAAATAGAGACGTACCCAGAGCCAAATAGGACATACTGTTCGAAAATAAAACGAAAATAACTGCTGCATCTTCGCAGCGAGTTTACCTTTGCAGAAACGCTTTTAAAGACAACCAGACACCAAATGTAATATTGCAATGGAAATATTTCCCTTTTCCAAACAATTCGATTAAAGATAATTTATAAATTGTGTAATTAAGAGAGAAGATTATTTGAACAACAGGACGTTTTAAATAAGAAATTTGCATAAATTATTCTATTTATATTCTATAAATCGATAATTATTAAACGTCGATGAAAGGATATATTTAAATTCGATATGCATCCGCGTGTTGGTGGATATTTCCATATTAACCATTTTCGATTACGAGTGTTTACCATCGGCAAAAATAAAATATTATTTCGGATGAATTTAAGAGACAGCCTTGAAAAATTTTTCCAATCCTTCTTCTTCTTCTTTTTTTTTATTCCAGTCAATATTTCATCGTTTCAAACGAATTACGATAACGAATTCAGAAATCAGTTAGTTCCAAGATGTTAGCAACCGTAATTAAACTAACACGAATAGTAAAATTATCATCTTCAAGAAGAAGAAAGAAAACTATACTCAAATGGATTTTTCCACAGAATTAACTCAATTAAGAAAGTTCTCTTAAGAGAAGAGAATATACACGTATAAGAAAACTGTAAACATTATTCGAATTACTTTAGCTTAATTAGAAAAATCTCCCCGATTTAAAAAAACCCAGCCTCGTTTCCTTTGCATAAAGATACAAAAGAAAGAAGAGGAAAAATGGATTCGAAATAAACGGACGGAATGTTGCAGGTGGGGGAAAGGCGAGCGTCATGGAGCGCGTTACGCACGTGTTCTGCGGCAGCGGAGGAGTCCCGTACACGAATTTGCAGAGCGCGAACAATGCGAACGCAACCCCGGAAAAGCCGAGCAGAAGCGTGCCAACGTCGATGAGCAACATGCCATCGGCGAATAACAAGGGGTTGGGCAACATCGGCACACCAAGCAGGGCGAGGATATCGAGGAATCGGGGGAAGAACGTGCCCCTGGCGAGCGGTGGGACGGGCGGGTACATCGCGCCTACCACGTGGGATCAGCTGATGCAAGACGATCATTTCCTCGGCAAATTCTTCCTCTACTTCTCCGCCATCGAGAGGAGGATTTTGGCTCAGGTGCCAACGATCGAGTGATCGTTATTAATCAAAACTTGCGGATGCGTAATCGTATTTTCTTTGAACGTGTCGACATGTTCCATTCCTCAGAGAGAAATGAAAAAGAGGTTTCTTTTTGGCAGAATATTTCGAAAGGATATCTCCTCGTGAAAGATATTGTACGAATAATTAATGTTTGATTTAAATAAAAGTTTTGAATGCGATTTTTGAATCTGGAAAATATATTAATTATTGGACGATAGAATTGCAAGATTGATTTAATGGATATTTTTTACAATTAGGATGAAAATGGAATCCTTCCGCTCGATAAAAATTTGTTGAAAATTTGGAATAGAACATTTGATATTCTTGGTATTTCGCGGAACTGAAGATAAGATTTACAATATGGATTAGACAATAGTTGTCTTGTCGAGCATGTAGGATTCCTCTTGATCGTAAAATAAATCACTCGTGATTAAGAGAGTCTTGTAAGATGCTTTGTCAACCGACATATTTGTTTGCCAGTAATCGTCGCTTGGCTTCGCATCTTAATCGTGGATTCGCATAAATTTATCCAAAATTATTACCGATTTACAATTTAAAAACTGGTATTAGAAAGCTTTTTATATCGTTCAAAAATGATCAGATTGATGTAGGAATAAAAAAAGAATTCAAAAAAATTCGAAATTTAATATACAATTATAATTATAATAATAATATTTTTCTAAAGATGACCATTATAAACCATTATAAACTTTTTGAATCTGGAAAATATATTAATTATTGGACGGTAGAATTGCAAGATTGATTTAATGGATATTTTTTACAAATAGGATGAAAATGGAATTGTTATAATATTTATTAATGCGATTAGTAAAAAAAAGAAATATTTTCTTCCGCTCGATAAAAATTTGGAATGGAACATTTGATATTCTTGCTATTTCGCGGAACTTACTTTTTATATAACTTTTTTCTCTAACACTTTCCAATTTTTACCATTGAAATTCTCCCTTTCTCGAAAATAAAAACAAAAATTTAATCGTACGATGATACATACACAGGTATGCTTAAGATGGAGAGACATACTTTACGCGCGGCCTCGACTTTGGGCAGGCTTGGTGCCCGTAGTAAGATGTCGCGAGGTACGTGCCATGCCTTCTACTTCACGCACGCGGCTCTACGCCTCCTTAGTTAGAAGAGGATTTCATTCGTTGGTTCTTCTCGGAGCATCGGACGAGGATATCCCGGAACTGACGCACGGCTTTCCATTAGCGCAAAGAAATATTCACTCGTTATCGTTGAGATGTTGCGCGGTGACCGACAGGGGACTAGAAGCTCTCTTAGATCATTTGCAAGTACGTATATACAGATTAAATTGGAAGAAATATGTTATATATTTTCATTCACGAAATATCTTTTGATTCCAGAGATAAAAGATTTTATTTATGTTTAATCAATAATTAATTGAATAAATTTCCTTAAGAAAAGATAATAATTTAAACGAGAGACATGAAAAGTTTGATCTCAATTTAAATTTAGAATTTGTTAAAATTTCCTTTCAAATTTATTTTTCTTGAACTTCCAAAATAAATGGATACAAGTTATCATTATCATCGGATGTTTTGTGTTTCATAATTTTATGACCTTGGAAAAAAATTTTTTTCACCTTTATTACCTTTTTTTTTTTTTTTAACTTTTTATCGACTTTTATTTTTAGTTTCTCGTAAGTTCTCTATATAGGGTGAGTCAAGATATCAATCAAGTAGGAAATGATTCTACAAAAATAAGTCGAAAAGGAAAGATGAAATATTTATGAATTTAAAATTTTCAAGAAATTAAACGTAATTAAATATTATTCTTTCTATTATTATTTACATTACGTATTAATAGATTGTTAAAAATTTGCAAACAACTTTAAAATATTTTTCTCATGGATATCTCTCCTCCAAAATTCTTACCATATCTAATTCTTTTTTTTTTCCCAATATTTTCAGGCGTTGTTCGAGCTTGAACTAGCAGGTTGCAACGAAATAACGGAAGCCGGGTTGTGGACTTGCTTGACACCTAGAATAGTATCGCTCTCCTTGTCGGATTGTATCAACGTGGCTGATGAAGCCGTCGGTGCTGTCGCTCAATTACTGCCGAGTCTCTACGAGTTCTCGTTGCAAGCTTATCATGTAACCGACGCCGCCCTTGGATATTTTCACGCAACCCAGAGCAGCTCCCTTAGCATCCTCAGGCTGCAGTCCTGCTGGGAACTCACCAACCATGGTATAGTCAATATTGGTAAGGAATCGTTCTTTTTTTAAATCAATATCCGTAGACGAGAAATCTGGTCGTAAAGCATTGTTATGGATCACATTGTTGTCGACCGTTTAGAAAATAAGTAACGATCTCTATATATTTAGAGTTGTTTAAGATATTTTGGATAGCTGCACATTTAAGTGGACGAAAATTAATTAGAACGTGTCGCATAAAATTCCTCGAATTCAAGAATATCGAATCAGGATTGTTTCTACTATTTTATTAATATTGGCTTTTATCGTGATAATAGTTGTTACAATAACTCGTTGCATAATTTGAAAAGATATGTGAACGCGATTATTCAAGAAAAGCAGGAGAGTTACGACACATGTTTCTCCCAGGATCCCAGGTAGAAATAATTCATGATGGTAAATGAAGAATTAAGATAAGTGGTCCACGCGTCCAACCATTATAAATTTAGAATTAAGAAACCGCTTTATTTAGCTTTCATGCTGTCACCAACGGCTCAGACTCACGCTCCTAGATGAGTAAAACATAGACAATTCGAGGACAACGACCGATTGTCGTTATTTATACGATAGCTTTCGTATTGGTCTGAAAAAGAGAGAGAGAAAGAAAGGAAGGGAAAAAAAGAGAACAAGAAATTAAGAAACTAAGAAAATGAATCATTTTATCCGTTTCGTTTTATATTCCAGTACATTCCTTGCCCAATCTGACTGTCCTATCGTTGTCCGGATGCAGCAAAGTAACGGATGACGGTGTCGAATTGATAGCAGAAAACTTGTCTAGGCTTCGTTCATTGGATCTGAGCTGGTGCTCGAGGATCACCGATGCCGCCTTAGAGTATATCGCCTGTGATTTGAATCACTTAGAGGAGCTTACCTTGGACAGGTGAGAATTGATAATGAGAAAGATGGACGTACAACGACAAGCGACCAACAACCATGGTTTTATTTATTGCTCTTTTTTTTTTAAATCGTGTTAGAGAAATCGTAGCGTGATCGCAGCGTGTGTTTAGACCGTGGTGAATCCATACGATCCATTCATGTTCTAAATACTGAACACGTTAACGAGCGTTTCTATTTACGATCAACTATTATGCAATGCCAGAATGAATCAGCGATCGTAAACGCATTCAGATGTTTAAAGACAGTATTTCCTATAAACGTCAAATATATATCTTTCAAATCTTTCATGTAATAATGTACGATTGTATTTAATTGCAATTATAGAAAAAGTTTATTTGTTAAAGTTAATTTAATATGATATAATTGAATTTAACGTAAAAAATAATTCTTTTTTTTAAATTAAGTAGTAATTGTTTTCATTTGAAATGTATATTTATATATATAAGTCATATATATGTATGAATCACTTTCAAGATAAACTTGGAACCAGACAATTTGACATCTCTTTTTATATACACATCAATATATTATATATTTTAAATTGATTGATCAAAATGAAATTGTATTTTAAATAATTGGATAAAGGAAAAATCCTATATTAATTAATTTCTGTATTGATAGAGATATTATGAGTTTATTTTATATAATAATATATCTTCTATATATATATATATATATATATATATATATATATATATATATATATGTATATATATTATAGGAAAAAATCAAAAAAGTCAAAAAGAAATAAAAATGGAAAAAGTTTAAAAGTTCTATATTTAAGGAGAAATTCAAAGGTGAATAGTTTATTAAACTCTTCTTTTCTTCTCCTTCGTATAGATGTGTGCACATCACAGACATAGGCGTGGGCTACATTTCCACAATGGGATCATTGAGCGCATTGTTCTTGAGATGGTGCATTCTACTTAGAGACTTTGGACTTCAGCACTTGTGCGGCATGAAATCCTTACAAGTACTCTCTGTGGCAGGTAAGATCAAACTAAGACTTTTCCCTATATGATGATGCATTATATTGCACATCAAAATTTAAAATATGAGCCTTTTCTTTAATAAACAATGAACGATCTTGTGTTAAATTATAAAAAGAAAAATTTATTTAAAATCTTATATATATAAATAAATAATATAGAATAAAATGTTTAAAAAATATAAATTTTCCACAGGCTGTCCATTGCTCACAAGTAGCGGATTATCCAGTTTGATTCAGCTTCGACATTTACACGAGTTAGAGCTAACCAATTGTCCGGGAACATCTCAGGAATTATTCGATTATTTGCGTGAACATCTGCCCCGCTGCCTAATCATCGAATAAATTATGCTACAGTAGAAGAAACAAGACAGGCAACAGTCCTAGTAATACCTTTGCGTTCCAATTCAGAAAAGTTTCTATTTCTATAGAATATGTGATGGCAAAAAAATGTTTTATGTAAAGCAATACTTAGACAAGGATACGACGATTGTATTTATGTATAAGAGGAGCTGATGCGAATGCAGATATAAAAAAAAGAAGCAATTGACGTCCAAAACTTGAACACTACCGCATATTATTGTTCTCTCTTGTAACGGTAAAGGGTATAAAAAAAAAGAAAAAGAAAAAAAGAAACACTAGCCTTTAAAAACATGCAAATGTTAACACTAAGATAGCATGTAGACATTTTTAATACACCAGAGCTCCTATATGAAATCGCACTCCTTTCTCGCCGATGTTTAGAACTTTAGATCGAATTGTACGGTTCGATTCGTTTTGTTATATTTTTCGTTTTTCGTTTTCTTTTTTTTCGTTTTAAAAATGTTTGAAAAAAGATATGAAAACAAAAAAAAAAAAACAAAAAAATGCAAAAACATATGCGCCTCTCGGTAACTCGATAATCTGTACAGACTTTTACACAAGTCCCCGCTTGATAATAGAGAATAAAGAAAAAAAAACAAACGAAGAGACAGTTTAATTATAGTAGATTCTTGTTAAAAAGAAGAAAAAAAAATAAAAAAAATAATAAAAGAACGTAGAGATTATCCGATGAGACGACAGACTCAACAGTTAGAACTGTGATAAATTTTTATTATATGTATATCATTCTACTTCAACTATGTTTAGAGCGTTGTTTAACCCGCTTCAACGTTCAAATGTGCGTGATTATTGGAAAAAAGAAAAAAAAAAAAAACATTAGTTGCATTGCTTTTTGAAAGAAAAAAAGAAAAAAATAAGTTATTACTTTAGAAATATCAAAAAAAAATCAACAACAAAAGAAAGGAAAAAAAAATCAGAAAAACATTCCGGTTGCGCGTTAATGAATATTTTAATTTTGCAAGACATTATTCTGCGAATTTTGATTTATTCGACGATGTAATTTGCTAAATAAACGAATGAAAGAAAAAAGAGAAAAAAGACGTTTAAAATTTAAAAATCATTGCACATATATGTATTGTCTAGAAGAAAAGAAAAGTTTTTAACTTATATTTTACCTATGTATATTCTGCTGTCAAATAATGTTAATGTTTCCTACATTTAAGGCTTACATCTAGCTAAGTTTTCAAATGTTTTTTCATTAAATGTAATAATATATCGCAATATAGAAAAAGAAAAAAAAAAACGTGTTTTACGTGTTTATCTATTTCGATGGTTATTTAAAATGAATCAGTGTCAGACAAATACTATGCATCTATTCCATGTCAGCACATAAGATATCAGAAGGGAATTATTCGCCACTATTGTAATTAAATAAGTGCAATATTTTTTATGTTGAGACTTGCACTACCAAAAAATTTCTGTGTAACAGTTCAACATGACCTCAACTTTTACCAAACTGAAATTATTTTTTGCGTGTTATTAACATGTTTAGCACATAAAGTCTTTGTATATACTGTACAAATATACAATTAATGATTCTGTTACCAATCAAAACTAATTATATAAATATTCGCACAGTCGAAATTCTATCTGAGATCTGGTTGCATGAGGTTCGAATCACGGATATAACTTATAAGAGTGATATATAATAACATGATGGAATGTGCTGTGAATAAAAATTTATTGATCTGAATTTATTTTTGTATTCTTAAGTATTTTCCCACCATGTAAGCAATCCAAGACCTGGTTCGTCAATAGCACCCTAGAATATAAAATTAAAATAATCATTAATTTTAAATCAAAAAATTAAATCATTTTATATGATCATATCGATGATCGATATTTTCATAATATTTCTAAAGTAAAGATACATACTCCTAAAGTATATGGAGATATATTTTTAGCTTCTGATGTTTCAGTCTCCCCAGATATGTTTGGTCCTGTAGGTAAGGCTTCTGTAAATGTTTCACTTACTACTCTGAATCGTATAATTTCTCCTAAAATTTATGCATAAATCAATATATATATTTTCAATATAATTTTATATAATTAATTATATAATTCAAATTAAAATAATTTACCTGCATCCATAAATAAATCATGTTTTTCGCCATCTCCAGTATCATATTCCCATACCCATGCTTGTTCCATTTGATCAAATCTCGATGGATGTTGCAATTTATGAGGTGGAATCACAATATCTTCAAAAAACCCTAATGTTACTGTAAATAAAAGTTTAATGATAAACAAAATATAAATTAAAGCATAAATAATAATGTTATATGTAAATATTACCATGGACACCATCAATGCTACAACTACGTATTTTTCCTATTAATATTTCCTCCATAAATGGACGGAATACAATATAACGAAATATTACTTTGGTATGAGATGCTCCATCGCCGGGAAAAATATATGATTCTTCAATTTTCGTAATATCATGAAGAGCGATACAAAGACCAACATTAAGATAAACCTTTAATAAAATAAATAATAATTTTGATGCTATTAATTATATCATAAAATTTAAATAAATTGTAATATACCTTATTAGCTAACTTTCTATTAAGTTCATCTGTAATAGCATCGTTCAATTTTTGCTTGAATTCCGCTGGTGGAATCCTAACTGTGTCTTTTAATTCCGCAAGAACAAACATTATTATAAAACGAGTAGTTTTAAAATATAAAAATAATTAATATTTATTGTATTAATTCACTCTCGTATATCTATATTGGCAAATATACGAATGTAAGTATATATGAATATATTCTTTCAAAAATATCGCGTGTTTTCGTATCGAGTATAATATGCAACGAAGAAAACTGCATTATTGTCAATATAACCTCTAATAAACCACGTGCTTTAAGTCATTTAAGTATGAAACAAAAACAGATATTTTATTCTATTCAATATTTTATTATATGAATATTTGATTATCATTTGAGATAAAAAATGTAATATGTATATATATAAAATATAATACATATATATTGTGATATTAAAAAACGAAAATAGTTTGTTTATATTATAAATATTTAAGAATTATAAATATTTAAGAATATTAAAGAATTATATATAAAATAATATATATATATATTATTTTTTATTTTTTTTTAACAGAGAAACGATGGATAGCAAAGATGTTATTAATTCAATTCTAGAAAATAATACAGAAGAGAAAGATACCCGAACTACAATAGTAAATAAAGATATAGAAGTTGAAACAGATTTAGGAACTCTTTTGGCATTAGATTACAACAGTTTGGACTTAAAAGCAATAAAGTAATTTTTCTTATAATATATTTTATTTTTGGGATGATTTATATATTTTTTTAATTAGCTTATTTTTTATAGGTCACAACCTGAAGAATATTTGAAAAATTTAACAAGAGATAATGTGCAAATATTGATTAATAAAATTTGGGAACTTCCAACAGAACGTATTGATGAAGTAATAGTAGCAAAATTACCTAAACAAACATTTATATTACCAAGATCTCGTCAAATTCCAAAACCTAAACCTTTAACAAAATGGCAACAATTTGCTAAAGAAAAAGGTATTAGATCTAAAAAAAAAAGTAAATCTAAACTTAAATGGGATGAAGTATTACAGGTAAATTACTGATTTTATTTATATTAAAATTAGTTTATTGATTTATGAATAAATATTCATTTTATTTTGATACTTTTACAGAAATGGATACCTACATTTGGTTATAAACGTAATAAAGCCATAGAACAAAAAGAATGGTTGGTAGAAGTTAATGATGAAGGTAAAGCCATGGAAGATCCATTTACAGCTGCAAAGATAGCTAAAGAAGAAAGAAAGTCTAAGAATGAATTACAGAGATTACATAATATTGCTAAGACAAAAAATATAAAGATTCCTAAAGTAGGACTTCCTACTAAAGAACATTTTTCTGATTCACAACAACTTTCACAAGCTGTAACTATTGCACGTACATCAACAGCATCTCTTGGAAAATTCCAAGATAGGTATATTATATATTATATCATTAAAATATTATAAAATTAAATTTATATATTTACATATATTTAATATGTGATATTAGGTTACCAAAAGAAAAAGATGCAAAAGGAATTGCCAAACAAGTTCCAGGTATGAAAAGAAAAGCTGAAGAAATTCCTAAAAATTTACAAGAAGAAAAAAAACGAAATACTAATCTGGCAGATAGTATTTTGAAGAGTAATACTAAAATTCTTCGCGAAGACTTTTCTGTACCAAAGTATGTTTTTATATTCTTTACAAAATTAATTAATATAAGAAATTCTACATAATCAAATATATTTAATTTTTAGAACAAAACCAGTTAAAGCAAATAATAAAAAAAGTAAAAAAGGAACAAAGGCCAAGGGAGCAAAAAAACCAAAAGCAGGTAAAGGTCAACGAAATATGAGACTTAAAGTTGGAGGTAGAAAACGAAGATAAAAGAATAAATATTCAATTTATTTATTTGTTTAAATTTCAATTATCGTAATTTACAAAATTATAATTAAAATATATGAAAAATATATAATAAATATATAATAGTGAAATAAATATTATTCATACAAAACATTTTGTGTTTAAAATTTTGTAATTTCCTTTTAAATAATTATATTTTCGAAGTTTTTAAAGAAAAATTTCAATATTGATTCAAAATAAATAAATTACATTTATATTTAAATCGTATACGATTTATAGATAACTAAAATCACATTAAAAATATAAATTATTATTTAACAATAATAATAATATCTAATAGAAATAATGTATGTGATGAGATATGTGTAACATGAAAATTCTATTCTATTCTTTCTCTTAAATTTAAAAAATAAGATAGAATAAGATAAACATATAATTCGAAGATAAAATAAAATAAGAAATATATTCTAGAAATAAAATGTAAAATTAAAATATAAAATTTATGTATTAAAATAAAATTAATCAAAGATAAAATACAATCTATATATTGTGTATTCTAATGAATTTTAATTAAGCTTGGTTAAATAATCATAAATAAAATGATAGATACAAGTCGATAAGGCAGGTTGTCCCTTAGCCACAGAATCAGGGTAATGCGAGAAAGGTGAAAGGTCAAAAGCAGTACGGGATATCGACTCGGAGAAGTCGAGAGAGCGAGGTAACCTGATAGCGGGTGTAAGGGAGGGTAAGTGCAAAAGCGGGTTGCCCTAGAATCTGTAAGGGGTTCCACCCCACATGTGATTTTATACGTATTGTATATGTGTACACGTTCAATGTTATCTAAACGAAATACAAACGCATTAGGATACCTTGCGCAATCTATATGTTGAAATGGTAAATATGTTAGATTCCTGGATTTCATTTAAAATTGCAATTCTGTTTACTAATTATGATTTCAACATTTTATTTGATGTTGTATAAAAAATATTAAATAATAAATTTCATTGAATTTAATATATCGTTGTAAGAGAAATAAGGGCACATGGTTGAAAGCACAGCAGTAAGACAATATATGTATATAATATTTCAGATCGGAAATATATTATTCAATTTATATGTATTATTTAGATACAATATTATTAAATTTCGATCTACGATATTATTGAGGACAATAATTAAAATCTATAATTTTATTACAAATTGATTATGTACATGTATTATATATGTATATATATACATATATATATATATACATATAAGTACGTGAAAGATGCATAAAAAATAAATTTTTTAAAGATTAATCTTTAATTATTCAGTTTTCAATTGAAAATCGATATAATTTAAAAAAATATTTTAATATTATTAATTTAATCATAATTATATTCGAAATTGAACCTTATTCTATGAACAAAAAAAAAGATATTTGCTGATATTGCTGAATTTACTAAAAAATTAGTCATTTTAATTCAATTTTTTTATTTATTCAAAGCTAAGAATCAAATGTTGTAATGATTTTATTATCAATCGTGTCTGGTTCTCAAAATATACAAAAAAATCGATTATTACATTTATACATGCGGACGATCAATCGGAAATATATATATATATATACATATATATATATATATATATATATATATATATATATATATATATAGTTATTTACATACTTATTAGACAAATAAATTATTGAGACTGATTTCCTAATGGAACATATGATCTTATAAAAGTCTTAGCCTTGAGTAACTTCAGATATTCGAAAAGGCAATTGAACGAAAGGCATACATAATCGAGCGACGTAACGCGCGTGCGACAAGGGTCATGGGAGGGGATTGCTGAGCAGGAGGATAAAGAAGTAATCGCGCGCGATCGGTCGCGGTGCTCAGTTGGTGGTAGCTCGGGACGAACGGGCGCGTCCACAAAGTGTGGGGTAAGGATGGAGGCTGCGTTAATTGCAACGACCGAGTGATACGCACCGTGTGTATACACGGGGATCGTGTCCTGGATTCGTAGCCCGCATATCCCATCGCGCGTGCCTTCCACCCTCTCCCCCTTGTGTCTGTGCCCGTACTTTTGTGTGCGTGCGTGTCCCTCTAACAGAGTGGTCAGTTAATATCTTGTATAAGGGATAAAACGAGAAAAAAAAAATTAGTGTAATAGAACAAAGAAAAGCACAACGAACGAGAATATGTCATCCACATAGTCGAACCGAGGCAAACGAAGAGAGGAGCAAGTCAAATACGGTGCAGTGGTTACCCTGAGTCGTTGGTACGCGCAGCCTTTTGGTGTTGCTGGCTGACTTCATGCTTTGCTATTGCTGTTGCTGCCGCCGCCGTCGAATCGTCACCGACGTTGCTGCAGCAGTTGCTAGCGATGCGAAATGAACGAGAATTTTAAGAAAGAGAAAGATAATGTGTTTTTGAGAGGGAGAGAGAGAGAGGGAGAGAAAGAAACAAATGTAGCCTTTATTGTTCCATCGTCGTCGTCGTCGTTTTTTCATCGTCGTCATTTTATTGTACAAACCGCTCTTTGTTAATGCGCGTTTTCCTATCGTGAATTCCCTAAAAAATGAAAGAAAAAAGGAAAAATAATAAATGTGATGTGCCCGTCGGCCACCAGCCAGCCTTTTATTTTTTTACGCGCTTCATGTGTTCTTTCTTTTTAGGAAGTACTCAAGTAGGACGATTTATCGTCAAGTTCGTGGTCATCTTGGGTGCTCTCAGTCGTTCAACATTTTTTCTGGAACTTCATATCGGCTTTATGTACCCTTTTTCACTTGCTTCGTGCACGCACATACTATTGCATGCACTTACATTTGTTTCTTACTACCGATATATCTACATGGTTATAGCGGTAATTACATTTACCTGCTTGCTTCTTTGCAAGAATTCATTATTTTTTTTTTTTTTTTTTTTCTAATTTACAATCCTGTTTGATATCGAATCAATGTTTAGCATGTGATATTATCCATTGCAGTTAATATTGTTTTATTGAATATCGCAATGTGGCGTATATCCGATTTGTTTATGTTTTCCATATATGCACTTATATAAGCATTACGTATTTATAATAAAAATGGTTAACAAGAAGAATGATTAAAAAGGAGGATAAAGAATCGAATAAGATGAAAAAGGAAAGAGGTTTAAAAAAAGACAAAAAAAGGGAAATATCTGAGTAGGATAAAAGAAGGGATAACTAGAACGTGTCACGATAAGAAACAATGAGAAAGAAGAGGGTTTTTCGATTTGTTACATTTGTGTCGGAACTACTTGACCCATTGACAGGTCAAAACGAAAAGGTTCAATGCAGAAGTCTACTCGTTCACTTTAAAAATTTTGACAATTGAAAGGTAAAAATAAAAAATTATTTAAGTAAAAATGTATATAAAAAATATTTTAACTAAATTAATGTGATAATTATAATTTTTGTATTTATTTATTTATTTATTTATTTATTTATTATTTATTTATTTATTTATTAAAATATCGTAATTTATTCTTTTATATAAAATAATTTTTATTTTATTTAAGATATTATTTATTTAAGATGATATATATTTTTTTTGTAATTTTAAAAGTAATCACGTTTAATCTTTCTTTAAGAATTTCTAATTTTTGTACATATTTGATAATCAATAATATCATATCTTCATATTTATTGAATCTACGATCATTTTTTTTTTAAATAAAAGTGAAATTTTATTTAATTTTATTTAAGTTTTTAAATAAAAGTGAATCGCGATATATTTTATTTTGTTTTATCTTTATAAATGATTTATATATAGTATATTTATATATATTGCATGTTATAATTTACTATATACTATTATTTTATATATTAAATTACAATAAAGTTATATTTCTTTATATTTTTAATTTATATTATATATTTTTTTGTAGAAAAATAATGCGATATTATATCGTATTAAATACTTCAAATTTATATAGATATATTCTAATTCTTTTAACTATAAGTCTTACTTCATAATAACTATAAAAAAATTAATGTTAATATTTATTAGCTTATTTAGTAGTTAATTTCAAAGTTAAAAGATATTTAATAAATATATCATTTATTATTATTTGTTTTCAATAAGTAAAAGTATTTAAATAAGTTTTTCGTATAATACGTAAATATCGCTGTAAATAAAATGCTTTTTATGTGCTTTATGCTAGAATACTTAGAATATTAGTAGAATTAGAATGACGGCCGCCAATAGTGGGCGGATATCCGTCATATTTCTTGCCTTTACAGACAAAAAAAACAGCAAGACGATGCAAAGGAATCTAAGCTCGTAACAGAAAGAACGCCTGGCCCGAAGGCGTTAAACCGGGAAGAGTATAATCAGGGCGCGAAGCGATGTACGCAGCTGCGGGTGGCGCCAGTATAGCGAATAGGAGGAAGCAGAAACGATTGCAGTTAAACAGACGCGTCGCTGAGAGTACAATTCCATCACGATTGAAGACAATTCCAGTTTCTCAGCACCACTACCACCACCAACACCATCACCCCAGCAAGTTTGCTCGTCCGCACGTTGTTCCACCATCTTCCACATCACAGCCACAACCACCGTCATCTACATTTCATCCGAGCATCGATCGACGGCGTCATGTCGAGAAGTGTCAGCAAGTTGCACCTGTTTCTCCAATCCAGTTTCCAATATCGCCACCACCACTATCCCTTGAGTCACCTAGTTCAGTTACTTGTGCCACTAAATCTAATTTTCCTTTTCCACCAACATCGATCCTCGATCTCCGAGTTTCACCATCTTCTTCAGAGCTACAGGTGGGTAGATTGTTCAGCAGTAATTTTTTTAAATTGCTCTAAGATCGTTTTATTATCTTTATCTTTTAGCTCTATTTCTCTTCTTTCTCTATCACACTAGTTGCTCTTGCTAGGTAACCCTATCACATACTTATATGCAATTTCCTTATTCAAGTATTTCGATAATCCTCGTTGCACTTTGCACCTTCTTCTTGCTGGCACACCTTTACTTATTAGGAATACACCATCGATCGGCTGTCTGGTGGCGTATAAACCCGCGATAACTCATCCTCGAGCGGCTCCAGGTTCGTCAGCTGCTTATCCAAACTAAATTGTAATTTTTAGTAATTAACATGTCCCTCCTGGTTCCTATCAGCGGATACAAACATCACCTAATGTTGGAGGCAGACAGTGCAATGTTAGGAGTAAGTTGTAGTGTCTGGTATCAATCACAATTGGGAGACCTTTGAGAAGAAACTTGTGTGGTTTTTTTGATTTTTGATTGGGCAAAGAAAAAATAAGGGAAAAAGTTAAAATTTTATTGTGTAAAAAGTGGAAAGGAGAAAGAGGAGGAGGGGAAGGAACAGGACGGTCGAGATCTTAAGGATCAATGAAACAGGCAAATGAATGAGCGGAATGCAGGCTGCTTTATTGATTAGAAGGGAGAAGCAACGGTTACGGGGGGGTAAGGTGGTGAACTTTAGAGATTTACCCTCCAACTTGGCCACCAGACTTATTCCGCCGCTTCCACGATATCCCCCACGATCATATGTTTATGGGGTAAGTATTAAAATCATTTTAATATCATCAACAGTAACTATTGGCATCAGAGGGTAACTGTCGCTTCTCTAGCTAATTATATGTGCATTAACCTTTTATAGCTCTTGAAAAAAAATTATATTGTAGTGATGTTTGTCCCTTTATTACTTTCTCTTATCATAGAACTAATGAATTCCTTATATTATTGTGCACTAATTTTTGTTTATACTTAAAAAAATATGATTGCTGATGATATGAATTCAGAAAAAAGAGAGAAAGAGTTTGAAAATAAATTTAAAATTTAAAATATTTTAATATTTTGTTATTCTAATTTAAAATATTAACACATACTTCAATAAAATAAAACTAACAAATAATTATTTGATATTCATTTCACAGAAATATTTTAAAAAAGTTTCTCAAAAATACATAATAATAATTTTAAAATATAATATAATATAAGTGCAAAAAATTGTAATTCTTACAATATGCACTATACTATATACTTAAAGATTAATAACTGCTACTAATTATGTTTAATCAATTCTTTGTTGTCAATTAGAATGCAATGATTACAGTGTACTTGTGTAGACAAGTTCTACGATACATGTACGTATAAAATGTTTATACACATCTCAATTGGTTCCATTTATGCAAATTTTTCTATGTTCTACTTAGTAAATGCATGCATGTTTTTTATCTTATGTGCTGAGTAACGAGGACAAAAATCATTAATTAAATTTTTCTAATAATATAGTAACAATGATAGATGTTTATTTCAATGAACATGCTTGAAATGATAGAGAAAGATGTAAAGAACATAATAATATTATTGATTTCAAGTTTTATATTTATTTATATTTTATACAATAGTATAAATATTTATAATAGATTAAGAAAAATGTTAAAAAGTATTTAATATATTAGATTGTTGACAATTTTATTATATCAAAATACAATAGATACTGAAGCATTGAATGATTTTTAATTGTAGTTATTAGGAAATTTTATAAAGGTAATACCTGAACAGAAAATAATTTCAGTGTGGTGGAGGACCTGGCAAAGCAGCATGGCAAGGTTGCAGCAGACCTTCTCCCCTTCCTTTATCTCCTATGTCGCCTCACGCATGTCGTGGGGATGGCTACAAGACAAAGCAATGCGAGGCTCATCGACGATGGATGAAGAGAAACAGGGTAAATAAGTATCTATTTCATAATGCAATTTAAGATCAAAATTTTTAATTTATAATATTATAAAAAATAATTTATTTATGAACATCTATTAAATAATTTTACTTAATATTTAACTTTATATTTATTATATTAAAATGTACTCGTAAATACAAAATACGAAATTCAATAATATCAATCGTTTTTAGATAAGAGATGCAAGCTATTGCTATGGAAGCAGTGGAGAAGATGACGAAGAAGATGGAAGCAGTAATGCAAACCGTCGTAGAGGTGAAGTTAGCGCGGCGGTGAATACTGTACTTTATGCGGGGCTAGGAACTACAGCGCTCGGATTAGTTATATCGTTTGTCGGCACTGGAGAGAAAGGATTCCTCAGTCCAGAATTGAGGCTGGTGGGTCCTTCACTACTGTGCGCCGGTTTACTGTGTTGTCTATTTCGGGTGCTGCTCTGCCTCTGTTTATGTCGTTGCGGTCAATGCCGCTGGCGATTTTGTCATGTTGCTTCTGATAAAAAAGAAAAAGTGAGGAAAACGGAAGCTCGACCTGCTGGAACATTACCTACCGCCTCACTTTTATCACCAACTCGTCAACGACAGCAACAACAATCGGCCATGTCTTCAAGTGGTGCTGCATCATCATCAACAAAAGCACATGAGCTCTTGCTCTCTCCTGCCCAATTACCAGAGTGAAAACGTGTTTCGAACATTTTCTACGAGAATCTATACGCCGATTAACTGCCGGTTCTTGTCCAATATAGAATATTTTATTTCCATTTGACCTGAACCGTTTTCGCAAACAAAAAGAAGACAACCATCACAGCCTAATTCTAGTTTAAATGCGAATTCTAGCGCTTAAAAGTAATAGTTAAAAAAACAATCGGCTATGTTTTTCTACCCCTACTGTGTTTGAAAAAGTATAAAAAAAAAAAAAATAATTATCAATGAGCTTTTGGACTGCTTCCTGCTTTATTTCCTTCCATATTTTTATTTTTTTTACAAGGATTGCCTAAAATTAAGTCACTTTTTTCAAAATATTTAAGAACATTTATGTTATTCTATTCTTATAATTATCAGTTTATCATTAAACTGATTTTACAGTCTTACAAAATGCAATCTTACATGAATAAGATACATGTATAGCTGACATAGTTGCATTGTAAATTGCATTTTAAGTTAAATAATTTATATTAATATCATTTTAATATACAATGATCAAGAAAGTTGAAATTGCATTTGATCAGTGGAAGTGTAACTATATATAACAGGTGTATCAGAAGTGGTAGCACTAGATGCAGTTGCAGCAATAGCAAATAATTGATCTTCATATATAGTTCCTTGTGGTTCAGTTTTTCCATTGCCTGTTGTTGGAACATTACCTGGATTGTCTCCTTTTGTTGCTTCTCTATATTTTTGTAGATATACTTTTAGTGGTTCTACATAATTGTCAAAACCAAGAGTTGTCATAGCAAATAGAATATCTTCACCATTAATAGTTTTTCGTTTTTCCATATGACATCGATCACTTGCTTCTGATGTGATAAAAGATATAAATTCGGATACACATTCTTGAACACATTCACGTGCATCTTTTGCTATTTTTCCTGCTTCTGGTATTGCTCTTTTCATAATTTTTGCTACATTTGCTATTGGAAGGAATCGATCTTGTTCACGAAGAGGCCCTCCAACACTGCCACTTCCAGCTCCTTGCAAAGGATCACTTGCTCCATGATTTGAATCATCTGTATTTTCAGGATCATCTAGATATTGAATAGAGAAAAGATATTGAAAAAATATAAGTACTATAAATTTTACATAATTTCGTATCAATATGAAATGAATATTTATTTTATATTGATCCATATATTATAAAATCTTATATTTCAAATCTTAGAAAGATATTGAAATTACAATAAAATATATATATATTTTTTTTCTATAAAAAAAACGATTTATTACTATTTTAATTTTATAATATTAAATATGAATACAATTTTTAATTTGTTTTAAAAATTGTTCAAAATATTATTAACCTACCTTCCATATCGTCAGACTGAACACTGATATATGATGCAGAAACACCACCTCCTCCAAGAAACGCAGTCGGACCTAAAGGTCCTCCATCGTCACCACTTTCACCACTATTTTCCATCTCCAGTTTGATACACTAAACACACAGTATAAAAATTTTAATTTCCTTAACCTGTTTATAACTTTGTTTTCACAATATTTTATTACATTTTTTGGCATAAACAACCTTATCAATAGACATCGATAACACACGTTTTTAGCGAGATTTTCTTGGTACAACTGGTGCCCTCGCACTAAACGAAAATATTAAATTTGTAATCTAATAATCAGTTTTTTACAAATTTTTATACTACTCATATGATTTACAATGTTTCCTTTCTTTTTTTAATAAAACCTATAGTTTCTATCTATTATGCTAGGTAAAATGCAAAAGAATAAACAAAAACAAACGAAACATTTAGGCAGATTCGTAAATAGAGCAAGAATTAAAGCATAATTTACAAATCTGTATCTAAACGACCTTCCTGAATAGAATAATAATAATCGATGTTTCGCCGTGTGTGAGCATAAATGTGCAACAAGTAAGTTTATTTAAAGCTATTGATATGGCCATGTCTAGCATTTTATTAATGCGTAAAGGTCTTTCAGTAAATGGTAAGCGTATTTTCTTTATTTGTAACATATGCCAATCACAATTCATATGCATATCATTTTCATCTTGACATTCGTTACTGAAATTTCGAAATAAATTATTTAATTTATAAAGAAAATATTATAAGTTGTACAATATATTTGATGATTGCATTTGTTTACGCAAGTTTTATATTATATATTTTTCTTTGACAATGATTATATATAGTTTTGTTTATAATATAATACGATCGCATAAGTAAGACATAATCTTTTTTAATATCTTTGTAACTATGCAATCTATTTTATTTTAGATATTCATTTTAAAATAACACCTAATTTTGTGTGTTTAGTGATATTTTGTTTATTTATGAAAATATTATTAATAAATACGTTACAAGAAGAGGTTATGTTTTACTATATTTTATAAAGCTATTTATGTGATAAATTATTCAAGTGAAAAATGATAGAACTACAAGAAGATTTTACAAAGACATTTATTAAAAAATTAACAAACGATTTAAAAGAAAATAAATTCAAAGAAGTTTTGAATCTCTTTGAGGATAGTAAATATGATGATATTATTAAAGACTCTTCATGGGATATTGTTCCAATTGTAGCATCGCATCTTACTGCAGAAAACATAAAATGCAATGAAGATTTAATTGAATGTTGTAAAACAATTTTAAATACTATAATAGAAAAATGTAATCCTTCTGAGACAGTATTAGAACTATTAGAACAAATAGAAGGTCCAGAGGATGTCATAAAATTTTCTATAATTCTAAGTATACTTACCAAATGTCTTTCTAAGATGAAGGATAAAACGAAGGCAATAGAATGGTGTATTAGTACAATAAGATCTTATATTGAAAGTCTACCTATACCAGAAAAAGGATCACAAAACTATATTGCTATTATAAATAAAATAAAAAATGCTTATGATGCAATTATATTATTTTTAGAACCATTAATAAATGAATCAAAGTTACAGAATTCAGAAAAATATATCATATTAAGAGATTATTTAGCTAGCATTTTAATTTTTTTAATGGGAAAGCCATTATATTATTTAGAAGAGAAAGAAGTAGAATCTTGTTTAAATCAATCTTTACCTGAGAGAATTATTACACTTACAAGTCATATAACTGGAGATTTGCTATGGCTTTTAAATATTGTAAGTGTACGAAATAGAAAGATCAATTCCAAGAAAAAGAATATGGAAGTAAACAATTTTAATCTTAAAATAACACTTTTTGAATTAAGTGAAAATATATCAGATTTGGCATATGCTAATTTTTATTTTTATGTTATAACAAAAATTCATTTGTGGGAAAGGGTGCCACAGGTATATGATATGCAATATATTTTTCAAGCATGTATATATTTTATTATTAAATTACTACAAGAACAAGAAAGTATTACAAAAGGTTTAGATTTTATGGATCATCTTTTAATGAGAATGACAAAATATTCTTTAACATTACCATTATTAGAATTGAATATATACTTTGAGTTGTTTAATGTACTTACAAAAGTAATGATTTATTGCAATAGTAATAAAAAAAGGAAAAAAGCTTTAAATATATTTCAAAACTATATTAATATGTTTGATATGCAAGCTAGATATTTTATTGTTTTGCATTTATATCAAACTAGTGAGCATTCAGGTTTACTTAGTTTAACTACTGGAATAGTTAAAACTTCTATTATTGAATGTCTTCAAGAAACACCTCATTTACCATATTTTCTTGGTAGTAATTTGGAAACTTTAATCAAATTAGCTTGTAAATTACATCATGGTAGTGCATCTGATTTGGTGGAATTATCTGATGAAATAATTACAAGTTTAAATTTATTGAGATTTCTATTTATAAAAGATAAACAAAATCAAACTGGTATTTGGAATTTAGTAAATAAACTACAAAATGATTATTTAAAACCATTAAGAGAAGGATTAGATTTATGTAGAGCACATTGGAAAGTAAAAATAAAAGATTTAGAAGAACAAAAGAAAATTCACAAAATAATTGAAAATATAGAATTAGAAAAAAGTGGTACAGAAATAATATTAAATGTTGGTGGTGAAAAATTACCTGCAATGCCTATTTCAGAAAAAATTTCATTTTGTAATCAAGCAATAAATGGTCTTGATGTGATGGAAAGCATTTTAATTAGAGTCAATGAATGTATTGATAATAATTCTTTTAAATGATATAATAATTATATGTGTGATTATAATAATCACATAGTATCTTCAAAATAAAAATTGTACATTTATAAAATGTATATCATTCACTGTTTAATAAAATCATATCTCATTTATATTTTATGTATTTTGACTATCCTATTATTTATTGTTTTATAATATCATATTTCTTGAAAAGAAAATCTTGAAAAGAAAATTTAAAAAATTTTGATTTTAATAGGTTTTAGAAGTTTATGGACTTGTAGAGTTTTATTCAATGATCAAATTAAAAATGATACACAAAAATCAAATCAGAAATATAAAAATAATGAAAGTGAAGAAGAATATGAGAAAAATATCAAATCAAAAATTCTTGATGCATCTTTAAAATATGTTCATGATCTAGGATGGAGTCATAAAGCCATCAGTGCTGGTAATTTGTAATAATTTTTCAGTTAAGTAGATGAGTCAGAATCAAGTCTTTATATGAGTGAATAAATATATTTTAAATATATTACATGTTTACTAATTAACATGTTTACTGATTGCTTTCAGTTTTAATTTGAAAACAATAATTTCATATTATTAGTATATAATGCAGATAATAAATAAAAATATTTAATGAAAAGTTATATACCAAAGGTGCTGAGTCTATTGGGTATCCTGGGATAATTCATGGATTATTCCCTAATCGAGGAGCAGATTTGGTTCAATATTTCTACTTAACATGCAACAAAAAGTTGAATAACATCCTTAAAGAACAAACTCTTGCAAATCAAGAAAATCCTAAAGAAACAAAAACACTACTATTAGAAGCACGTAATGCTGTTGAGACAAGGCTTAGAATGGTGATTCCTTATAAAAAAACATGGCCACAGGCTTTAGCTCTCATGTCTCTTCCACCTAATGTACCAATGTCATTAGCTAATTTACTTACTTTAGTAGATGATATTTGCTATTATGCTGGTGATAGATCAGTTGATGTAAGAATATATTTATTTTTATATATATATAGTTTTATTTTTTAAATATATTTCAAAATTTTATTGAAATTTGTTTGAATTAGATAAACTGGTATACTAGAAGAATAGTACTAGCAGGTATTTATAAAACTACGGAATTATACATGATACAAGATAATAGTGAAGATCATCAAAAAACTTGGCATTTTTTGGATAGACGAATTAAAGATGCCACACAAATTCAAATGATTCTAACAACAACTTCTGATATGGCTTTACCAGATCAAGCCTTAAATCGTGCTACTGAAGCTGCAACTGCTGCTTTTGTTACAGTAAGTATTTAAAATTTTAAATATCATCTAATAAAATAATTATATACCAAATAAAGTACTAAATAAAATTTTTATTTTCTACAGGCACGCAATATACTTGGATTGAATTGGAATAGGTAGAAAACAAATAATTAATATTATATAATACTTTATGGTATTAATTATTACTAGATTACTAAAATAAAAACATGGAATATAAATTCATTTGTTACAAATGAAAATTTATCAAAAGAATTTATGTACAGAGTTTATTTAGTAATGGTATTAAAAAAAAACATTAAAAAGAATTAATAATCATGGCTAATTTATTTTGATATTATATTTTAACAAGATCTGTACATTTGAGATTGAATTTAATATATGCGATTTATTTCTGTGCAAGATAGAAAGATATAAACTGTTAGAAATATAGATTTAATAATATTTAACAATTACCCTGCAATATTGTCATAATTAAAATAATATATTCTTATGTTTTATACAAAATTATGTTAAATCTATTGAACAAGAGATTAATTTTCATTCTTACTATTCAATTGAGCAGGAAATATTTTACTATAAAAAATGTATTTACAAACACACCACACAGCCAAGTACTTCATGAAATTGTTTAAATTGTTTAAACTTTGAATTACATTAAAATATATAATAATTATATATAGTTTATGATGAAGTAATTCATGCAAGAGATTATCTACTATAAACTATCATTTACATATTGTTCATTATCATTGATGTTGATATAATTACATGTAATATATTAATCATTACATGTAATATATTAATTTTCATAAAATTGAAAATATCTTGATAACTTTAAAAATGAAGATCTCAATTTTTATAAAAAGATAATCATATCTAATCTTATCATTTTTTAGAAGTAGATTTCTTTGAAAAAAATATTGCTTTAAAATACAATACAAAAGATAAAATGTTTAAAAATTTATGTTATCAATATTATAGTATATTTTATACTATAACAAATATTTTTCAAAAAATCAATATTAATAATGTGCTTCTTCAATATAACCTTTGATTGTTTTTGGTAAAGGCAACTTATGAATATTATCTAATCTAGTATTTTGACGTATAACAAAACGACAAAGATATTGCAAACTTCGAACTTGGGTAAATCTGCTTACTGGCTTTGTTAATCTAACTGGAAAAGATGGATGACCAGGATACTTAGGTCGTGAATAGCAAAAGACTGCAGACTGACTAAAACTCATTGAATAATCAATTAAATCAGCTACTGAAGTAAATCCTTCACTTTCACTTTGGTTGCATAAAGAAAATAAACCACCACTATGTTCCATACGAGCATGAAGTAATTTGCCAGATGATTTAAAGCTAAGTGTTAGGACATATCTGTAGAAAAATAAATATTAAAATATTTCACATGTTCTTTATAATATTTTTAACAAAACAAAAAGATAAAAAAAATAACCTGTCATCTGAAGAGTCTCTTACTAAAAATGCACCATCTGGTTCAGATAGAAGTTTGGCATCAGCTTCATTTCCTGATATTGGACCCCAATACCATCCATAATTACTTAATTTAAGCAACTCTTCTGTAAGACTTGCTTTTATTTTATTATCATTATTTCTATTAGTTTCTGTACTTTCTGTAATTCTTTGAATGTGATGTGTTATTTCATTATTTTCTATTATTGATTCTAATTGCTCTATTTTATTACTGGAACATGATCGAAATATGTTAGAAATATTTTCGTGATTAATATCTGTTCGGAACTTATTAGTAATTTGTTTATTAATATCTTCTAATTTTTCTTCAATATCTCTATAATCTTCAATATCTCTATAATCTTTTATAATTTTATTTAAATCTTCTGAAAAATATTGATTTTGTGATATTTCTATATCTATATCTGTCAAAGTTTCATTACTGTTTAGAATATCTGAATTTTTAAGAATGTCTTCACATTTTAATTCAGATACATTATTTTCTTCTATAGAAATTGTAGATTTATTGTTTTGAACTGCTGATGGATCATAATTCATATCATTTTGTAGGCTAGATGTTTCAACTTCTTTCGTCTGTAAAAATATATATTTTTATTATATATAAAACAAAAATATTTTTATCCAAATTATTGTTACTTACTTTTTGCTTTGATTTATGTGTTAATTTTTTGATTTGCATATGTTTCTTAATATTCTTAAAAAAATCGAAAGATGTTTTATGAAAAAACGTATTTTTTGCTTTACTTTCAATGATTTTTACTTCTATCAAATCTTCTTTTTTCTTTTGGTTCTCTTCCTTTTTTAATACGTTCTTACGTCGTGAATCACGCCACCAAAGAAAATCAAATGTTCTAGCATTTAACTTCTGTGGTTTCAAATCTTGATTTGATATTTTTGTTGTATTTGTTGGTGCAGTCATGATAAATTCCTCTGACGTTTGACTTATCATATTCAAATGTTGTGCGACCCTTCAAACTGGCTTTAAGTTGAAGAAAGGGTTCACTTGCACTATCTTATCAAAAATTATTTCACACGCCATCTATTCCTTAACTTCTTTTTTTTTCGCAATTATTACTTTTTCTTACAAATTTATAAAACTTTATTATAATTCGCCGCATAACGATTACTTCTTTAAATTAATTTTACACTGATATTGTATTTAAGCGTTTTTGTATACTTCGTAAATTTGTTCCAAATTATCCCCTGCTGCTTCAAAAATATATTATTCCACTAACTTCAGTTAAAAAGTTCCTATTAACTATATCATTATTGGTTAAAGTGTCCCTTACCAATGTACGTACCATTAATTTTCTAGAAAGAAAAAACTAAAGCAATTGCTAGTTGGTTTATAAGCATTTCTATATTTTTAAAATATTTTATTTTATTAATCACGTTATCAGAATTTATCTCAAATATAAATATATTCTATAACGAAATAACATAAAGTTCATTAAAAATGAAAGAAAAAATTTTTTTGTCATTGTCCCATTTAACCTCAAATGCATTATTCTTAACAATTAAAAATCAGATTATAAATTAAAAATAAGTTTTTCATGTTTTAATTAATTTATCATTAAATGTCAAAAATTGAATGTCAAAAAAATGAGTGATTCTGAGGATGAAAATTATGTTACATTTGGAGTACCTCTTGATCCATTAGATGAAGGTAAATAAAAAATTTCAGCAGATATAAACAATTATTATAAACAATTATTATTATTATACATATTTTCACATGATTATTATAGATAATTTACCGAGGAAAAAACCAATGACAATTGAAGATCAATATGCATATGATGCACAAGGAAGACGTAGATTTCATGGTGCATTTACAGGTGGTTTTTCTGCTGGATATTTTAATACAGTAGGCACGAGAGATGGTTGGAGACCACAACAATTCAAATCTTCCAGAAGTAGTAAAGCAGAAAGTATAACCCAGCGTCCAGAAGATTTTATGGATGAAGAAGATACAAGTGAATTTGGAATTGCACCAACAGGAATTCGTGCTACAGAGGATTATGTTGATCATGGTCAAAGAGGAACAAAACGTGAAAGACCTATTTATGATAACAATGGTCCTATTCCTGGCACTCCAGTATTAAAAGAACTTTTAAAACCTGTAAAGTAAATATCTTTGCTAAGAAGTTTAAATTAAATAATTTAAATTCCAAATTATTAATTTTGATTTTATTAATAATGATGATTTGTTATAATAGAGAAACAGTCGGAATTATGTTATTAAAAAAAATGGGATGGAGACCAGGACAAGGTATAGGATCAAGACTTACAAAAAAGGAGAAAGCTAAAATTAAAAAAAGAAATGAAAGAATGAAAAATATACAACAAATATCTAGAAAGACAAGTTCAGAAAATAGTTCTGAGGATTCAGAAGATGATTATGAAAACGTTACATTTGCACCTGATGACTATGAACCATTTAGGTAAATATTAATATATAGTTTTAAAAACAAAAATATATTAAATATATTATAATTATATATTTATTTCTTACAGATGTAATCCAAAAGACAATTATTTTGGTATAGGATACAGTGGTTTAGATAGAAGAACAATATTATCTGGTCATGTAAATTTATTTGATACTCCAGCATTTAATATGCAGGACAAAAATAAAAAATTGTCGATACATGGACAAGCATTTGGAGTTGGTGCATTCGAAGCTGATGACGATGATATATATGAAAGAGAAGATATGTCACGTTATGATTTTTCTCTAGCTCCAGAACGTAAATCCAAGACAAGATGGTCTGATGATAATTCGAAAAACTTAAGTAGTAATTGTTTAGAAGGCTTTATATTAGCAAAAGATAAATTAAAACTAAAAACAATTTTTCAACCTCCAGTATTACCAAAGGATTTTGTACCAGTGCATATAATTAGAAAAAGTCGATTTTATCCTCCAATTGAAAATGTTCATCGTGCAATTGAGAATGGAAAGCGAAAAGATTTAACAGCTGCGGACAGAGCTAGGATATTAGAAGATACTTGTAGTGTGAAAAAACCATCTGAAATATATCCAAATTCAATACCATCAGTTGCTTCCAATATTATTTCTAAAACGTTAAATTTACACGGAAAGCAGCAAACTGAAGAAAGACAAAAAGAAAAAAGTCAAGGATCTAAACTAGCTATTTCATGGATGGAAAAATTAAATGTAAAAAGTTTTGTTAAAGGAGGTATTATTGGTCCTGGTAAAGATTTTGAGAAAAATTTGAAAGAATTAAAAGAATTTAAAGATTCATCAACTTCTGAACAAACAAATACAAGTACTAATGAATTAGATAAAAATAATTTTATGAAAAATAGCAACATGAAATCATTTTTTTCTGATCCTGATAAACAAAGACGTTTTGAACAATATTTAGTTTTTATGAGACAGGGAGAAAAAAATAAGCTTGAAAGTATACAATCATTATCTATGACAGAATGGGATAGAGAACATGAACGAATTGAATTTGAACAAGCAATTAAATTAATTGATCAACCAACGAATGATAATATTGAAAATAAATGTACTGATTCCACAAATATAGATGTTTCTACAACATTTAATCAGGAGGATGAAATGAAACAAGCTGTAAAGATGAAAATGTTTGGAAAATTAACTCGAGAGCGCATGGAATGGAAACCAGCAAGCATAGTATGTAAAAGATTTAACATTCCTGAACCAAAAATCGGTTGTGCTCCTGAAATGCAGAAGAAATCAGCAAAGTTTTCAATTTTCGATTCTTTTGATTGGAATAATTCTACAAAATTTTTACGAGCATCGAAAGAATCAAATGAAATTAATATATCGCCAAAAGATAAAAACATAATTGATAATACAAACTTAAATGTTAAGACAAATGATAATAAATCTTTTGATAATGATCAAACTTTCGAACCTATATCAGAAAAAATGAGAAACTTTGAAGTTTCTTATGAAAAAGTTTTTGGAAAAGAAATGCCAGAAACATCTTCCAAAATGTTAGAAAATGAACAAAATGTAGATGATAAATCTGACTCAAAAAGAATAACAGAGATTAAAAATCAACAAGATAAAGATCAGGAAGAAATCAATTCTGCAATAAATATTACATTAAAAAGTACATCAAAAGAAAAGAAAGATCTATTTAAGGCAATTTTCTTAAGCAGTAGTGAGGAATCGGAATCCGAAGCGGAGGAAAGCGTAGATAGTGAGGCTGTAAAGTCTGTTTTAATTGGTAAAGTTCCAAGCGAAATAAATGTAAATAGAAATACTTCTCCACCAAGAGGAATTTTTGCAAAAGTGGATCTTGATAGTTTAATCACTAATTCAAGAAGTAGTATACAATCAAATGAAGGAATTAATAAAGAAGAAAATATAAATACAACAAATTCTGAATTAGAAATAAAATCGAAACAAGATGATGATAAATTAAATTCAGAAACTCAATTATTACCTGATATGTATGGACCTGTTCTTCCTTCAAGATTATTGAAAAATAAAAACGAAGTACCAGAAGCATCCAGTTCACAATTTTCAAAACCTATATTTAAAAGTGTTGTAGTACCAAAACCCAAAATGGACTCAAAAATTTCTGGTGTATGGATAGAACGAGAAAAAATGAAAAAAACAAAGAAAGAGAAGAAGAAACATAAACACAAAGAACATAAAAGTTCGAAACATAAACGAAAATCGAAAAAAGAGAAGCGTGATTCGTGACACAAGAAATTGGAACAATAATAAAGGAATTAACAAAGAAGACATTAATGGAAAAACTGTATGTACTAGTTATTTATAATAAGTTCTTTTTTATTTGCAGTTTCGTATAGTGCCTTGTATATATATTTACTTATATACAACATAATATTTGAAAATGCTTGTGTAAATTTGAGATTAAGATAGTAAAGGGATATCCGATATATGTATACAAAATTATATTTTTTTGTATATATTTTAATCACACATTATTGAGAAATCCCTTATTTTCATATTGATGGTAATTTAAAATCATTTGTCGTCAGAATCATTATATATTTAAATGTGTGTATCGATATAATGCTATATTTTAGAATTTATGACTGAATCATTTATTCGAAGTTGTGGAATTTCTTGATTCTGGTCTACTATTATTAGAGCTTATCTTCTTCTCTATACTGAAAATATAGAAAGAATATTATATTTTTTTTGTCTATATTGCGAAAATTTTGTTTTTATTGATAAAATTTTATATTATTAATATCACTTTTAAAGTTAAATTATTTTCATAATGTACATATATTGAATATAATATTAATATCAATATATAATTTATTATTTATTAATTTTTTTAATTTTTCAGTTTTTTAAATTGTACTTTTTGTACAATTTAATCAATTTTTAAAAATGATAATTAAAAATATAAACTTTTTTATTATTTTTTTTTAAATAATAATATACCTGCCACTTCTTGAACCTCTTTTAAACATGTCTGTTAACTTTTTCTTTAGATTTTTCTTTTCTTCTCTAGTCTTCTCATTGATACTTGTCTCAGATCCTGATGTCTGTGATAAAAAAATTTTTGTTTAAATCGATAATTGAAACGATAGATTTTTTTTCAAACAAAA
Organism: Apis mellifera; assembly: GCF_003254395.2. Classification (NCBI taxonomy): domain Eukaryota; kingdom Metazoa; phylum Arthropoda; class Insecta; order Hymenoptera; family Apidae; genus Apis; species Apis mellifera. The sequence continues at coordinate 13,750,271 of NC_037644.1, read as the reverse complement.
ATGTCGTTTATTTACCTGAAGAGAATGATCCATAGAAATATTTGGATCATCAATACTGGCTGATTTAGTCAATTTGGTTGTAATTTTTTTTATTATACCTTTACCGTGCTTTTTTTCTCGGTCCAACATTTCGCTCTTTGTAGAACCCGTAGAAAGACGACTGTATTTCATAAAAAAATTTAATTATTATTATATTTTATATTATTATTTTATATTATTTTCTTTTCTTTTTCTCAATTTTAAAAGTAATAATTCTTAACATATTTGTAATTACCTATCAACACTAGAATCTCTTTGTAAACTCAATGTTCGTCCTTCAACATCCGAACCTTCTAATGATTGCAAACTCGACATATTACTATCGGTGCCCCAAATGCGTGACTATATAATTATAAATAAATAAATAATATTTTTTTTATTACTTATTCTAGAAAGTTTAATAATGTAAATATTTTATATACTTCTTCATTTCGTGCTGATGTTTGTTCCAAAGATAGACTCTTTCTCTTTAATCGTGGTTTTGAACGAGATGTTGTTATACCTTTTCCTGGATCACTTTCCACGGATGTTGATCTATAAAATTCATTGAAATTTATTTAAATAAATAACACTGTTACTAATAAAAATACCTTTTGCCAAGTTTTTTCAATCGTGTTGCATTTACTTCATCCGCAGATTTTTTTGATTCTTTCAGTTCTTTTGCCACATCCATTAATTTTTTTACAGTATATTCTAATTTTTCTGTTCGCTCACCAAGTTGAGAATTTGAACCTAATAATAAATTTAATATATTATATATTATAAAATTTATATAATATATATTATAATACAATTTTAACTAAAGTAATTAATATTAATCACACCTCTTATATCATTTTTTGCATCCAACATTGGTGATGACTCTCTCGATTTTGGTCCCTGGTATGCACAAAAATAATTTTTATTTTGATTGATTATTTTATTTATTATTAGTTTATTTATTATTTTATTTGCAACTTAATTAATTAGATTACTTAATTCGCACCTTTAGTCGTCTAGGTGGAGTCGGTGTATAAATATTCGCAGTTCCATTTTCTGTTATACCATTCAATTCAGGGAAAAGTTTCATTAAGTCATTGACTTGTTGCATTAACACATTAATATTTTTTAATTCAATCTGTTCTTGTTTACATTTTTTCAAAATTACATCTTTAAGCTCTTCTCTTTCCTTCTCATGCCGTTCTTTTTCACGTCTCATTTTTTCATTGCTGGTTCTCAGTTTTGCATGAGCATCTCTTAATTCAAGCAAATCGCATTGCAACTATAAAAATAAATATATTTTGATATCTTACAATTAATAAATGAAATTTTAAAATTATTCCAAAACTTTTATTTACCTCTAACAATTTCTTCTTACTTTCTTCTTTTTCTTCATCGTACACTTTCTTCAATTGATCTTGTCGTCTTTTATTCTCCAATCGTTCTTTGGAACGTTCCCTCTCAATCTACAAAAGAAGAAATTATTCGTTTTCTTATATCAGTAACAATAATTTTAATCACATACTTCAAATAAAGTTTGTCGTAAATCTCTCGCCAGTGTAGCCGTTTCCTGTAGCAATCTCTGATGTTCCTCTCTCTCCTTTTGCCATGCTAACTCCATTCGAACTTTTAATCCTGGAATCTTTGTTCTACCACTAGAAAGCACTCTCTCTTCTTCAAGCTATAAATATAAGGATGAAAATAAAACGAAAATTATATAATTACGTTTTATTCAAAATCATTTAAATACCTCGTTAATTCGCGATTGCAATTCAGACACTTTAACGTGACTTGCTGATTTTTCTGACACTAATTCGGCTTTTAATCTAGATGCCTCTAATCTTGTTTCTGAAAGTTCATCCTCCAAACTATTAATTTGCCTTTCCAGAACCAATGCGTTGACACCAGACATTTCCTCTTCCTACAAAATGTGAATAATTTTGTAAATAAAAGTGAAAGAATTGTTTTTAAACGAAATTAAAAATAACCAACCTCATCAGATTTTCCGGAAGATGCATTCGATTGTTTACCCTTGGCTGATTTTAATTCTGCAATAGTTTTTTGAGCACCTTCCAACATATGTTTGTACGTATCACGCTCGCGTTTGTATCTAGATAATTGATTTTGAATAGCTTGAATTTCATCGTTAATAGCAGTGATCCTATGTTCGTAACGCATTTTACATTGAGCTAAATCAGCTTTCTTCGCCTTTTCCATGTTTTCAAGGGCATTTTTCAATTTTCGTATTTCCGACTCCAAGGCTGTAGTGTCCGGTGTTAAAACTTGATGGATCTTTGATACTGCTTCGTAATCTTTTAGCTTGTTAGAGAGATCATCGTTCTGAAGAAGCATATATATTAAAATAAAATCTATTCCATTATACAATTATGTATAATTATCGTTAAATAAATATAATTTAATTTTTTTACCGCTTTTCTTAAATCTTCTAATCGAGTTACTAATGTATTATTTTCCTTTTTCAAATTGCTTATATCATTATTTAAATCTGTTATCAAAGCTTTGTTTGGCAATTCACTTTCCCTTATACGATTCTGGAATATTTATATTAAAGAAATTTGCAATATTTTTTATATTATAGATTTTAATTTATAACTTACTTCTAGAGTTGATTTCTCCGATCGCCATTCACTTTCTTTTAATTTTATGGATTGTCTCAATAATTCTAATTCTTTGCGAATACTTGTCAACTCCGTATTTTGTTCTCGTAATTTACTATTTAAAAAAGAAAAATACAAAAATATTAAAATATCTTATTATAATCAAATGTATAGTATTAATAATTATAATTAAATATATAGTATAAACAACCTATTCAGTGATTCGTTATCCGATTCGAACTGGTTTTTCAAATTCGTCAATTCATTGTATTTTCTGTTCAAATTGTCATACTCTGATTCGCCTTTTTTTATCTTATTCTCCAAATCTAAAATATAAGTCACTGTTATCTTATATAGAATTTTCTGATATTTTTCATGTCATCATAGTGTAGTAACTTACTCAAAATCTTTTCATTATATGTTTGCTTCATTTCATTCATCCGTTTCGCATTCAATCCTGTTTTTTCCAATGAATTAATTTTCTTTTTCAAAGTAGATACTTCGGTCTCATTCGATTGTTTCTCTTGATCAATTTCAGATAACAATTTCTCTTTTTCTTTCTTTAATTCTGAAATCTTTGTAGTTAAATCATTCATTTTCATGGAATTTAATGACGTTGTGGTTTCCAATTCCTTCTTTAAACGTTTTACTTCAGTATCAAGTTTGGTTTTCGTTTGTTCTATCTGTATTAAAAAAAAAAAGAAAAAGAATTAAAAATCAAAAATAATTCCAATATTTATGTAATAATTCCTCAATTTTTATCCTTATTAAGAGGTAAATCGATAATCACTGATTTCATTGATTGTGTCATTTTCGATTCCCGTTCCGTATATGTTGATAAATCATCTTGCATCTTTTTCGATTTTTCTCGTTCCTGATTTAATTCTTTCTTCAACTCAGTTATTGTTTTTTCCATCTTTGTCATTTCATTTTCCGACGATTTAACCGTTTCTGTAAAAAATTATATAAGAAGAAAAAAAATTTAAAAATCTTACTTAATAACTAAATAATTTTATTAATTAATTTTTATAATTTTACCTAAATCCTTTTTTAATTGTACAGTTTCATTGTATACTTTAAGTTTTTCCGCAGATAAAGAGAGGAGTTTCGATTTTAGCTTCTCTTTTTCCTCTAACAATGCTGTTTTGTCCTGGTCCCATGCCTTTCTTTCGTTTTCTCTCAATGTTATAGCTTCGTCCAATTTTTTTTTCACTGAATCATTTTACATTAGAATAAATTTATGATAAAAGTAAATAATTTTTTATTAAAAAAATTAAAAATATTTTACTCACAATTCTGCAAATCTGTACTTTTATCCTCGATCTTACCACTCGTTTGCATTTTCTTCTTTTCTTTCTCATCTGATAACTCTTTCACAATAGAATCAAATTTCTCCTTTAGCGATTCGTGCTCCTTTAAAAGTTTCTCATATTTTACATGATTATCCTTCAATTTAATATCTTGAATGTTCACATCTTTTCCATCAGAAATATTTTTAAATATAGTCATCATATCTCCTGAAATACAATTTTATATATTTTTTTATCTATAAATTTTTTAATATATGTAAAAATATAATATGAAATGCAAATTGTTTATGTAACCAAGTTACATATTAAATTAAATTTCCTTTTGCTTATCTAATTTGATTATCCAAATTTACACATTATTAAAAAAAGAAAGAATCGGAAATAATACTTGATATCTTGGTATAAAAAATAATAATAAAGAGATTAAAAAATAACATAACGAACCTATTTCTTTTTCCATTTCGTCTACCATTTTTTTCAGTTGTACTTTGGTTGTAAATTCTGTTGCTTTCTTCAGAGTTCTATTTTGAAACTCGTCTTTTATTTTCTGCAACATTTCTTCAATTTTTTTCACCTAAAGTTGAAAAAAAAATTAAAAATTTTATTTACTTATATGATTATTTTATTGCTCAAAAATTTATTAGTTTTGATATATTTGAGAATTGTAATTTAATTCTTCGATTCAAATTTTACTTTAAAGGAACTTGCCTCTTCATATTTTTGTTCCAGGGTAGATTTTTCACTCTCTAATTCCTCCACTTTTCGTTCAACTTTTCTCAGCTTAAATGACAAGATTCGACAATTCTTATTCGATTGTTCCAAACTTTTTCGCAAACGAACTTGCTCGTCTGCTTGTTCGTCCCTTAACAACATATAAATATATATTTTTTTTAAGCTCAAAATAAAATTTCTCTCTAAAGAATACAAGCACATTAGAACGGGATAAAATGAATAATAAAACATTTACAAAATCTAAATTTATATATGTAAAAAAAAAAAATTCTCGCACGTTCAAATAATTTTCATATTAAATATTACAATTATTCTTATACAAATTATCCAGTTCTAGTGATGTTGAGCCGCACGTTATAATTACCTTAATTAATTAGTCACATTCAATTCAAACGGAAGCCGAAATGCCATTCGGGATGAGCGGAAGCAGAAGGAAGCGTACGCGTGAAAAGTGTACAATGATCGAAAGGGTTCGATGACAGTATTACGTTCCACATACTGCTCTCTATATTAAAAAAAAGTTATTTTATTCTATATCTTATTTCTCTGCCTCTTCGTTAAGATTCAAAGCATGATTTTTCTTAAAAAAGATTTTTCCCTCTCTCGAGAAGAAAGGAACGATAAAAGAATAAACGAGTGATGGTACTCATTTTTACCAAGAAACGAAACATCCACTTTCGATCCAGCTTTGGCGAAAAAGCAGTGCCATTCTTGTGTTGGAATCTTCCATCCAAATCGATGTCCTGCAACAATTCAGATAGCTCATTTTGCTAAACATTTTCGGACTAATAAGTGTCTTTTCTTTCGTAGACATTACATGGCAGAGGTTTAGTTAATCTTTTTTTCTTTCTTTTTTCTTTTTTTTTTTTTTTTTTCTTATGATATTTTCTTAAACGTTCCTCCTGAATGAGAATTATGAAAAAAATTCGATTTATTTTCTCCGAACGTTTCATTTTTTCGGAATAATTTTTTTTCCAAGGGATTATTCTAAAGTAGAATTTTTCTTTTCTTTTTTTTCTTGATAACCGCTGCAGTAAGTGAAAATCCACTGTTTTCGAGCCCCTTCAAAATTTTTTCTAATCAATATTGCTTCTTCCACAGTGATAATCATTCTTTTTCTTTTTTTTTTTTATTTTTATAATATCTTGTGTCATTATATTGATCACATTTATTAATGCAAACAAACATATATGTTATTGATAAACACGAAAAAAAATCACAAAAGAGCGAGTCATGATTCGCTGTTCTGAAAATCAAATTCCATATTGATTGGTTAATCAATTTGAATTCAAACAAATCAGTTAGTATTAAAATTAACTTATTGAACGCTTTCTTTTTCTTTGATAATCATTATATATTTTAATAATAAATATCAATTACTCTTTATTGCTTTAATACTTATTATTTTATTTATAATGAAAAATATTATAACAATTGAACTATACATCAAATTATAGAGAGCGTTAAATCGAATTTTTTTGAACATTTGTAATCAAATACTCTATATATATTTAACAATAATAAAAAAAATATATATATAAATTGAAAAAAAGCGAGGTAAACATGCGTAAGTGGAAAGGAAATCATGTAAAAAAATATATTTGCAAAGAAAAAGAAAACATATTACCTAAAAGTATCTTGCAATTCGTATATCTCTTCCTCCAATTGACGAATTTCCTTCTTCATATCTTCATTTTCATCCATTAAATTCTCGCATAAATTTTCCGCGGCTTTCAATTTCGAACGTAATTCATCCTTTTCACGATCTCGTTCTCCTCTGAACATCTTTGAATTCGCTTCTTTTTCAAGCTCTCTTATCTTGGTCAATAAATTGTTCTTTTCTTGTACGAGCGCTAAATGTGATTAATTTTATTATTCTATGAATAATTTATTTCTTTTTTTTTAAATATAAGTGAAATAAAGAATTGACAATAATTTACTGATTTTTTAATAAAATAACTTGAAATAGCGATTCTTATTCTTCTGCACGATTAAAATTGAAAACAATTAAAAAATATATTATTATTTATTAGAATTTGTAAAAAGAATTTTATTTTTAATTTTAACGTTTCATATTTCATTATATATTTAATTAATACCTTCATTTTTCTTTTGCAATTTCTGTATTTCATTTGGCGAAGCTTTGCTCGATATACTTTCCATGGTCGACAATCGCCTCATCAAAATTTCGCTTTTCTCCTTTTCCAATCTCTCGCATCGTGATTGCAATTCTCTTATTTGGGTTCTCAATTGTTCTACCTCGCTCTAACGATAACAATTTTCAATCATTATTTTTCTTAATTTAAATTTACACAAATAATTCTCTAATCGTCTAGAGCACTAAAGATTATTACTGCTATAAGCGTAACTAAATTCTGGGTAAAATGATTAGTACAAATAGAGGAAACGGAGAATCAAAGATGAAATATTAGAAACGGATTGAAGAATGCTATGATATGGTTACTTTTTCCGTCCATTCTTCGTTTTCCATTCGTCTTTCTCCATTCTTTTCCCTGTTTTTCGAAGAACCAATCTTCGACTTCTTCACCTGAATAGAAAAATCAATGTATAACAAGAAAACACAATTTTTCCATCTACAAATACATATTCTTCTTTATCGCAAACACTTTGCTTGAATAATATACATACAGATCAAATCAACGATAGTTATCATGAAAGTTGATAATATATTTAATTAATAAATTATGTTGATGAAATAAAGTTTGAATGTACGTAAAGTCAATGTTCCAATTGGAATATGTGAAAGCAGTTTGAATTAATATTGAATGAAAATTGTTCTGATAAAAGAATTTGATATAAGTGCATTGATAAATAAACATGGGATATATAAAGTATGTAATGTTCTTGAAATATAGAACATTGTAGAAATAGTATTATAAAATAATTTGAAGTTAATTTATTTTATATTAAATGATATAAATATTCAATTTGAATTAAACTACTTTGAATTTATATGTACTTACATATATATATATATATATATTAATTAAACTTTACACAAAATAAAAGTTACAACATTGCGATAAGCGACAATTAAAATAAATAATCTTAAAATGAAGTATACCTGAATTATGAATTCAACATCATTTTCTGAAGCGCTTTCATTGCTGTTATCTATCACTTCCTTAATCTGTAATTTAGTAGGCCTCCTATCTGTAAATAACGAGATGAATTTGACAACAGAGAAACTTTATGAAAAAATAACTTTAATATATGTCATGTAATTAGTTAATCGTTAAATAAAAAAATATATACCTTCTAATCTCTCTTCTTCGTTGTCGATAGCCGAGAGATCCATGAGCGAAGTCCAACCGGCTGATGCGTACGATGACTCCGAGTTTCCTTTAGAGTCATCCTTTGCCAAATTTGTTGCCGAGGACCAACCGCGCTTTCCATTTTCAGCAGATCTATTAATTAAAAATTGTATTACGAAATTTTGTACAATTATCGATCAAAAAAACGCCTAGTTACGGATTCCAGACATAATGTATAGCATAATAAGTTTTAGAATAATGCATAATGAATTCTAGATGTAAAAAAAAAAAAAAAAAAAAAAAAAATGAAAAAAAAATCATAAATGTTACACGAGTTGAAAATAATGCAATGAGATAAGAGATTATGGAATAGACTTTAAAATTTATAAGAAGGCTTTGAAATAACTGCGACCGAATTCCTTTTTAAAGATTTAAAGATTAAAGAACGATTTTATCAATTGATCTCTCGAATTCAAGAGAATCACAGCTGACAATAAATCTTATATATAATTATGCTATGTACGTAATTAAATAATATGTAACGGTTGATTTATTTTATAATTTTAAAGTAACATTTGCTCGTTATTAATAAAATAATTGTGTCTCATAATTTGTAATTTCATCAATTTTAATTGCAAAAATTTTTGTACAATTGTTAATTGTTAATTCGTTTATGAATTGTATTATATCGTGCATCAATTTAGAATTAGAGAATATATTTGATATAAGTAGAATATATTCAATATAGTTTTCTTCTGTAACTTATATTTTTAACAATTTGACGATGATAGAGAAATTATTTGAATAAATCGCTTACCTGTTTGAAAATTGGTCAAATGATAGACTAGGTGACGACGATGTAATGTCTCTCAAATTATCTTTCTTGCCCCCATGCTCCTTATAATCTCTAAATAATTTATTATATTTTTTTTAATAAGATCTATTTTCACTTTTTAACTTTTCTTTAATCATTGTAATAACAAAAAATATTATAAAACGAATACCTGAAGCATCTTTTACAACGGGTCGGCCATCGCACTTGGGGATGAAAACCAAGGGGGCAAAGGGGGTCTCCTTTTTTCGAGGAATACATGTGATGCATTCTACGTATAATAAAAATAAAAGATAACTTATCGTTGCAAATAATTTCACAAAATTGTTGTTTTACACGTATAAATTTCCTGCAACGCAACATACAAATATTCTTATTGTCATATTTTGAGTCGCGTGCGTGAAACGATGTGTGTTAAATCGACACTTGCTTATGGATGTGCATTTATGAGATACGTGCATGCTCAGAGAAAAAGGGCTGTTGTAACGAAACAAAAAAATGTTTGAATATGCTCGTCTAATAAGATGTCACAGTAGATGGCTTATTTACCTAAAAAAGGTGATCGATAATTTACTTGAATCACTGATTTCATGCTATTCAAACATATAAGATGAATCATTAGTTTGAACATAAACGTATATAGTATGTATGAAATATTAGGTACAAATAGTATAAACAAGTATATAGTCCGTTTTATAGTTTGATGTATAGTTAATATATACATACAAGTGCGCATCAGTGAGTAAAAACGATAATGATATTATATATACGATGTGTCAATGAAAAATTATAATAAATTTCGTACCACCATAAACGCGTTATGTGATAAATTTACGAGGTTGAAAATCGAAAATCTCGATGATTTCCGGTAGAGCATATCTTGGAAAAGCGTCACATCGGGCGCCAGATATGTATATCTATCAGCCTTTTACGATTTCTAACAGCTAATGAGATCGTTCGATAGCTCGAAGAACAATGGATTTGAGCGATCAGAGTATAATTTAAGTACCTAAAAACGAAACCTTGAATTAATAAGAGAATACGAGTTTCGCAAGATGAGAAGATAAAATTTAAGGCAAAACTTGGCTTTCGATGGATCGTGAAATACTTGGCAAGGCATAAATGAAATTCAGCTCGAAACTCTGCTTTATAGATCGGATAGATATAATATTCGTTTTAAAAACCTTGATGGAATCTACGATTTTTGCGTTGACGCGATTGCAAATGTTTGCTGATATTATATATGTTTGTTTAACTTCCGGTGATTTTGTTGAAAATGTAAATAAATATTCTTTTTTTTATTTATAATCATTATAAAATACGTAATCTTAATAAATATTAATATCCATATCGTATCACATTTGTTTTATATATCAAAATCATAAACTTTTATACTTTTAGTTTCCATGATCCAATATCGATTTGAAGAATATATATCGATATAATTTAAAATGTGTAATCGATTAAAAATTCGATTTTGATAGATTTGAGAAAATTTAAATCGCAATATCAAATTTTTCGATTTCGATGTTTCGAATTTGACAGCTGAAAACTGTTTAAATTTGTTTAGTTTATATTTGACTTAATTTATTAAAAATATACATATATATTATATTATTAAATTTTTCGAGTTCATTATAAACAAATCATTGAATTATAAGAAGTTTAAATGTAGATTTTATAAAATCGAATCGAATTAAGAAAAATTATTTTGATCATTGACAATTAATTAATCTTTATGTCATTTAATATCAAATTCATATTTTTTTTTCTAAAAAATTTAACAAATAATTTCGATAATTCACATTTTCTAATCCCGTAGCAAAACATATAGTTATCTTTGAAACGATCGTTAAACGATAATCAATTTTCAAATATAAAAATGTCCAGTTATTTTCAATTTCAAAAAATTTTTATAAAATCTCTTATTTTAATAAAAAAAAATCAAATATATAAAAAAATTTCTCGAACTTTTTAATCTTACGCAATTCCATATCGATCGATTTGTACTTACTTGATCGATGTTCACCCAAATTGTACCAGCAGACGGGTGAGATTAAATTTGTCCTAAACGTTGTTAAGAATACTTGAACGCGATGTTCACGAGCACATCCTCCATTTCCAGAATACAAAATAGAAAAGAATCTTCTAATTTCATATTAAACGAATATATTAGACAAGGATATAATAATTTGATCGATCACTGTGAAGAATGCACTCGTTCAAAATGTTTTTCTATCGATAACACGTATGTTCCGTAGATTTTTTACATCTTTTAACTTTTTACTTTTTCACTCACTTTTTATTGTTTCTTTTTCCTTTTTCTTTTCTTTTCTTTTTTTACGACAATTGTAATGTCGATAGACGTCACTAATAGCACTAACACGCTGCTGCTATTACGAGGGTTAGGCCGTTACTCGCTTCAGACCCGTACGTATGATAATTTGGAATAACGCCAAGATGTATATTTATCTCTAGCTATAAATATAGTGTGTTTCTTTTGCACATACGTACATATGCATAGAGTTGAAGGTATCCTAGAAAATTTGTTCTACGATAGACAGACTCGACATAGGGAAATGATTGGATAATTTATCATCGAGTTTAATTACGATCGACTATATCGTATACTTTCTTTTCAATATCATAATACTATTCGTAACAATTTGATTGCAGTCATCATTATTAAATATACTACATCGAATGGCATATTGCCCATAATATATTTCCGGTTTATATACATCTTTTTCTATAAGTTGTTTTAAAATACATATATTTATATTATAATTTACTTTAAACGAAAAAATAGAAAATTAAACGATATTTTGATTTTAAAATTTATATTTTAATTAGATTACTTAGAAACTTGTACTTTTTTTCTAAATCTTTCCCAGTTCAACTTCCTTCATTTTTTAAATCGTCAGCATTCTTTCTTCAAGAGTTCAATTGAATTTTTATATCGTTAATTTGAAATTTGAGGAAATGAATCGAATAAAATTTGTTACGGAATATATATTCTTATTATATAGCTTTAGAATAAGTTTTTCTTTTTGAAAAAAAAAAAACACCTGTTAAAAATATCTGTTAAAAATTTAAATAGAAATACGAATCGACTTTATGAATTTAATGTGCTTTACGTAATTATTTAAAAGAAAATTGATTTCAATAAAAAGTAACAAATTCAAACAAAAATTTTTGTTCATTAATCATTATTTACGGATTTTATTTGTGATGAATATTTTTATAAAATTAAAAAAAAATGAAAATCAATAATTTAAAAAATAAAATCTAATTTTTTAATTTTATTTATTTATATTAAAAAACAATTTATTAACAAATATAAAACCCTAAACCTTTGTATAAAAATTTTTATATATTTTTATATTATACTATGTTAAGTGTAAGTTTCCATGTTTTTATCTATTCATGTATTTAACAATATATTTTTCATGATAGTTTGTGAGAAATACTCTATAAAAAGATAAATTTCAAAATTGAAATTATATAATAATTCTTGTAAGAAAGTTTTGTGAATAATAAAAATACTTTTGAACTTATAATTGAGTTTTTTATAGAGTATCTCTATAAAAATATAATATAAATGTATATTATATTTATTGAAACTGACACCTAATTCAAATATAAGTATATGATATAATAATATAACGTAATAATATAATATATATATATGTATATATATATATATATATATATATATATATATATACACACATATATATATTATATATATATAATATAGAGATATAATTAACAATTAACATTTGTTTGTAAAAAAATAAATATAAAACAAATAGTCAATTTAATATAGATTCAATCCAATTATAATCGAAAATTATTTTCAGCTTCAACTTAAATTGATTTATAATTCATTTAAATTTTATAAAATTAACAAATACTCGTTAATTAAATGATTGATTATAACTTTTATTCTTTACGGCTTATTTATCAAATTATTTTCCTTAAAAAAGGAATGTTTATTTCTTTGTAAATCTCATCCCATTCAATCCCATTCTCATCTTTTTTTATTTAATATATCTTTTTTAAAATGAAATAACATTTATAAAAATAGAATTTTAATACGAAATACTAGCTATCAATATATCTTATATGAAATTTCTAAAATATTCTTTTCTCTTTTTGTCTATTGTATAGAAAAAAAGAATTGAATTCTTTAAAAGATATTATCTTTTAAAGAATTCAATTTTTTGTATATATAAATAATGATTTACATTTTATATTGCAGAATGAATATGCAGCTTTTAAGTAAATTTCAATCTAAATTATAACAATATTTTGATTATGAATGTGTAATTTCTGAGTTTTCAAATTATATTTTGATATCGGAAGTTAACTTTTCTCGAACTTGAAGTATTTATACATTTCCATTTTTTATTTTTTATAATTTAGAACGGAGAAGTTCAATTTTTTTAGCAGCACGTTTTTGTAACTCAATTAATTTCATTGCCATTCCCATGTTTCCTTGAATCTTAATCTTTCCTTGAAAAAATGCTTTTTGTGGATTTAATTTTCCAGAAATAAAATCTACAATATCCATATCATTAATTGTAATCACAACATCAGGTTTAGATTTTCCATAATATTCTATTTTTCCTTTCCCTGTTTTCGCATCTACAATCCAATAGCCTTCCGTTGTTCCGTTGTTTACTTTAAATCCATATACTCCGCGAACTTTTTCAATCAAATTATCTTCATCTTCTTGCATTGCAATTTCTAATAACTTAAATAACGCATTTGCTTTGAATTGATTTGGATCGGGAGTTGCACTTGAATTTTTCTTAGTTTTTTCGAATTGTTGAGGAAAACCCATACGATATAAAGCAACGACAACTGCTCCACCTAATCCTATATTATGTTGTAGGGCAAGTTTTGCTCTTGGTACTTGTCGTTTGCCAGCTTGTCCTCTAAGTTGCCAAGAAAGTTCAGCACATTGTGCTAATCCTGTTGCTCCCAAAGGATGTCCTTTTGAAATCAAACCACCACTAGGATTTATTACAAATTTGCCTCCATATGTATTGTCTCCAGCATCAACTAACTTTCCACCTTGACCTGGAGGACAAAGTCCCAATGCTTCATAAGTAATAAGTTCATTAATTGAAAAGCAATCATGCAATTCTATGACGTCGACATCACTTGGTTTGTAAGAAGTCTGAGTAAATACTTTTTCAGCAGCATTTCTTGTCATATCATACCTATAAAATGATAAAATAATAGTTATTTATCTTTATTCTTAATATTGCAATTATTCATAGATATAAATCTATGTTTAATACGTGCTATAAAATTGTAAAATTGTTTATTACCCAATAAGTTTAATAGAACTCTTCTCTGTGAATGTTGAAGCTAAATCTGTACACATTTCCATTGCTATAATTTCTACTGCTTGAGATTCAAGTTTATGTTTATGAACAAAGTCTGCATTAGCCAAAATTACAGCTGCTGAGCCATCAGATGTTGGACAACATTGAAGTTTGGTAAGTGGTCCAAATACTGTTGGAGAACTCATTATTTGCTCCAAACTATATTTTTCTTGAAACTGTGAATATGGATTATTCACAGAATGTAAATGATTCTTATAAGCAATTTTTGCAAAATGCTCAGGTTTAGTACCATATTTTTTCATATGTTCTAATCCAGCATTTCCAAACAATTGGGCAGTGATTGGGCTTTCATTTATGCCTTTAATTAAAAATATGTAATATAATATAAAAAAATAAGAAAAATAAAATAAAAATTTTTAAATGAAAATAGCTTAATAATAATTTAAAATAACTCACCAGCTATATTAGACATAAGTTCTACATGTTTATCCATAGGATTGGTACGATCCAAAAATTTAGATACTAATGAACCCTTTTCCATTTTTTCAAAACCAAGAGCCAATACACAATCAGCAGAGCCAGTTTCAATAATTTGTTTAGCCATTAATAAAGCAGTTGAACCAGTGGAACAATTATTATTTACATTATATATAGGGCAACCAGTAAGACCAACATCATATAATGCTCGTTGACCACAAGTAGAATCTCCATAAACATATCCAACACAAGCAGCTTTTACAGTATCATAAGAAATTTTTGCATCCTGTAAAGCTTTTGTAACGGCTTCTTTTGCCATGTCTGGATAGTCAAAATTTTCCCGTTTACCTGGTTTTTCAAATTTTGTCATGCCCACACCAATAACATAAATTTTCATTCTTGGTGACATTTTAAAATCTTCTTTGAAATAAACCCTGGAATTCCAACAAAAGATAATAAATGAAATTATAATTTGCTAGCTACGTAAATATAAGTTAGATTTTATATGGACTTTGTGCTTACTTATAAATAATAAAAAAAATGCAAAATAAGCAGTAAAATGACGAAGCTACTTTGCAACTATAACTATATTCAACCACGTATAACTCATAAATAGATTGGAGAGTTTATGTTACTAACTTTCTAGATGTCGCTTTTTATGTCATCAAATTCAATTTCTTTGATTTTAATTATACAATTAATTGATAATAAAGTTTGTACTTACGTTATACTAAATTCATTAAATTATCATTTAGAAAAGCACAGACAATATTGATTGTAATTTGCATTTAATCAAACCATGTTCAAGAAAAAATAGAAATGTTAGATAAAGATACATTTATTTACATACATATCGTTCGAAAACAGATCATTATGTATTAATTGTCAAAAAACATTCATTCATTTTGAAACATGTTTAGTATTCTTCATTTTCACAATTCATTGTCCATACCTCGAGTTTAGATTTTGTTTAATTAATAACCTTCTTAAATTGGAAACCAACATGATATTATTAAAATACGAAAAAATTACAAATGATTGATTTATTGTCAATGATAGAAGAACTAAATTACAAACTGTTACCTGAAAAAAGTATCATTTAATAGAGAGATCAATCGAGAAGTTTGAGAGTGAAATACGATGTATCCTGTAAAAATGTTCTTCCTGAATTTTGTCTCGAGCTATATATGTATACTAGAAAATCGCGCCGGCCATTGCGCGCTCGTGTTTTGGTTCTGAAAAGATGGCGGATTCTTGTTTTCAAGATCGGTCATATAGAAATACAACAGTTTTGAAATATCCAACAAAAGTTGACATGTTACGTGTACAATAATATCAAGTGAATGAAATTATTGTTACGACAGATTTTGTTGTGGGATTGAAAGAGTTTTTTTGAACGTTATAAGCGTCGTAAAAGCGGTGTCTTAAGCGTGTAGATTACACGAATACTGATTCAAGTGATTTTCAGAAATTTCTATTGTTTTCTAAGCGAAACAACATTCGTGGAACTGAAAAATGTTATTATGATATAGAGAATAAAATGGTTTGATTCGAATGAATATTTATGAGGTTAATTACCCGAGCGATTGATATAGTGACAATATTACTTGGTTAGGTTGATTGACTAAGTAGGCATACCTATGATATCCGATCAACATTCCACGTGTTCCTCTCGGTGGTTCACGTTAAAACGTGACATTGGATCAAGTTTATAAACAGCACATTGTTTTAATCCATAATGGCGACAAGTGATTTTGATGTGGAGCTCTTTGAGCGAAGACTTCATACATTGAAGGATTCACAAGAGTCAATACAAGGTCTTTCAGCTTGGTGTTTAGAAAGGAGACAACATCATAAGAAAATTGTAGCTACCTGGTTACAGGTTTTAAAGAAGGGTAAGTTTGTATTTATTTCAATATAAAATTGCATTATTATATAGTTTATTATATAGTCTAATTTTATTGCATTTTTTTTGTTTACATTTAAAAGTATAGATTACATTTATGTTATGCGTAATCAAAAGTAGAATTATTTTTTATAATTTTATAAATAATAGAAATTGAAAAATTTTATTAATAAAATATTTAATTTTAAAATGAAATATGTGTATGATTAAACATAAATTTAATATTTTATTAATAATTAGATCTAATTTTATTTCAATTTTTATTATGAATATATATTTTTATGTAAATGTTTATAATTTACTTAAATATTATATTTACTTAAATATTTTTAAAATTGTTAAATGGTTTTTGTTTTTAATTAATTATAACTTATTGGATGACAATGATGTTTTCTTAAATAACAGTAAAAGTTGAGCACCGGCTTACACTATTTTATCTGGCAAATGATGTTATTCAATACTCTAAGAGAAAAAATTTTGAATTTGTGGAATCATGGGGCACTACTTTGCAACGAGCAACGACTATGGTTAGAGATGAAAAAGTGAAACATCGTATATTAAGGATTTTCAAAATTTGGGATCAAAGACAAGTATACGATGAAGAATTTCTCGCAGATTTGTCAGGATTAATTTCGGCAGCACCAAAAAAGAAATTAGAACCTCAACCAACAGTACCACCTGAAGAATTTCAAGCTGCCTTACTTATCTCTACTATGAGATCATGTGCTACATTAGAACAAGCAACTGATGCCCGATTAAGAGATTTACGTGAAAGTAATATAGACATAGAAAATGCAGAAGAATTATGTGCTTCTCTAAAAGATAGAAGAAGGGTTGAAGATGCAGAGAAGGAAGTAGATCTAGCAGTTAGAAATGTTGAAAATTATGTTCGTGCATTAGAAGCAGAAATTAGAGAAAGAACCCAAGTACTTGAACTATTAGAACAAGCTGATCAATTTTATGAAACTCAAAGAGGTGAAGTGAAAATAGTTACTAATGTAAGTATAGAAAAAGTAAAAGAAAAAATGATAAGTATTATACTTACTAATATTTTTACTAATATTTTTTAATATTTTTAATATCTTTCATTAATAGGCATACAGAAATTTTGGTAGTCGCGTAAAAAATTTGAAGAAAAAATTGGATGAACTTTTACCAACATTAGTTTCACCAATTCCATCACCAGACATAAATGCTCCATCTCCAAGTCCTGATAGTGATATCGAACTTCCAGGAGAAGAAACTCAATCTCAAAATCAATTGGGAATGATAGATGTAGCACCACCATCTATGTATGGTTCATATTCACATGATTATGATCCAGTGCCTGTACCAGCTCCAGAAATGGGTCAAGTCAATGATTCTGGTGATTTTACTAATAATTTTTCATCTTTTATGGGAGGAAACGTGGATTTTGGTAATATGGTAAGATTAATTGTAATTGAAAAATTATATAATAATTTTAATGAATATTATCATAAATTATTTGTTTTTCATTTTAAAGAGAAATATATTTAATGAAAGATCATCAACACCTACTGGAATATCACAGCAATATAACGACTCAATAGAGGTATATTTTAATAAAATAAATATTTATCATAATATACATAGAATATATATATATTAATAAAATATGTATTAAATGTTAAAACATTATAAAAATATTATTTTACTAGGCTAAACCAATAGAGGTAATCAACATGAGACCCTCCAAAAATGAAAGTAATAGCGCGGATTTTAATATCTCTAGTTTTTTAAAAACTGTTCTTCCTTCTTCTGATGGAACACAAGATCCTGGTGGTATTCCAGGTCTTGGTTTAGATATTCCAGAATCACGAGTAGAATCACCACAGCGTTCGAATTATAGACATTCACCTGTGTTAGGGCAGCATTCTGTAACTCCTGTGATGTCAAGAATTATGGGTAATCAGAATGCACCTATAGGCGTAAATACTTGTCCAATAACTCATAGTACTCCATTACCTGTTCGGAATTTATCAGGCGAATCGCATACTCCTTCACCATACTCCAGTCAAAACAGTCAAAGTAACATTACTGTACCTTTTGATGGTCCTACTAATAACAATACCGTTAATCCTTTACCACCTCCACCGTTACCTCCGCCTATTTTTCTTGACGATGAAAATTGTTATAATAAGTTACCACCAAAATTTCCTACATGGACACCTCCGAATGAAACTATAAAGGAACCAGCCAAATGGGAAGAAAAGGGTATGAATTTATATCGGATGTGATAAATAATAATTTGACATCACGCTGTTATAAATTTATAACGTATATTAAATTTTATAATATTTGTAGGAAAAAATAGCATGAATCCAACTTGGCCTGGTGAATGTGATGAAAAAACAAAAACATGGATGGATGGTGATACGGATAGATGGGACTCTAATAATGAATCTACATGGACTAACATTGTGAGAGGAAAGAACGAAATTCTATCCGAAACACCAGAATCACCACCCATGTATGAAAAAGCGGGATTTACAGATCCAGTTGAATATGATGATTCTCAACCGCAAGAATCTCTTTTGAGTACTGCCGGAGATGTAGATCATAGGTAAAAAAAATTGAATAAAAATTTAAATTAAATTATATAGATTTTAAGAAAAAAAAAAAAAAAAAAAAAGAAAAAAAGAAAAAAAGAAAGAAAGAAAGAAAGAAAAACGTATCTTCCTTAGGGTAATACCAATTCCAATGACAGTGGAAAATCAATTACCATATCGTTTAATGAAAGCAGCGGATGTTGACCATCGTAATTTAATTAGCTTAACAGGAAGTCCAGCAAATCATAATGTTAACGATACTTCAATGAATGTGATATCGAATAGTAACAACTTGTGGTCTACCAGCGATCAGGATTACCGGTAAGACAATAAAACTTTTTTAATTAACTAGAATCTCGTAGGATTATGTTGTAGCAATTTTTTTTTTTTTCCATCGTAACGATCTCAATACTTTAATAATGCGTAATCAGGCAACACATGCAACCGGGCGATATCGTGGAAAGTGTTGACATGGAAATGTCGGATGATGAAACTGACAGTAAGCCGAAAGGAAGGGTGTTGGTTGACGTGCGATCGCAAGATAGGGACATGAGAGTCGGTAATCCATCAGCATCCTCGCAACACATGGATATGGATATGCGAATGATTCCGCTTCCCGCAGGCCAAATGCCAGGATCGCATGGACAAATCATGCAAGATGTGCACATGATGCATTCAGGACCTCCACCGCCTCCACCTCCACCGCCGCAATTTCATCCAGGTCAACCATCTTTTCATCAAGATCAAACAGATTTTCGACATAATTCCGCGACAGAATTCCATCCAGCTCAGACAAATTTCCATCAGAACAGACCGCCGCCAAATTTTATTCAAAATCAGCCAGATTTCGGCCAACAAGACTTTCATCAAATGCAACCAGAATTTCCGAAACAGGAATTTGAATATCGCGAGAATCATGCTTTGCGACCTAATCAAGAATTTCTTGGCGAGCCACAAATGCGTGGGAGGTATTCCCAACCGGTCGATCATCAGCATCGAGATATTGGTTTTCATCGGAACGACCGAGGAGGTCGTGGTGGCCGTGGATTTGCGAGAAATCGACGGGATAGATACTCGGATGATCATAAACCCAGAAACATTCAAAACAATCGTAAATCCAGAACCCAAGAGCATCAAAGATCTTCGCCGGAAATTTTACCCAATAGCAGACCTCTGCTAGTACCAGCGCCCGACACTGTTGTCATAATCGACGAGGAGGGTATGCCTATAGGATTACCTAACGAGAAGGAGCAAATGGCAACGAATGTAGAGCATCCTGTGGATACGGAACAAGAAGAAAATTGTCAGGATCGTAGATTGTCGCATGGTACGCCAAATTCACGGGACCTCGACCAGCAACAGTCCATTTATTCAAGTGGTTCGAATCTTGTTCATGAACATGAATCCGAGCCACCGGTTGCGGAGTCGGACGAGCAACAACCAACAATGAACCAAGTGACCGTTGTACCCGTTATAACGGATTCCAAAGACTCGCAGCATAATCAATACGTGTCCATTTCTGAATACGAGGAACACGTTGAAACGGAAGCTATGATATCGGAGAAAACTTGCGAGAGTAGCGGATCGATTGAAAATGCCGAGCAAGATGTTAACTTCGATCAGTCGCAACAGCAACAGCAGCAACAACAACAACAACAACAACAACATATATCGGATCAATTAGACGATCTTGGGAACTCGATGCCGAGTAACGAATTGAAGAGACCGTCGACAAATGGTAACTTTGATGAGAACGACGTTAGCTCTAGCAAGAAGAGACTCTTGTCGAATGGTCCTCAAACTCCAACCGAGACTGATGCAGGTTTGAACGGGCCTATACCGCAGGTATCGGCCGAGTCGCATCCGGGGATATACGATTTTGAAGGACCGAACTTTCGGCCACGTCTTAGCGGCCCGGTCCCATTCCCTCCGTGGAGAGGGGGCCTGCCAAGGGGTAGAGGCTTCAGGGGTGGTCCCAGAGCTCCTTGGATGGACAGAGGTCCTCGTGGCCCTGTAATTGGTAATTTTATGCCCAGAGGATTGAAACGCGGTGGACAATTTAGGGGAAATGGTTTCAGAGGTCGGGGACGTGGTAATAATTGGTAGAAAGTGCATGAATTTTCGTTCATTATTATGCTTGAAAGGAAAAGTTGAAGAAATGAAAATGAGAGGGGGAAAAAAAAAGAAAAGAAAAGAAAAGAAAAAAAAACTTTCGCTGCAATTTTTACCAAGAAAAAAAATTTGCACCGCTTTTGACAACATAACGAGAAGAAAACAAACAAAGTTTTTTCTATTCTGTACATATATATACTTGTTAAAAATATTATTAAACGAAGGAAGAAGAAGACTCATCGTCGGAACGTCATATAGGACTGGGACATTTATCTTTGCGTGCGTCTCTTAACAATGTAGATGGGAAAATGGGGGCAAAGACGGTATAATCCCAGACGACGTAATCTTCTTTGTTGAAGATTCACGCTTCTGCGCGATTAATTCGCCTATATACATATATAAATAAAAATATAGATATATAGATATATGAAGAATGTACACGTACACATTTAATGCGTTTTCTCTCTCTGTCTCTCTCTATCTGTCTATCTCTCACTCTCACTCTCTCTCTGTCTGTCTGTCTGTCTCTATCTCTGTTTCTCTATCGCTATTTTCTCTTCGAAAAACTTCATTCGATTTTCACATACATGTACACACATTTGTTAAAAATTTAGATGTATTATTGAAGCGGTACTTTTGACGCCTTTAATACAACGTTATCATGAACATTTCCAATCAGTGATGATATAAATATCGATTTATATATCATAAAAAAAAAAAAAAAAGATTATAATGATGTATTGATTATAATGGTGTCGATAGATTGTCGCTTCCGTAATAATCGGTATTATCTTTTAGGATTTTATGTAAGACAAAAGAAATTTCTGTTTTACTAAAAAAAAAAAAAAAAAAAAAAAAAAAAAAAAAAAAAAAAAAAGAAAAAAAAAAAAAAAAAAAAAGAAACTTCTGTATGTGTTATTACAAGTACAAGCATAAAAAAGAAAAAAAATAATCTCCGTCAGGTGGGTTGACCTGTGAAAATGATTTCGCAATTCGAAGTTTTTTGATTTGATTCTTGATCCCTGTTAATTAATCACAGGTGATCAGAATCAAAGGTGCAGCTTGTTTTAAAAAAAAAAACAAGAAAGGAAAAAAGAGAAAGAGAACTCTTTTTTTTTTTTTTCTTTTCCTTTTCTTCTTCTTTTTTTTTTTTTTTTTTTTTTTTTTTAGAATTCGTTTCACGGGTCGCTTCTTTTTATTCACTTGCCTCTAACCGTATAAATAAACATTAATTGCCTGTTTTCTTTATCCACCTGTCTACGCTTCTTATTAATTACGTCGAGGCTCGTTTATATAAACAGGCATATGTCAATGAATCTTGAAAGTGTATTAATAAAAATACAATGTTTATGTTCTGGTCCACTTCGTACATTTCCCCCATTTTTTTCTAAAATGTATGCGTATATAACGTAAATAATAAGTCTCTCATATACGCGGTTATTATTATTTCATTTTTATAGAGAAAAGAAAAGGGACAAAAATATTTAAGAAAGAGAAAAAAAAAAAAAGAAAATGAGGAAAAACTCTGTAAGATGATTATTATTGTATTAAGCGAAATCGCGAAAATCGAATAGAAGAAACAGGTCGATAATGATGATTATCCTGTCCCCGATGTACGATGATGATGATGATTCGTATTTTGTTTTTGTTTTTTCCATTGCGAAGGAACAAAGACAATGTATTGTACGGGAAAGAAAGAAAAAAAAAAAAAAAAAAAAAGAAAGAAAGAAATTTAACAAATGAATTTTGTTAATAATGATTCGTTTGCTTGATCAACCTTTTTTTTTCTTTTTTCCGTTTTGTTCCGTGTCTTTTTTCCTCCACACTTCGTCGAATAATATTTCACACGTTTCAACTTGTGATTCGAAAAAACGAATAGAAAAACGATAAAAATATCGAATATGGAATACATTTTTTTACAGAAAATTGTAAAGCTATACGCCTTGTGTATATGTATATGTATGTGTATTTATACACAATATACACGTGTAATTATGGATATAGCGACTCGATCGACAGCAATTCCTTTTATCTAATTATAAGTTTATAAATATAAGTTTAAGCGTTTGAACTTTGATTTTGTGTAAATTTTGAATTGTCGATATCATTTTGTGACGAATCTCATATCGATAGGGGAGAAGTTGGAGGAATTTTTTTGTAACAAATAGCAATGTCTTTTTTTTTTTTTTTTTTTTATATATATATATATATTATAAATTCGGTTGACGAGCAAACGCATCATTAGAAAAAGAAAAGAGCAAAGAAAAATATGTAGATATCGATAGCGAAACGCACAGAAAATAAGTGTAGCAAGATAAATCCTTGGAAAATTAATTATGATTGTTTAATAAAACATTACAATCTACCGAGGACCTTGCCACTACGTCGACAAAACGTAATCCTGCTTAATGTACATTGTATTTTTTTTGTACCCATTTATTTAACCCTTTAAAGCATTACGTGATCAATAGGAAAAAAAAAAAAAAAAAAGAAGAAAAAGAAGAACGTTTTATTTTCTCTATTTACAATGGCTTCTCTTGGTAGAGAAACTAAAGCGTCGAGATTTTCATCGTTTTATTTACGAATTCGCAAGGTGCGATCATTGTAAATTTCTGTAGATCTATAGATTTTTTTCTCCTTTTTCTTCATTCGATCAGTGAGTTTTTTTTTTCTTTCTTTCTTTCTTTCTTTTTTTTCTTTTTTTTTTTTTAACTGATTTTTAATCATTTAATCCGGTAATTTAATTGAGAAATTGCTTCGTTTTATTAAAATTTATTTTATTAGATTCGAAATATTTATGAACTTATCGATCAACTTTGATCCGTAAAAATTTTATTTTTTTTCTGAGACACGATTCTTTTTTTCTTTCTTTCTTTTTTTTTTTTTTTTTTTTTTTTTTGCTTTTTTTATATATATATATATATAGAGAGAGAGAGAATAAAAGTGTAGATCGTTATTTGTATAAATTGAAAAAGTCTGTCGTAGTTCTTTTATTGATTCATAGTGTTTTTATTATTTAAAATCTCTATAGATCTACGTTATTCTTCCTTTCAGTCACGAAAAATCAATTTTTTTTTTTTTTTGGTTCTTTGTTTCGTTATACGCGGTTTGACGGTAATCACTCGAGAGATAAATTCTTTTCTTTTTTTTCTTTTTTTTTTTTTTTTTCGTTCAAATATTTTTTTTATTTCATTCCATAATATCGAAATATCGAAATTTTTAAATTATTTTTCAGATTATAATTGAAAAATATTTTATTGATTATAACATAATAAATACATACATTTGCTTACTGATCAATGTATGTATTTATGTAAAATCTTTATTATCGCTTGTAAATGTATTCATTTATTGGATAATCCATTTTCATTCATGTACATAACTTTTTAATTTCATTATTTACGAATACATTTACATTAACATATTACCATTATTATCTGTGGATGTTTATGCATTTATTTAGAAATTTAAAAAATGTGCAAAAATGTACAGAATATATATGTATTAAAAATATATGCAAAAGATATCCAAATATCAAATATTTTAATTAATTATTAACAATATATTTATAATATTTTAACACAAAAAATATATATATATATACTCTGAAACAAATTTTTATTCCTTCAGTTGTGCTAAAAAAGATATATGAAATAAATAATAATTTTTTGTATAAACATCCATATTATCCAATTATTCTATACATTATACATATTTTTATACGTCATGCATATCTATCAGTAAAAAAATTTAAATTTCATCACTTATGAATATTTATTTTCTGCAAATTTGTATGCGCATACGTTCACTGTAATAAGTGTAATATTTACTGTAACAATTTCATTTCATTGTAAAAATAAGTAAATTATTTAAATCGACGATCGACGTTATCTCCCTTTTTTTTCTTTTTTTTTTTTTTTTTTTTTTTTTCGAATGCTTTAAAGGGCATAAAATAGTCCCGGTGAATTTGAAAGAATGTGACGGCGTTATATATTAATTTGTACATAACAAAGCGTGATAAATACGAATATATATATATGTATATGTGTGTGTGTATATATATATATATATATATATATATATATATATATATATACATATATATATATATATATATACACATACATATAATAGTTGTAACACGAGCCGCTACGGAATGTATGAAATACATATTGTACAGTTTTTAGCGTTATCTTTACCTTTCTCTCCGCGCGTAGAACAAAGGCAGAAGAAAGGATCTCTCCATTTTTAAACGATTCTTCGCTATTTTA
This sequence comes from Apis mellifera, assembly GCF_003254395.2. Taxonomy (NCBI): domain Eukaryota; kingdom Metazoa; phylum Arthropoda; class Insecta; order Hymenoptera; family Apidae; genus Apis; species Apis mellifera. The sequence goes on along the minus strand of NC_037644.1, from coordinate 13,724,790 downwards.
GCACTACCGTATACCACTACTACGCTTCTTCCTCTTTTTGAATCTTTTTCAAATTATTGTAACCGAGTCATCGGACGAGAATTGAATAAAATCTGATTGCGTGCAAATGTATATCTCTGCTTGAAGTGAATGCGAATGAATGAAATTGCGCGCAATTGCGTTTTTGGCCACGAAACTTTCCGATTTCCTTTTGCGATTTCCAAGCTGGACGATCGATCGAATTTTCGATCGAGAATTCAACGATTCATGTAAATTATTTCCTATTCTTATTATTATTTTAAATATTCTATAACGATTTCGTCGAATTATCGTTTGTATCGCAAAGGGTAATCCAATAGAATGAATAAAGGATCGAGATATGTATAATATAAATATAGTATTACGAATGGAATGACATGTAATGTAAATGCGTAAATACATTCGTGAGAATATTGTGAAAGTTAATTTTGACAGCTCGAGTGATTTGTTCCGCCACTTGTTACTTACACTCGCTTTTTACGAAAAAAAAAAAAAAAATCTACGAAGTTGGAATTTATCCATCGAATTCTTTCTATCCGCTAGGCTGCGTGTGCGATCGTATCGATTTTAGCTGGCAACAATGCACTATGTGTGCGTGATTTAAGTGTTCTACACTTAGGGACGTTTCGTGTCATTTCCCTTGCGACGAGTGTGTACATGTGTGCGTGTATATTTATGAGTATGATTTCGACGAAAAAAGAGAGAGAAAGAAGAAAAAAGATCGGATAGAGAAATACGTACAATTGATGTAGCAATGTAATCCAAGAAAATAATGTTGCGAAATATTTTTGCGAAACGAAAATGTAAATATATGTTCACGAGAATCGCTTGTTTTAAATTGCAATTGCAATTTGTTTCCCGATAAAATAACTCTTAAGTGAAACTTGTACGATCAAACAATTTAAACAACCTCGGATACTTCCTTTTTCTCTATCTGACCGTTTAGCAATAATTATTTCCAATGATCCTTTTATATTGTGAATTTTTTCTTTTTTTTTTTTTTTAAAGCATGTAATTTTTTCTAACTTTCTGAATTTTCTTTTTCTAAAACGAATCAATTACGTGTGTGTTGTGTGTACAACAAAAGTTGAATAAACGATAGAGAATATAAACAAGAGATTAAACAAGAAAAAAAAGAAGAAAAAAAAAATCCGTTAAATCCTGATAACGATAACCTGGAAATTGTAGCGTTCGTTATTACGTTCCGCCATGTAACTGCATCGGTCAAGTTTCATTCGAGCGATTTTATCGCGATACAAGAGAAACAAAAGTGATGTTACAAATGTATGAGGGAGTGATAATTGAGCGATGTATATAGCAGAACGTAGATCGATCGTGCGATTATTCACGGGAGTGTACATAACGAAAAATTGCGGAACGTTGTGCGAGTAAAGTGCCTTCGCTCAAAAGAAAAGTAACGATAATTTTCGCTTCGTTATATATTGGAAGTTTATTGCTTACATTTTCCTTCCTATTCGATTATTTGCTTTCATTTAGCATATATTCATTTCATTTGCCTGTCGATATGTACGCGCGTTTTTTTAACGATCGATAATTTTTTGATTATTATTTTTTCCAATTTTATATCCTGAAAATATTTGTTATTGATTAAATGATTATATATATAAGTTTGTTTTAAAAGAAAGAAAGAAGGAAAGGAACGAAAAGAAACATCGACAGGTGAATAGAAAGAAGAAGAAAAAAAGTATGGCTCTTTGTAGTTTTTTTAACATAATACTTCAGAACTTCTGATGTACTAAGCGCAGAGGCAATCGATCTGAAGTTCTATTAATAAATCAGACTCGATTATCCCGGACGATAATCTCGTAAAGTAGGCTATTCTTTAATTATTTAATAATAGATCATCAATGAGTTTTATATTCTATCGTAAAACCGCATTCTGCATACCGTGTATGCTGACGATATTTTTTGTACCTTATCCGAATAAAATGGCGTCGAATTTTTATTGTGATCGCCATTTATATATAGATATATATATATATATATGTGTGTGTGATGTCCTGTGATCTCATAGGAACTTTCAGTTGTAAAATCCCAAGGAAAGAGAGGGGGGGAAAAAAAGCAAAGCTGTAAAAATATAAATATAATGTATATATTATATATTATATTTGTATAAACGTGTAATATAATATATTCGAAATAAATGCAAGTAGATAGTTAAATAATATCGAATGATTCGATGAATTATACATATATATATATTATATACATTGCACAATCGTTTTATGATTATTGTTGTCTTTATCTTAAGGCACAATGTACAAAAAGAAATTGTAAAAAAAAAGAAAAAAAAAGAAAGAAAGAAAGAAAGAAAAGTTTTTTTGTAGTAAAGCAAAGCTGTTTAATTGTTGTGCTATGTAATTCATGTTACGTTTTCGTTATTACAAAACGATATGTATCACAATATTGCGGTGGTGAGGTGTAAATGCTTCAACCTCGAGGGCTTCGCAGAAATACCTTTGACCCTATGGTTGACAAGCGCTTCTTAAGTAGCGCTTTCGGTCACATCTCTGTTATGTAATTGATGGGATTAAATGCAAAGGGAATGCAAGTTATTATGGGTTACTAAATAGTTCAATACTCGAATAATTATTAATATTGGAAGCATATATTTTGAAAATTTTCTACCTTTCTCTTTTAATATTGTTTAATAATTTGTAATAAATTTATAACGAATTTAATTTTATTCAAAGTTTTGTCTCCATATTTTATTCATCTTTGCATTTAATAACATTAAAAATCTTTTTATTGATATGTAATTCTGTTATTTCTATGAAATTTTCTAATAGATATTTTAAAAAGTTATATACACATCGTTTATATAATGATAGAATTACAAAAGAAAGTATTCTTTTGTTATTGTATTAAAAATGATGCACCCTTGTTCATCGATGCGCCCTCTTTAGAAAATATTTGCAATCAAACCTTTCAAATTTCCAGAGTTCCTTGAATATAGGTTATTTATGACAATATGTGATAATATAGCGTAGAATAATTAAGTGATGCTGTATAACAGTTGTGCAATGCATAAATTATGGTTTATTGACATTGCATTGTTTGATACGATAATCAAACATTATTGTGTCATAATTGGCTCACATTCACGTTATTTGTCCATATGGCCTGTTGCCAAACATAGTTGCCAACATTAAAAACATTGTTACATCTGCTGCGTAAAAAATGTTTTATAATTAAAACTTAAAATATTTGTGATCCATGATCAAATTTGAAGTAAAATTATATCGGAAAATTTGATGAAAATTTTTCTCGGATAAAAATATTAAATTCTACCTTAGTATGTAACCTTACATACGAATATGACAGAGTGCGCTGACTTACAATGGTTTTATCGTTGTCGGTAATTCAGATTCAGAATATATATTGACTTTTGTTTGAAAAAATGTTACAAGCAATCATTAAGATTTTATGACTTTGAATTTTAAAAACGAGATTAAGAATATATAAAGGATCAATCGAATCATTATTAACTTCAAACATTCAAATTTTATAGATTATTTTGACAAAAATTATTTTTGATGAATATTAAGCCTAATAAAGAAGGTATAGATCTTATTTACAAGTCAATATAATAATTCATAGAATTACGATTATTTGTGTATTTTTTTTATGATATTAATATATTTAATATGTTGTTGATGAAAAAACAAATTGAACAAATTAAATAATTAGATATGTGTGTATAATATATATACTATTGACTCGTAAAAATAATTCGAAGGAAAAAAATATCAGGGAAATAAATATAAGTATTATTTAAACTAATTTTATTTTAAATAGAAAGTAATATTTTTTATGTTAAAGAAAATAACAGCAAAATATATAATTTTAATTTTCAAATTAGTCTTCTAGCTACGACGTTACATAAAATAATAAGAATTGGACTATTTTCTCACTTCATCGCATACTTCGTGGCCGACCGTTGAAGAAGATGATCTGTGATAAAATAAGGAGAATGTGACAGTTTCAAGCGGACAATAAACATCAAAGAAAAATCTGTAATGGTGTGCAAACTTAATTTTTTTAATGGAATATTTTTTAATAAGATGAATGTAACAAAGTTTGATTTAGAAAAAAGAATAAATGTCTCAGGAAAATATATGTAATAAAATTCTTATATTTATAAATGGAAATTTAAATACGATAACAATAAATTTTCTTTATTTTATGTAAAAATTAAATATTTTTAATTTCACTTTTTTTAAAGCTCAGAAAAATTAGGACATTAGCAAAGTGTTGGAATTGCGTGCAAATGTTATTTTAGGCGTGGTTCATTCTTTTAATCATTTTAACGTACTTTCCTTGATTAATAAAAATAGGAAATTTAATTTTGTATAATGTATTATGAAATATTCATACTCGTTTTTTTTTAACAGAATTGAAAATTCTTCGAGAAAATCACATATATTTTATTATATATATTTTATAAATATACTTTTAAATATAATTGAAATTAATTTTTTTTATTTTATTTAAATAAAATATTCTAAATTTAATACTTTGTAATCTTTTTTCATTTGATGCAATCGAAACGCTAACTAGAACGTAATAAAATTTTATAAAAATGAATTGTAGATTACCGGAAAGAAAATCGAATTTAAAATACGCAAAGAGAATGGACAACGAAGCTTTTTTATTTGCGATGGTTAACAAGAATCATTCAGTTCCCATTTTGTTTCTCATTTTGCCAATTGTTCATTCTGTATGAACCCTCTTAAAAGCATCAAAATTTTGAAAGACGTTATTGCTCTTCCGGAAACATTGGCGCCGTTTTGTCGTGCGTATCAACTTCATCCACGTTGAAGCGTACATGTGCATAGTGATGGCATTGATCCTCTCCTTTGCTTGATGTCAATAGCCTTGGGAAAATATTGGCCACTTTGTAAGTGTTTAACTTGTTGATGCATGTATATTTTTAAGTCTATTTTCATCCTTGATTGAACTTTGTTTTATTAAGAACTTTAAATTATAAAAATTATATTTGTAACGTAGAAAAAAGTTTTTTTTTTTTTTAATTTCGACAAGGTAAGAAAAAATCGAAATAAATATTGTAATATATATTATGATTTAAAATTAAAAATTATAGATGAAAGAACTTTGTATATTTATTTCGATATTATTTATTTTTTTACTATTCAATTCATTATAGAATCGTGATTAGAATCTTGTTAAAAAAAAATTATTTTTCTCTATATACACTTTAATTTACTTTTCGTTTATTTTATGTAAATTTTATTTTATATTTATACAAACAATCAAACAAATTTTTATTTCATGAAAAATGATAACAAAATTTAAACAACTCGATTAATTTATCAGAGTAAGTCACAATGATACACACGCTTATACGATAAAATAATTTTAATCGAACCCATCGCTACCAACGTGTATCTCCATCTTTCGTAGGATGGTGGTTCGGTTGGGTCGATAGAGCCTCTTTCCTTCTCAATCGCTCCCATTACGCGTCGTATATTCTCTTCTCGTCGTGGCATTCTCCCTTCCAGTTCATTCTGCAAAGGGTGGGGAGTAGGAGTATCCGAGCAAGATGGGGAATCGCGAGTTCTGTCAGTGGCCTCTCGGACACGAAAGCGTCGGGTGTTCGAAGGATGGTGTATTCGTTTCGTTTCTCCGTTGCTTTAACATAATTTCACGCGGACGTTAAATTCTTGTGTTTCTTTATATCATTCGATAAGTGCGGCATTCGACGTCGTAGTGTTTCTCGAGGCGATCACAAGGTAATGTGGTACGTGGTACATATTTAAATTGCATCCCGTTCAATGTTATGTTTTTATATTATAGAAGTGCACACTCATATACACGATATACACGATAAGATTCATTTGTATACAAGATTCACGTGAAACGAAAGAATTGTTCTTTACTTTGTACGAAGATTTAGTGGTTTGCTATGGTTGTGATTAAAAAAAAAAAAAAATGATTAAAAAGATAAAGAGGGTTAAATATAGGAAATAAGGTCACTATGTGGATACGTGGATACGAGTGTTTTTATCAGAGAAAATTTGTATTAAAGAATGTTAAACGTAAATATATGGTGACACGAGAACATATAATAGATACGCAATGAGAAAAAGTATTACGGAAATTGTTTTATGGTTAACGAAATTTACCGGAAAAATTCCACAATCGATCGGAAAACTTGAAGGAAATTCGGTCGAAGCTTAAGGCACCTGGTATTGTCTCGAAAGAATCTTATTAGCACCGTGTTTATTTGATGAAAAGAACTTAGTTTCTTTGCGGAAACTAAGTTGAGGGAGAAAAAGATTGTGAGACCGGATACGAATGATAAAAAATGTAACTAAGTTTATGGCGATAAGAATTAATGTAATACAATTATTTTTTCTCGCTTCGGTTAACATAGTTGCAAGTTTGTGTTAATTATCTTTTACTTTTCTTTCTTTTTTTTTTAACTTTGCTTTAAACAATTTTGAAATAAACAAATTTTGAAACATTTCGAAATATTTAGTCGAACGTTGAATCTAATTTTAAATCTAAAATTTAGATCCAATTTAATGTAGATTGTTAAGAATATCAAATATAGATAGAGAGATTTTGATGAATAGCAAATTTTAAACGATGTGTGTCAAGTTTGTCAAATGAATGCTCGATATATCATATACTCTTATAAAATGAGAAATTACGACCGTGCTTAAGAATATAAATAATATTATTGTATAATTGAACAATTTGCAAGAATAAATGGAATTTTTAATGAAATACAAACGATATTGATTAGAAATAGGAAAAGATTTGAAATTACGATCTATTTTAGAATGTAATTTTTTTTTAACTATCAATATTATAAAAATTTTGATGTTTAACCTCTTCAAATTATTTATTTCTTGGCATGAGGAAAATAATTCTATATTTAACAAATTAGTTAGTTCTACTATACTGATTATATAATAAAATTTAAAAATTTATTCTATCCTATGAATTTTTTTCTTTTTAAATAGATATAATTATTATAACAAATAAAAAACTTTCGATATTTGTTGAAATATTTATTTTCAAATTTTCATCTTATAAATCTTATGATTCTTAAATTCTATTTTAATTTAAAAAGTTTATTACACAATAAAAAATAAAAATATTCAAAGTTAGAGAAAGAATATTAGCCTATTATAATCACGTTTTACATATTTATCCTTTCTTTTTCCCTACACGTACGCATAAATATGAACATATCCAGATCCAAACGTGATATCAAATTTCTATCCCCTCGTGTTTAGTTTGCTTCGCGTGAAGTTTACTCGAAATCTTTCTTAGCGCGATTGCAAGGAACGTGTTTACTAAAAAAACAAGCGATCGAAAGCAAAGGTCGCTTCCCTTGTACATGGTACGCACATTAAACGCGTACCGTGATATTCGTTTACCAACACACGGGGAGGGCGAAGTAGTTAGCCTAATCGTTAAGAAAGCGCGCACAACGATACAACGTAATAATGTAAAAGGTTTTCTTCAAGTGGCATATAACCAGCATGTATCGATCTGCCGATTTTAATATTCTTGTTGAATATAATGAAAGGACGCAAATGCATGCAGAGCTCGCAGTTAGTTAATTTTCTTCTCGCTTTAGAGAAAAAAAATATCGAAATATCAAAGTAAAAATAACAGTGAAGAAGAAGAGATATTTTTCTCATTTTATTTTTAAAATCATCGATAAATCAAGATTTTTGAAAGTTAAATGGATTGCACGTGAATCTTTGAAATTCGTGTTTCCCTTCTATTTAAAATTTAAATTGCCCGCTGTCAGTCAGATGAGTTACATTCGTTCGGAAATTTCTATTAGTTCGGGCTCTTGGAATCAATCAAACTTCCACCTATTTCCGTTTTCCTGTAATATGCCCTATCTCTCGGAATATCGACGAATCTTTGGAATTAATAAGCGGGGGAAAGATAAACATTTGACAGTGACAAATGAAAATATTTTTTTCTTCCAAAAACAATGTTAAAAATTTATAATAACAACAAATATAATATGTTAATTAAATTTAATTCTCGAGTTGCAGCAAGATTGAAAGGTCAAACATGCATTTTTGATGAGTTTTGTTATCCTCGTATATTCTAATAAAGATAATAAAGATAATAACGATCTATAATAATTGTAATTTTAATCATCTAATAGATTTTTCAATTTTCTTCCTTCTACAAGAAAGACAGAATTTATTTTGTATTTTCAAAATTTTTAAATCAATATAATATATATATTTAAATTGTTCGATTAAATTTGATTTTTGTTTAAAAACGTTTTTTATAACCGAATTTCCACGAATGTTTTAATAATCGATAACAGACTTAACTGGAGAGTATCTTTCAAAGAGTGGAAGAAATTAACCGAGTTAAAAAGGAAATCGAATGGACCGATGACGACCGCTTCTATAATCGTCCGCTCGAGTCAACCTCGGATGTTTACCGAGTGGCATTACTTATTCCTTTGCGTTGTTTCGCGAAATTTCACGACGAAATCCTCTTTAGCTCTGTGTAGCAAACATGGGAGGCGCGCAAGGGTCGTACTTCTCGTTTCAAGAGCTCTCCCAATCGGACGTTGGAATTAATTAAACCATTTGTGTCTTTTACTCTTGATTTTAGCGCTTTAGATTTACTTTCAGTAAAAACTGTGTGCACAATTTTTTTTACCTAATTATATATTAAGTATTGGTGAAATTTTAAAAATGAAAAATTGAGGAGGGATCAAATATACTTAATTTTGTATAATATATACAAGACAGATACTCTCAATAACAAGAATTTATTTTATTGAAGTAGATTGATTTTGATGAATTTTTGAATAATTTAGATCTATGAATATCTTCCTACTGGAATTCCTTAATTTAGTCTCAATTTAGTCTTCTTCCTAATTAGAATATTAGCTACCACTTCACGTATTACGGATACTTAACTCTTGTTACTCTCTTGTACTTGTATACGACTCGTGATTCATCAAAAAGTTCGCATCAGATCTCAATTTTTACGTAGATTTTTTCAAAAGATAGAGAAGAGTAGTAATATTATGTTTGGTTTATTTTAATTTCTATTCTATGGATTTTTTTTTCTTCGATAAAAAATCGTAAAAGCTGCCAACTAAAATAATTCAGGCACCCTAACATCAATTATGGCAGCTTGTTATCATTCGAAGGCCAAACGTTCCCCCACGAACCTTTTAATTGATCAAAACGAACCCTGAACTGAAACCACTTTTATTAACTCGGTGAATCAATTAAAAGAGGTACTCGAACGTCTATCCAGGGATTCAAATGAGGTTATGTATTCTTAGTTTCCGTACTGCCTCTGTTATTTATTTATCAGCTCGTGTTTCTTCTCGCAACTTCCGCTTCCTTTCCGCTATTTCACGTCGAAAACTCGAATTCATTTCACAAGTTTCTACCGATTCTATATACGTACAAAGTTTCGTTATTATTATAGTAACGTCATACATCTTCCATCTGTATAAGTTTTCATCATCGTTTAAAACAAACGTTGAATCTATCAAAATAATCAAATGCAATATTTTATCCTTTTTTTTTTTTCTTAAAGAGAAATATTTTCTATTAAGTAAAATTATATAAACGTAACGTTGTATATTGTTTGTTATAAAATAACACCGTGTCGTTGAAAAAGTTTGTTTTTGCACTTTTGAAATCGGTATTATAAATATCGGATAAGTTATGTACTAATAAATTGTTTATAAAAATAACCTATACACATTTGTATCAGGATTAGTGCTATGTTTAGTCGAAGCAAGGGATCGCGATAATATATGCGCATCGGAGATGCGCAGAGGATAAATATGTAGCACGAGCTACTCCCACCACTTTCTCCTTTGTTCCACGCACTCGTAACGCTTAACCCTACTGCTGTAAGAGGGGAAACTTGAATACGAGATAATAAACGATTATCCCTTAACCTTAACTGCGGTGACAAAATAATTGCACGAGTAATTACCTCCTCGTCGGCTGAAATATTTCCTCTCCTTTTCCAGTTTTTTTCCTTCTATAATTTACTCTTAATATTTACTCCCGAAACGAGAAACTGTTTTGTAACTTTTATAACGATATTGCAACGGATATATGTATTGTTAATTCGTTGAAAAATCGTTCTGAAAGTTCGAGCCTTTTAAGAGAGGCGGAAATTGTACGGAATATCTTCCGTTTTCGGCGATGCTAGCTAATAGTTGGTAAATTAAATATAAATTTATAGAATTATTTAACCTATGTAAATTTTTTAGAATAGTTTATCATATGGACGTTTAAACAATTCACTTTTCTTTAGGAGCTGGTAATACAACGTTACGTAATGAATATTTGTTTTGTGCTATTTCGGTTCGCGTAAATTTTATTATGAAAATAAATTAGTGTTCGAAAAATAAACAAACATGGTAGAAAATCATAGTATAAATTTTTACATAAAGATCTCTTGAAATTAATAAAGAAACATTGAATGTGTTCGATTAACCTTGAAAAAAATCCTTTTTAACGATGATTCTTTATCGTATGATGATACAATTTATAGGGTATCGCTAATGTTATTTTATTTAGTAAATTTCGAAATATCTAAATCGATATTGATATATTGACCATACATATTAGTATTACAATGTAGAATAATATTAGCGTGTAACAACGTATTAACATTACAAACAACACCTGTCATCACATGTATCCCCTTGAGAACACAAACAAACGCATGTATTACACGTATTACATTTACCAATCAATAAGAGACGTATGTGACGTATGCATGCTGCCAATTCTTCCTTTTACTATTCACTCGTTAATTTCTCTTCCACTTCTTCCACTATAAAGCTAGCATACATCGTTTCTCTACTTCCAACTAAAATTAAATCCATCCTGCAAACGTATCCATTATATTATATTGCACAAATTACTCTGTAAATTCTTTTCTAACACTCTTTTCAACCGTTCTTACAATCTTGTCAATTAATTTTAATCGATAATCACACACAGAGAAAATTCTTCTTCGTAAACTGTTATCGCACTCTTATCAATCCCTAGGAAATATTTATAAATATATTTACAATCTATCGCGTAAAAGTTGTGGATACATGCGCTCGTAAAAGATCCTTCTTCGTTTATCCGTTTTTCCAGCAGCGTAAATTTTATTAAATCATTCGTTCCCGGTCGATCAAATAAAATATATATTAAAACGTACACAATAATTTTTCTCGCAAATATTAAATTTCGAATCTGATTCACGATATAAATTCAATCTCTCGAAAATTACATTTCATTATTCGATAAATATTGACGTGTATACATTAGCAATCGTCGATCAATAAAATTTACCACGCTATTTAATAACCTTCTCCAATCCACCTTTACAAATACTCTCTCTCTCTCTCTCTCTCTCTCTCTCTCTCTCTCTCTCTCTCTCTCTCTCTCTCTCTCTCTCTCTCTCTCTCTAAGCTTTCTCTTCCTCTCTCTCTAAGCTCACTCTCTCTTCCTCTCTCTCTCTCTCTCTCTCTCTCTCTCTCTCTCTCTCTCTCTAAGCTTTTTCTTCCTCTCTCTCTCTCTCTAAGCTTTCTCTTCCTCTCTCTCTAAGCTCACTCTCTCTTCCTCTCTCTCTCTCTCTCTCTCTCTCTCTCTCTCTCTCTCTCTCTCTCTCTCAAGATTAATCTGAAAGAAGCAGAAGGTTTTTAAAAAAACTGTGACCAATCGTAATATCGATTTCGTGATTCGATCGTCGTGATTGATTTTTGTCAATATTTATATATCTCCTGTTAGGATATTCATTTAAACGAAAGAGAGAGAGAAAGATAGAAGCAAGCGTAGCCTGCAAACTTTTAAATTATATATTATACAAAAAAACAAAGAGTTCAGTTGTGGTATTGTGATTGTGTATCAGTTGATCGAATCGAATCGAGTCGAGTCGAGTCGAGTCGAGTCGAGAAGCATGGAGCGAGCGTGGAAGCGTGGTTGAATCGAAGGAGAGGGATCGAGGATCGAGCCGAGTGGAGAGCTCGGGATACGATGCGGCCGGTGGCCGATGCTCCTTAGGTTCGTTGATCCTCCGACGAAATGATGGTGTCGGGATGCGGCGGACTGGCGCACTTCAAGAAGAGATTAAAGGCTCGCGAGCTGGAGCTTCGAAATACGAACCGCGTATTCGGTGGATAAGATGAGCAAGAGCGTCGAGCTACTCGCTGGGGCGGAGGACAGTGAACAGATACAAGCGGGTGAGTTGTTAATGAATCCCGTCGATTTTCTTCTCCCGTTCTTTGATTAATTCTCCCTTGTCGATCGATTGAAATAGATAAGTAAAATCGTTCGATTCTTAATTTTATACATCGAGTTTTAAAACTGTTTGAATAAACTAAGGAATAACGTTGGAAATAAAACGTTGCTTGTTGTGCCTTTATACGAAAGATATTTCTTCGTTTCATCTTTGCGTTCCTGTATTCTCCTTCTTCTTTTTTTATCGTTGCTATTATTTCCTTTGACATTTTGACATCTATCTCTCGAAACCTTTCTCTCTCATTGTCCAAGCTCTTTCTTTCCTTTCTTCGCTTCTTCTTTGCCAAAAGTTCCTTTTTTTCTTCCTTGGAATAGCTTTATAAGTCGTTCCTCTTTTTATTCGTTAGAAAAAAAAATATCCGTAAAATTACTTTCCCAAAGAAGGAGAGAAGATTGATTTGATCCGAGTACGGAAATTTTTCCAATTTCCATCCACGCGTGGTGGATCGTAATTTTGGGAAGATGGAGAGGAAGGAAGCTCGGATGGGGTTGATGGATTGTTTCCAATCGCATTCGGTACACGTGTATTCGATACGTCCACGAGAAATGATCGAAATTGGATCCCTTCGAGTAATTAAGGGAGGAATGATTTTAGTGTAACGAAGCACTATGATTCATGAGCGAAATTTGAAGAGCGAAGGAAAGAGGCTGATGAAAATTATAATGAGAAGATGGATTATTTAGATTACTTTTTATATACGGAAAAATGCTCGACAAATGTATTTTCCAATGAATATCTTTTTTTCATTCTACATTCTATAATATAATAAAACGTCAGATTTTTTTTTTTTAGATATATCTATAACGCAATTCGCGTAGGTGCAAATGTGCCTTTCTTGTATTCCATATAAATCAATAATCGAGCGCCTCTAATTCCCTATGTTATTTCCAATTTATCCCGAGCCTAATGGTTTTGCAGTTAAATGTCATCGTTTGTTCTCATTCCCTTCGTATTTTTAGAACGAATCGGCCGTACGCGAATCTCCCCGCTCAAGATAGCGAATGTCGTGAATTTTCAACACTCGTTCTCGTTACTTATCGATTATATCCGCAATTTCGCTGATCGACCCTTTTTCGCACGGATGAAAACGTGCGACGAAAACATGCTGTGAATGCAACGTAATTGTCCGCGACTGTGCGACAAATTGTGGAACTAACGGAATATCGATCGATGCTATCGACTTCTTCTTTTATAACGATGAATATGAATAAGTAGTTTTAGGAACGTAGAAATTTAATATAGATTTAAGTATCTGAATGAAAATATATTCATCGTATCTTCGTATCGTGGAGAGATAATATTTTCTATATCACATTTTATTGTATAATTTAATTTATACATTTTTACATCATCGAATAAATTTTCCATCGATAAATTCGTCGGGATATATTTTTTTCTTTTTTTGAACGCAGCAAAATCAGAAATTGAATATAATTTTAATATATTAAATATATATATAGAGATATGCCTATCTATCTAATAAATAGATAAATCGTTCAAATAGAGAGTCGTTCTAGATACGTGAGTGGTAGCTTTGTCAAATGTCCCAGTTTCATCCAGACTTTTCATATATTGGAACATATTTGTGAAATCGATATAATAATAATTTTTAGTTTATATATTTAAGTGATATTACTGATTTAAATTTTTTTGTTAATTACTAATTAATAGGAAAGATAAATTGAATCTATTTGAATAAAAATTGAAATTGTATTATAAAATCGTATGTTATATACACGCGTACTTTTGATACATTCTTTAGTTGCATTCTTTTAGATACTGTTTTTTCTATTGCGCATATTCCGGCATCCGTGTTGCGCAGGATCTTCCTTCCTTGCGTGTTCTCTCCTTTTCTTTCTCTTCCGCAATCTTCAGTTCAGTTGTACACTTACCGATTGTCGGTCAGACCATCACAGTCAGTCTCGACATTCATCATTTTTTTTTTCCTCGAGTTAATTTAGTTGCTCGTTTCTTTCTCTCGCATGCGATATTACATTTATATTATAATATCTTTTTCGCTTGTTTTTGCTCTCATGATTCATCATCAAAGTAATTTAAAAACGTTATTTGAAAAATATCAAGGATCAAAGGAAATAAATTGTCAAGTGAATTTCTTATGTGGACAAGTGTTTTTTTTTTTTCAAGATCTCGTTCTCCAGTTACGGATAGGATATTATTAATTTCTCGCAAGGTAATTTCGTCACAACAACAATTTTTTATCTCCGACCATGTACATATTACGTGTATGAATCGAATATGATATAAATTTATGATATCTGCAAGTAACGTTTATCTGCATCTGACCTGACATCAGAGACATCATTTTAACGACTTTGTTTTTCATTAATAATTAAACATTTTCTGAACGCAATAATCATATAATTTATCTTAAAATTTGAATGGATTCTATTAAAATTAGAGAAAATTTCAATTATATATATATAATTCCAAAGACAATGATTTTCTTTTTAATTAAATTAGAAAAACTTTGAACCGGTATAATTTCAAAGATACTGACTTTTTATCAACGAGTGAACGATCATTAGAAGCGCGAAACTTTACCCTTCGAGATGCTTTTTCGTTTATCCCGATAAGATTTCCATTTCCCGAGATATCATCGTGTAAAAAGAAAAGTATTTTTTTACGATTTACCACATCCTCGTCGCTTATCCCGTCCTTTCGTTTGCATCTCCTCTCTCTGATCTATCCCCAAATCCTAGACAAGTAACAGACGAGATTCCTAGAAATTCCTATGTAATTCCTAGACAAACATTTGTACGCATTTCCAGGGAAAAATGTAGGTCACTGCGTCGTGGATCCATTCATGATCTCTGCACCGTGTGTTAAGCGCTATGTGGACACTTTGAGTGGGTTATATCTCGGCAACCGATTGAGATATCGGGATAAATCAAAAAGTGATTTTTCAATGGCACGGTTTTAAACGACAGTGTCTTTTTTTCAAATTTAATATAAAATTATCAACGCAACGAATATAATATTTAAATGGCATTAAATATTTCACAAACCAAGTAGAATCTTATTATTAGCAAATAATGAAAAATTTTCTAAAACGATAAATTATCATTATCATTGTTTAAATTAAAAATTTAAAATCTCTAACATTTCCAATTATAAAAAGTATATTAAAATGAAATTTCTCAAAGATTTCGCAATATTTTTGAAAAAGTTACGAGAAAAATATCCACTCGTACTTTTAAATCTATTTTACCTACCTATATTAATTCGATGAAACTTTATCCCAAACTTCTTTATCGGATGAGAAAATGTGAATGTGGAATCCGTAAGTAAGTAAAAGATTCGATCTTTTTCAGAGAACAGTTTCGTGGAGGAGAGGTCTCGACTGAACTTGAACGGGAGCCGTCAGCTCTCGAAAAGCGCCACGGAGCTCCGGAACAACGACAGCGGTTCGCCGTCACGACGCGGTGAACAAGTCGAGTCGGGTGTCGTCCATCACCATCGCCATCACCGACACGCCACTTCGGTGGCGCAGCGTACGCACATCTTCTTCGCTACCTTGAAAAGCCGGTGGGGTCGCAACAGGAGCAAGGAACGGAAAAAGTCGAAGGATGGCGGGAGCGTCTTACCGCATGGCGGGATCGAGTCCGATTACGCGGCCGATTACTCGTCCGAGCACAGCAAAAGCTCGTCGGCAACGCAGAGCCCAGCCAGGCACTGTCTCAATCATCCGGGTAAGTATTTTTCGTATTCTTTCTCTCGAAAAGAATAATTTGATCGTATTCTTTTATTTGATTATGTATAATTTAACAAGCAAGAGGAAATATTGAAGAAAGATTGATTAATTTTGAATACGACAACTCGTTTATTTATCGTGTATTAGATCGATGTTAAATTGAAAAAGCTTTCGCGCGTGAATTGATCGCTCGCTCGTTTCGTTCAACGGTGTTGCTCGTTGAACTGTTTATTTTTCTCCCTTTTCAATCATTCGGTTTAAAATTGTGTACGAAAGATACGATGTGAAAATATAGCATTTGTCTCTATCGATAAATCAGTTTTGTCGATAAATCAATATTTGTTGAACTGTTGGTAACTTAATTAGGAATAATTTTCACAGAATCACCGTTGGTATGCGGAGGAAGGCAGAATGTCGTGACAAAAGCGGAAGACAGTCCTGGAAAATACAGCGAGGCGCACTCGAAAGGATCGTTGAGCTTCCAGCCGTCGAAAGATTCGAACGAGGAAGCTCGAGGATCGATCAGCCAGGAAGATAGCGCATTTCTCCAGGAGGAACTCGCACGTAGAAGGGAATTGGCGTTGAGGCAGCATGCCTTCTTTCAGCTTCGTTTGCACATCAGAAGAGGGATGAATCTCGTCGCTATGGATAGATGCGGTGAGATAGAAAGTTTTCCTTTCTCTTTTTTTCTCTTATTTCAATCTTCTTTCAAAAATTCTTACCAATTATTACTTTAATAATCCAAATTTTTATTATATAATTAAAATAACGCAATCTATTATTTTTTTCTTTTTTATCTTACATATCGCCCTAATTTTCTCTCCTTTTTTAATTTTCGTTCCCCAAAAGCCACGATATCACCACAAAGACACGACGAGGATGGAATAATATCTTTTGACAGAATTTAGAGGAGAAAAAAAAAAAGAACGAAACATCGATTGTTACGTTTCAGGCGCCAGTGATCCTTACGTGAAAGTGAAAAGCGGAGGTCGATTGTTGCACAAGTCGCGGACCGTTCATCGCGACCTAAATCCAGTTTGGGACGAAAGTGTGACCCTGCCTATAGAGGATCCTTTTCAGCCTCTTACGTTCAAGGTAAATTTTTCCATTGTTCCATTCGTTCGAACAATTAATCCATCGATTATTATTATTATTATTATTATTATTATCACACGCGAATTACCGGTAAATCGACCGCCGTTATGGTATCCTTGTAACGAACTGGCGATTAGGATTATTATTTTCCTTCCAATTTCTTCCAAAACCATTATTGCTATTATTTTATCGAACGAAGAATCTATTTTGTTAAACCGTTCCCATACAATGTCGTTCTTGATAAATTAAAAAAGAAAGGTAATAAAAAAAATTGTATCGATTAGATTTATGGGACGATTTAATGAAAGGAGGAAAAGAGGATGAAATTTTCGTTCGTTCGTTAATAGATCCAGAACGTGGTGGTGGTCGCCGAGATTTTTATCATTTTCTTGCTCTTTCTTTCGAAGCTGGCAAAAGACCTTGGTCGTTTCGACAGGTCTTCGACTATGACTGGGGTCTGCAGGATGACTTCATGGGGGCGGCTCAATTCGACCTCGCGCAGCTCGATCTGGGCCAGCCGCAAGATATCGTGTTGGAGTTGAAGGATCACAATAGGCCGAAACAACACCTAGGCGAAATTTATCTGACCGCCACGCTTTGGCCGAAAAATCAACAGGAGAAAGAGCAGGTATTTCTTTTAACCGATGTTTCATTTTATTTTGATCGATGTTTTTATTTAAAAAAAAATAATGGATCCCTTTTTAATAGTGGATTCCTAATATTTATGCTTGAATAATTTAAAATTCAGTGGATATCTCTCTGCTTCATTCTGGATTTATGATAATTAAACTTTCTGTTGACGGAATAATTAAATAGGATTTCTGGCTCGAGTACAGACTTGTGATTTTATTAGATAGATAATCTTATCAAGATTACACACCTGTTTAAACGAAATTTCGAAGCTTAGTCTTTTTCAATCTGTGTAATATAATATCGAGTTACATAAACGTTACAATACTCGAACGATATCTCGTATATTTTATTTTAATTTTCAAAAAGGATATATTCAATCGTAGAGTTTAAAATCGAGATCGAAATTAAATTATTGAAAAATTTATTACGAATCTGAAAAGATGAAAGTCATGATTAGCGGATCAAATGCAAGATTAGTCTTGCTTTTCACGTACATCCTCTCGTCTTCGCTGTTTCACATCTTTTACCATACGGATTAATCAAGTGGAATCAGTGGAAGATTACGTTCGAATCCTCTTTCAATAAGGAAGTATATTAATGGCACTTAAAATAATCCTTTTCGACGATTCTATGGCTGCAAATTGTGCCATCGTTACGCCGAGGCTGTTGAAAACAGCCAGCATTTCTACATTTGGATGATATGAAAGTATTTCCATATTTTCACGATAGGGGCGACACGAGCGTCGTCCTGCCACTATTGCCAAACGTTATCTTTCTGGCTCGAGTTGCGAACAGAATTTTAAGCATGGAAGGTAACTCGGTGGGAATAAATGAATAATCTATGGGCAATAAAAATGTATTAACGTATAATTTTTTTTTTTAGACGAGCGTAGAGATACATTTCTCGTGCAATGTCTTCTCTTTATCTCGAAAATTCAAAACTCGCTCGATTAATCTTACCTATCGATAATAATAATTTTTAATTATCGTATTTTAATTTATATTAAAATTCGGTATAATGGATTGAATTTTTAAATATCGTATTTTAATTTATATTAAAATTCGATATAATTGATTTCTTCGAGTAAAAAAAAAAAAAATTAATCGATCGATCGATCTATATCGATATCTTCGATTACCAAATTTTCTCGGGGAAACAAATTTGTTCAGATTGATGTGGCGTAAAAGAAACAGCACGCGCTATTTTTGCGCTGTTAATTTTTTCCGATTTTAATTGATGACCGTAAAAAAAAAAGAAAAAGAAAAGAAAAAGGAACGAACAATCCGATGTTTTGGCTGGCAGCAGTGATAGCACGGTATATCGATAAACGATAAGTCCCTTAACTATGAACTTTGACAAGCTGTGCAATTGAAATGCAATCGACGTGAAAGAACGACGTCAAAGTGTTTTGGAAATGGAAAGACGTGTAATACGAACGAATTGCTCGTTTTATTATTAAACCGAGTGGAAGAACTGGTGGAATAGCCCGGTTTATTATTTGCGGTTTGGCAGAAGGATCGTATATAAGATAAATTGTTTCGTTCGTTAAATGTAACCTGGAATTGGAAAAATTGGATAAACTTGTGATGAATAAAAAAAAAAAAAAAGAACTCTTAATTAAAATACGTTATTATTATTATTATTATTATTTACGAGCAAAGAAGTTGCGCAAGGTTGATCTAACCGATCATTATTAGCCTCACACCAGAGGGTTCTGCGTGTCGAGCTTAACGACACAATCAATATTGCCGGTAAAAAGTTGAAGGGGATCACAGGCTTGCGATTACAAGTAGAACGAAGAATCGGATTTTCTAATTTGACCCGAATCATTCTAAAACGATTGAAAAAGATTAAAACGTTAATAGGGATATATATATATATGTTCGATAAGATTGGTTTAAAATAAAAATAAAAAAAGAAAAAAAAAGAAAAAGGAAGAAAAAATTCGACGACCTTTATTGATTCGACTCTTTTATTATCATTCGCGTCATAATTTTTTTTTATCTAGAATTTTTTCGTTTATAAATATGCATGAAGCGAGTATGAATTAATAACCTCGAAAGTGAAATTGATAGACATAATTGGTATCGATTAAGATCATAATTTCGTTGAATTTTTTATGAAAGCATAATTTGAATTTGCTCTTATTAACGATACGTCAATAATGTCGATAAGATGATAAAATTGGGGGGGAAAAAAAATTATTCGCAGAAATATTTTGTCGACACGATTTCTGGGTGTTAATTAATAGAATTGCTTTATGTAACGTTAACGTATATATATTATACGTGTGTGACTAAGTGCATGGATCAAGGATTTTAAAATGAAATTAATGAATCGATCGATTTAAATAAAATCTTTTAAAAAAAAAAATGTTTTAAAAAATTTTAAAACGAGCATCGATGAATAATTTATAAAGATATATGTTTTAATTGTAAAAAAAGTTCGTTATTTGTAATCTGTAATTACATACATGGTAAAAACATGCATGCATTATTCAACATTTCGATAGTAACCAGTATTTAAAATTTTGATTTTATTTAAGCGTGCATCATTCAATTTTGCTTTACGAAACAATTCACATTGTTTTTGAAAGATATGACGTAATACGAATTTGAATATGAAAAAGAATTTATTTATTGGAAAAGAAAATAGAAAAATTCAAATCCGTTAAAAAATTTAATCAATTACATTACGATATAAATAAAAGATCAATTTCAAATATTGTAAAAATAAAAAGAAAGAATAAAGTTGAGAAAAGAAGAGTAACATATTTGAACCACTTTATTTCCAATTATTTGGCCCAACGAAACATTAAAGTTATACGTTCCTACGTATACATATACTTACTTACATCATACACGATATCGTAATGTTTACCTCTTGTTGGGAATGGAGAGGGAAAGAAAGGTTCGGTTGTCGAGTTAAGCTGTATCGTTTAGCAGTCACACAGCGACATTCGAGCAACTACTGTTCTCGCGTTTTCTAAAACAATTTCTTTTTCTTTTTATTTTCCTCTTATTTATTACATTATTTACGTATTTTTATCTATATTTATATCTAATTCGCTTGAAATATTCCGCGATATGAATTTTAAATTGCGAATTAAATTGTAGTTAAATTTAAAATAAAATCGAAATTTATTTTAATTTTCAACGTAAAATTATGCAATATTTCAAAAGAATCCAGAAAGGAAAAAGAAGAAAAATTTTTCTGTGTTAAAAGCAAGTTCGTTTACATAAATCTTTTATCTTCGCGTATTATCAACATCTTCTACGTTACAAAGCAATATGCAATTGTGTGTACAAAAGTGTGTACAAATGAATAGACGGCCGTGAAAAGAAGACACGCAAAATGGAAACAATCGAAAGTCGTTAAATTGCAAAATGGTGTGAAGTGTAGGCTGCAAAGTTGTTAAGTCGAATCTCAGCTTCGAGCACACGTGACCGTCCATGTTTCGATGACTCAGTGACACTAAGTGCTCTGGCAATTTGTACTTGAAGAGCTCGTTTGTGCAGTGTGGCTATCCGAACAAGAATTTTCAAATCGGATTGGAAATTAAGATTTTGATTTTTGCTTTGTGCGTTCGATCCAGATCGATTCCAAAATCGATTGAAGAAACGTGGTCATCCGTATAGGATGAGAAGTTCGTCTGTCTTGCCAACATCGATTCGAATGAAATCGAATGCTATTTGAAGATGTGTTCACGAATGTATTAGCGATTAATGAGAATTTGATGAAACTGTGCGAGTGAGATGCGTGAGAAATTTGATAGAATTTTATATTCTATTCTGCTTGCTCTTAAAGTCTCGTTGATAATTAATGTTAATTTGTGAAAATACGTATGAGAAAAGAAGAAATAAAATATTTTCGACGTAATAAGAGGAAAACAAAAATACGATTTTAAAAGATTTAAAAGCGAATTTAAAAGAACTAAATAAAAGAAGATTTAATTTTAAAAATAATTTAAATTATTAATTGAATTATTAATTGAAGTGAAACTTTTAATGGCATAAATTAAATTTATATTATTGTTGTTATCGCGTGAAACATCAAAAAAGAAGTTGAAAAATATTACGTCAGAAAAAGAGATTCATTCCGTTGAATTTCATTGTTTCCAACTAAAAAAATCTTTCGAAATATAAAAATAACTTCGATGAAGTCGAAAGTTTAAACACGCGAAGTGGAACAGTTTTGCGAGAAATATTTAACTCGATTAAAACTTAGATTTTCCAACTTTTTTTTTTTAGAGAAAAACCAACAATGATCGTAATTACGTTAGCAATTGTGACAAATTCGCGGAGTGGCATAGAGAAACATCAATTAAGTACATGTTTGCGCGTAAATAGCGGAAGAGGCCGTTTATTGGTCACGTAAGTGAAACGAAACGTTACGAAGGAAATATTTTTCAACGGCCAATCGTAGAAACGCGAACGCGTTCGTTCCTTTTGCGTTCGTCCATCTATTCTCTTCCTTCCTATTCCTTATTCGGAATACGGGAACGATGATGGACTCTGAGAAAAAATGCGATCGGACGGTAATCGGAATCGATCAGAACGTGTGTTCGATGAAAGGTTCGAAGGAGGAGACGTCGAATTTTCAAAAGTCGAAATCGCAAGCGGCGGTCGAGGCAGACTCAACGGCGGCAGCCTCGTCGAGCAGAGGGAGCGGTTGTTTCTCGAGGCGCGACAAGGTGACCGATATCCTCGATAAACAATCGTCCACCGATTCCGCGAAAACGTTGAAATCCTCGAGGCTGGGGAACGAGGATAGTCACGAGAATAGATGGAAGAAATTTTGGGACCATCATAGAAACAAATTTCGACAGAGATGCGAGAAGGATCTCGGGACGAGGAATCGTTCGCTCGAGGAGATGACGACCGAGGTGGACGCGGTGTTTCGAAAAGCGATTCGAAACATACGTTTCGACCGATCTTCGGACGAAAGCTGTGCAGAGAAGGATAACAAGAGTGGGAGAGGGAACGTGTCTCAAAGTACGGAGAAATCGTATTTACAGCAACGATCGAGATTGGCTCGTTCGAAGGAGGAAGGTTCTGCGAACAAAATCGAAGAGCAAATCGATGATGGTTCGCCTCTTAAAAACAGGGAAGGGAGAGAGGAGGAGAATACGTCGACTAATTTTCCCCTCCTGGGGATTAATAGAGAGGAGAGGGAGTGGAGTGGAAACACGAAGGCAAAAAATCCTTCGATCAGGAAATGGAGCTCGTTGGAGAATTTATCCATTAACGCGAGAGGGAATTCTTCTTGCGATCGGAACATAGAGGGCCTATCGATCGAAAGAGTAATCGGATGCAAGGAGAAGAGAAGAATAGTGTCTTTGAGGTCTTCGTTGGAAAGGAAAATGGGATCCGTGGAGAGGATGTTGGAGGATCAGATAGAGAAGATATGGGACGAGAAAGTGGAGAAACATCCGTGGTTGTTGCCTATCGACAATTGGATCGTTGATCGTTGCAGATCTTCCCGAAGGTGTTCTTCGGCCGTTCAGAACAGGAGAAACGATAATTTGCACACGGAGGAGGAAGGGAATACGGTGGAGAAAGAACGAGTTGGGGAGAGTTTCGATTCTAAATTTATCGCTTCGGGGACGGGAGACGGAGAGGGAAGGGTGGAGATGAAATTGATTGAATATTCGAAGAAGCCGGAAAGATCGAGGTTCGAAAGTACGAACTTGAATTCGAGATTGAGGAGGGAGGGAGGAGAAGCTTTGGAGGTGAAAGATGTAAAACACTATGACCTGTTGGATAAACTGAGGGACAATGTTAAAGAGAAAATGGAGGATATTCACAGGGTAGATTTTTTAATTTTCTTAAAAACTGTAGAGAAATTGAAAGAGAGAAGAAAAAGAACAATGTACGATGTATTTCAAGAAAAACAAAATCATTATGAGTTTTAAACTAGAAAATACTTTCTTCAAAGGGAATTGAATCATCCTAATACGTTTAATTTCTAATCTTTGTTTAAATAATTTGATACTTCTTAAAATATGGGATTCAATAAAAACTTGATTCGAGACAAATGATAATATTCGTAGATACGAGTTGTTGACATATATGAATTTGATAAGAAACTTTTGTTAACATTTAAAATCATTTAAGCTTGTATTTTTAATTTTCTATTTTTTTTTCTTTTTTTCTTTTGACTTTTTTCAAATTTCATCGCAAAACATTTTATTCACCGTTTCGAAAAATAAAGTACGATACAATTCAACGTATACATATATACGTACAATGCATATGTGTGTCTGTGTATTACGTAAAATTACGATTAAACTTTGATTGATTCCCTTTGTACGCGGATACAAATCAAACGAACAAAATTAATGCACGTACAAAATAAGTAGATATTTTCTCGGACGCACGTGTTCGATCTGAAATTATTATTTGAAACTTTTTTAAATCTTTTTATCCTCGATTCTCCAATATTTTACGTGTTTTTCTTTCATTCGCAGTATTTCCAAAGGACCAATCGATTGGCAGATGTAAATAGACGATTAAAGTCGCAAATATGGAGCTCCGTGGTGACGATCGTTCTCGTTGAGGCGAAGAATTTGCTACCTATGGATATAGAGGGCCTCTCGGATCCCTACGTGAAATTTCGGTATAAACGAATTCATCATTATTCCCGAGTATTACGAAAAAACTATATTATCATCAAACTAATTTTATCGTTGGTTTCGAAAAAATTCGCGTCTCCCCAACAACAAAGTCACATCTTCGCAACAATTCCAGTTTAAATAATAATTGCGATCGTCTTCTCCTTGACCTCCAGTCTTGGGACAGAAAAGTACAAGTCAAAAGTGGTGCACAAGACCTTGAATCCCGTTTGGTTGGAGCAATTCGATCTTCACCTATACGAAGATCCCTATTTAGGGCAGGAGTTGGAGGTGACGGTGTGGGATCGCGATAAAAGCCATCAGGACGACTTGATGGGGAAGACGGTGATAGATTTGGCAACGTTGGAACGCGAGACGACCCACAGGCTATGGCGCGATCTCGAGGACGGTTCTGGAAACATTTTTCTGCTGTTGACCATCAGTGGAACCACCGCCAGTGAAACGATCAGCGATCTAGCTGCCCACGAGGAGACACCTCGCGAACGCGAACAATTGTACCAAAGATATTCGATGAGAAACACGTTGCAGAGGTTGCGAGATGTTGGCCATTTAACTGTGAAGGTTTGTCAAAAAATATAAATATTCCAAGAATATAAGGAAAATTTTCTTTTGCAAAAATATTCGTTTCGGTTTTGTTAACGAATTATTGTAAGAAAATTCGCGAAGTCTCGACGGTAGCGTTGGCTACGTGCCGCAATCGAATTATATTACGAACGATACAAGTTATAATATTCGATATACGTTGCTTGTTCGTATTCGGTCAGCGGCACATAGCCAACACTACCGCTCGACTAAAACACGTGTTCGGTGATCGCACGCCAATGTTTTTTCTTAATAACTTAACAATAGTGAAATGAAAGTTTTTCGCAAAGGAAATTGTTGGTCGAAATTACTCGAGGAATCTCCAATCAATATCTGCACATTTTCGAGGCACTCTGTACACGTATTTATACTTTGTATACGTTTATCCAGGTATTCAGAGCGCAAGGTCTCGCGGCGGCCGATTTGGGCGGGAAGAGCGATCCTTTCTGCGTGTTGGAGTTGGTAAACGCTAGATTGCAGACACAGACGGAGTACAAAACGCTGGCTCCAAACTGGCAAAAAATATTTACTTTGTAAGTTACTTTTAATTTTCTTCCATAAGATAGATAGTATAAAATTTATATTAACGTACGTGTTATTACAGCAACGTGAAAGATATTAATTCGGTGCTGGAGGTGACGGTGTACGACGAGGACAGGGACCACAAGGTGGAGTTTCTCGGAAAAGTTGCCATACCTCTTTTGAAGATAAGAAACGGCGAAAAACGATGGTACGCGTTGAAGGACAAGAAATTGAGAGGTCGAGCAAAAGGGAATTCCCCCCAAATTCTGTTGGAAATGACCGTGGTGTGGAACGTTGTGAGAGCCTGCGTACGAACGTTGAATCCCAAAGAGAAGAAATACATGGAGCCGGAGATAAAGTTCAAGAGACAGGTGTTCCTTCGTAACGTTCTCAGGTTGAAGGCAATCATCGTTATCGTTATCGACATTGGAAAATACGTGCAGTACGTAGTGTACTTTTTCTCTTCTTCTTCTTCTTTTTTTTTTATTATTATTATTCGAACAATTTATTATTATATAACGATGACACGTGACATTTCACACGCAAATTGTATCGCATATTTTAATCATAAATTTTGTGTTCGTGACACATTGAATGAACGTTCGAGACGATGATTAAATAATGATCGATGCACAATTTCTTAATACGTATATTTTGAAAAATTCGTTTTTCGAGAATTTTTTTCGAATTTATATTTCGATATTGTATCGAAAAAAAAAAATTTATCAAAATCATTCGATAAATAGATTATTTTTCTTTTTTTTTTTTTTTTTTTTTCTCTCTCTCTTCAAATTATTAGGAGCTGCTGGGAATGGGAAAGTAAAATGAGAAGCATCTTTGCACTGGTTATCTTTGTTTTGGGCTGTTACTATTTTGAGCCTTACATGTTCCCTGGAGTAGCACTCCTTATCTTGTTAAAATACTATCTGGTACGTAAATAAATTAATCAGAAATATATATACATATATATATTCTTTTAAAACTATTTCTCCAAGACATTTATCGCTATCTTTATTGAATTATTGACATTTGTTAACACATTTATCTTACATATTTGCTAATCCATTACTTCCATTGATCCCTACTTTTTTTCTTTTATTTTAAAAGAGCTTGCAAAATAATATAACATAATCTAACGTACAAGAATTCTTATTTAACGACATTTATAACATTATAATTCTGTAGATTAGTAGAATAGTATCCCATTCAGCAAATTAATAACAAACCTTGCACCAAATTTTTTATTTTTATTGGATACCAATTCAATAGAAGCTAATATATTCCCTTCTAAAGAGCCAGAAATGCTAAAATTAAAGCTAGACAATGCTAGTATGTACTCAGCATAAAGTTGAATCGATTTTAGCTTTTCTCCTTGCCACGTATTTGCTCTCCATCAAACTTTATCGCCTGGAATTTAATGCATAAGTAGACGCATATTTATTCTTCCCAAGAAGAATGCGAATCCCTGAATACTTTGCACATATTGATTCAATGACAACAAGTAGCTCAAAATTTATCTATCCACGTTGAATTTATCCATCAGAACCACCTTTCCATATTTCAAAATTACACAAATTTCTCCAGTTTTCTCCATTATATTTTAGCATTTATCATGTAAATCAAACTTGCCTGATTTTTACCTGCATTGCTGCATGTCCACACCCTTTACTGCCTGCCAGCTTTACGGGGATGGAAATGGATTGAAACAATGGATTTGCGGACAGGTCGCGATGATAACCGGTACGCCCTTGACCCACCACACCGCCCACTCCCACTTTCACGACGAGATCGACGAAGGCCCGGCTACACCCGGGGACGACGACGACGACGACGACGACAAGGATAAAGTGAGTTTATTTCCGAACAAAATTCATTTCTCTCGTTTCTTCTCAAAAATCGAGATTTTCATCGAATACCTTTCAATTCGTAAAACAGCAGACGTTCGATAATTAAAGATTCATTTCCGATGAATATTACATCCTCTCGCGCACAAAATGTCACGAAACGGCAATCTCGCTCGTTGTATTTTCGTCTCCTTTCTTCGATTCGTCGAAATAAGGTCACCGCGTTAAAAATTAAACTTCAACCTTTTCTCCTCTCGAGTATCAAAATTAAGTATTCTCTTCATTATATAACTTCATCCAAACAAAAAAGATAATTCTCGATGATGATTCTCCTTTTTTCCCTTCCAGGAAGAGAAGAAAAGTCTGAAGGAGCGGTTGCAAGCGATCCAAGAGGTGACCCAGACGGTGCAGAACTCGATCGGTTACATAGCGAGCCTCTGCGAAAGGGTGAAGAATCTTTTCAACTTCACCGTCCCTTATCTCAGTTACCTGGCCATGATACTGGCGATCCTGGCCGCCGTTGTCCTCTACTTCATCCCCCTTCGATACCTGATCCTCACGTGGGGCGTGAACAAATTCTCGAGGAAGATCGTCAGGCCTCACTCGGTTCCCAACAACGAGCTCCTCGACCTCATATCCAGGGTGCCGGACGACGAGGAACTTCTCAATTACAGGTTTTCTTCGTTGAGAATTAAGAAGGGAGAGGGGATCAATAATTGGAATCGTTTCTAATGTACGGTTGTTGACAACAGGGAGTTGAAACCGTTGCCGACCGCCGACTGCGAGAAAGGATCCGGAAGTCCAGGCGCGTCGAATCAAACGCGGAGGGAGCAGAGGAAGAGGCACAAGGCCGCGTAGCAGCATGCCCCGCGGCCGGAAGTCGCGGGTCTACGATCACCGAGCATCCTGAGGACGGTCCTGCTGCGCCGGAACAAGCGCCAGCGAAAGGGATCAGCGGAGAATCCGGATGTGATCGACATAGACTGAGAAACGCCAATCGTTTCTACATTCACCGTAGTCGTTTTAGCTAGAAGGGGACTAAATTTATATTAGGTCGAAATTCGCGAATAAAGTTACTTCAGGAATAAGTTGATAATTTGGATCAAAACGTGGAATGATGAAAAATTTGGAGAATTGTGTTAAAACGAACGTTCGTTTAAACTTTTATCAAAGCAACTCGAGGAATAAGTCGATAATCTGAATTAAAATAGTCGTGGAAAAATTTGAAGAATTAAAATTAATTATTAAAATGAACGTTCGTTTAAACTTTCATCAAAGTAACTCGAAAAATAAGTCGATAATCTGGATCAAAACTGAATCGTGGAATGATGAAAAATTTGGAGAATTGTGTTAAAACGAACGTTTGTTTAAACTTTTATCAAAGTAACTCAAGGAATAAGTCGATGATCTGGATTAAAATGATTGTGGAAAAATTTGGAGAATTGTATTAAAACGTTCGTTCGAGCATTTAAATCTTCATCAAAGTAACTCAAGGAATAAGTCGATAATCTGGATCAAAACTGAATCGTGGAATGATGAAAAATTTGGAGAATTGTGTTAAAACGAATGTTCGTTTAAACTTTTATCAAAGTAACTCGAGGAATAAGTCGATGATTTGAATTAAAACAATTGTAGAATAATTAAAAATTTGGAAATCGAGAATTGTATTAAAACGAACATTCGTTCAAGCATATAAATCTTCATCAAAGTAACTCAATGAATAAGTCGATAATCTGAATTAAAACAATCATGGAAAAATTTGGAGAATTGTATTAAAACGAACGTTCGTTTAAACTTTCATCAAAGTAACTCGAGGAATAAGTCGATAATCTGAATTAAATTGTGGAAAAATTTGGAGAATTGTATTAAAACAAACGTTCGTTTGAGCGTTGGAACTTTCATTAAAATAACTCAAAGAATAAGTCAATGATCTGAATTAAAACAATTGTGGAATAATGAAAAATTTGAAGAATTGTATTAAAACGAATGTTCGTTTAAACTTTCATCAAAGTAATTCAAAGAATAAGTCGATAATCTAAATTAAAATAATCTTGGAATGATGAAAAATTTGAAGAATTGTATTAAAACGAACGTTCGTTTAAACTTTCATCAAAGTAACTTTATTCGAAATTTTCGAACTCTTTGGGTTAATAACCTTCATCGTTTCCGATCTTTAAATCGGTCCCAGCGTGGTATGCGCCTCGATCGTTTCGAATCGTGCTCGACGATTGGAAGATAAATGTAAACGCGTCAGAGAGGAAGGAGAAAGAGATGGAAAATGTAGAGGAAGTTACAATAGTTACCGATTTATTGGGAAAAGGATTATTCTCGCGTTTCCATAGATAGGATAGAATATTGGTAGATTAACAAAACGCTTTGGAAAGCATGTTTATGGACGAATTCTCAAGGAGCATACCAACAAGGGGAAAAAAAAATTATACAATAGATACATTTCGGTTTTATAAATTGGAACGAGTGCATCGATAAATTTGATAAAGAAAAAATATATATATATATATATATATATGTATATTCTCGTCTAGAAATAATCTAGATAGCTGTTTTTTTTTCTGGAACGTGTAAGATAAAAGAAAACGACGACGAACGACGTTTGCGTGCTTATCGTCAGGGGGATAATTTAAGGAAAGGTATATTTCTTCTTTTTTTTCAATTTTCTCAAACTATTCCTTGTTTGAGAAAGTGATAAACCGAGTATTCTGAAAGTATAACCTCTCGTTTGCACGGGTAGGGGGGGAAGAGGGGAAGGTATCGAAAATTAGCGCAAAACATTTGATAATCATTGCATTAGTCAAAAAAGTCAAGTAGTCGAAGAAGAGAGATGTAAAGAGAGTTTTAGGAGGAAAAAAAAAAAAGGAAAGTGTATCATTACGCGAGAGCATTTCCTGGCCAACGGGAATATTATCCTCGTCGATCCGTTTCGTCCATCGGTGTCGTAGATATAGCTGCTACAAAATCGTTATCGGTGACAGTGAGGTGTTCGAAGATTTAAAAAAGAAAGAAAAGTTGAAAGAAAAAAAAAAAAAAAGAGAAAAAAAAATGTGAAAAAAAAGAGAAAAAGAAACAAAAAAGACAAATATATTATTCCGCGACGGCCTCGTCGAGAATCGAGAAATTTCGCTCGACGAGCTGTCTCTTCCATTTCACGAACGACGAAAAGAGCCCGTTAATTTCGATATTCTATAATATTCCACGTATTATTTATGTCGTATTTATTTTAATTATAAAAAAAAAATTTATATAATATATTCAATAGTTAGTCTATTTTTATTTTTTACTTTGCGCTACCTCTTGTTAAAATCGTTTAAATGATTATATTTTATTAACCTGTTCGTCGTTCGCGAAATCAGAATATTATTTAATCTTTTTATCGTTGAGACGTTTTTCCAAGTGTCTCAAAGTTATTCTCTTTAAATAGTATTTAATATATTAACGAATTCTTTGTTCCAACGCACATTTTCACGCGTTAGTCCATCATCTCCTCGAGCATGAACGTGGCAACATGTCGAACGAACGGCGATCGTATCTTCAGATTCGTGAAACTCGACGGGATTTAAAGTTTGCACGGTCGAGATAGTTCGGAATTTGACCAGAATAACATCGTTCGTGCTTAGATCGGAGAACATATCAAGTTTAAAGATTTTAAGAAGAAAGGCAAAAAGAGATATTGAATTTATAATGGAATTACCAGGATTTATTTGTACCAGGAAATCTAGTTATATGGTAATCCGATGAAGAAACCGTGAAATATATATTTATGCGCGCGAAGATGCCTGAAAGAAACCGGAGAAACACGATGAAAGGGAGGGAAATAAACGTTTCTTCGACACCGGTTCTATTTTATAACGATAATAGATATCGTTGCCCTCGTAACAATAGCTCATAACCTAGTTTCGCGATTAGATAACATTCCAGAATTTGTAACTTTCTTCCACAAACGTTTCCTTTTGTTCCCTTTTCTTTTTTTTTTTTTCTTTTTTCTTGTGTTTTTACTCTCGACAAACTACGCTTCTTTCTTTCTTTATTCACTTACGCCATTATTCTACCATTTCTGGATAGTCGCGATAGTTGCAACGTCGCAAAAGCGTTGATACACGCACTAAGGATAGCAACGTCGCAATTACTCGAATTATACGAAACGATGAAAGATATTGTAACGATTGTTTGGAACGCGTTCAAGAACCGTGTATAAATAATTCGTTTGTATTTTTTATTCAAATACCACGTTACACGGCTAAAGTGGAAAAATAATCGAGGATGAAGGAATATTTTTCTCGAATACGATATGATATTCCCAATTGATTTTCACCATCATGTTTCTCGAACATGCTCGAGGAGGGAAGTAAAACGCGTTGAATCAATTATTCCTAACCGCGATTTTACGGTTCGTGCCAGCCGAGAGACGAGAAAGCTGAAAGAGGAAGGAGAAATATCCATTTTTTTTTTCTCGCTTTTCTAACTCGGAATTTCAGTGCACCGTCATCATCATATTTCCCGAATCATTCCGCCATCGATCCTCTTCTCGCTGTTTCTTCCATTCGCATGAAAAAAAAAAAGAAAGAAAATTATATCCCTCCATGTACTTACATTTCTTCCACTTATATTTGACCCTTTGAAGCGTTACGAGTATTTTTTTTTATGCTTAATTTTTTTTTTCTTCTTATTATATTATTGTTTTTCTCTCGAACAATTTTTGTATCGTGCTTTTACTTTGATCTATATGTGTGTATATTTTTATATTAAAAGAGACATTAAAAGGAAAAAAAAAAAGATATTACGACAGATTTAAAGGTGGATTTAAATTTGGATGTAATTTTTTATAATAAAAAGAAAAAATTCATATTTGCATGTTATTATATTTTATAACTTAATTAAATAATTAATATATAAATATATATATATCGAGAAAAATATTTTGATTTAAAATCTCACACCTTTGGATCGATCCAATAATATGAACCAAATTCAAATTCGCGCTTCAAAGGGTTCAAATGTAACAATTCGCGCTCTCTATTCATCCGCCAATTGTGGGCCTAATTCACGAGAAGGCAAGAACGCATACATACTTGTAGAAACACTAAGAGAGGCGTGCGAGAGGCGTGTATGTGAGATACGAAAGAGAGAGAGAGAGAGAGAGAGAGAGAGAGAGAGAGATAGGCGATTCTTTTTTGTCATCTAGTCAACGAACTTTCTTAAGCAAGCTTGAGAAACTTGTGATAACCATTTCATTTTCAATTTCATTTTTTTTTTTTTTACATTTAGAGGAATGCGTAGCGATTTTTCGTGCGATTTAAAATTTACCAATCGAATATTCTTCCCTCCCGATTATTATTCGATTTTCGATTTTTGTTAATTTTAAGTCGCACGGTTGATAAATGTCACGGTACGTTTTCTATCAGTCATTCCTAGTGACATTCCCTTCGTGTAAATTGCATGGATACGCATGGAATTGTTAATGAAATTAATAATAATAATAATAATAATAATTGAATTTATATACGAACGTTTTTCCTTGTTTTTCTTTTCTTTTTTTTTTTTTTTAAAATTTGTAGGTTAAATAGTGTATCCATCCAATTTTATCTTTCACTCAATTATACAATCATATTGAGCGTAACGTGTTGAAGGGTCGGTTGTGTCGAGAGAGTCGACAAAATGGCAACCCGAGTGACGAAGCAACCGGTCAACAGATCCGTTGTAATGCGATTAGCTTGTATTTCGTCGGTACGAAATTCAAAATGGTCGACCGCGACCACGAACAGCCGACGCTTCGATAAACGAAAACACTGTTCGCGTTTTACAACGTCGTCTTTTTCTACTCTTCCAATTTTGTACTTCCAATAGGTGTGTAAAAAAAAAAAAATTGTTTCTTCGATTTTTAAAACCATTTTCCATTTTCCATTTTCGCTAATTGAGATGAAAGAAAAAAAAAAAAAAAGGAAAAAAAAAATTGCTATTTCGTAAACTCGTTTAAATATTGCTCGCTCGCTCGCTCACTCGTTTCTATTTCGACTCGTTTCTTTCGGGAATGCGGGCACGCAAAGGACACACGAGCGATCACGTACATTCACACGCGCATATCCATTATATTATCTTCGTGCACGCACTTTCGAGTTTGCATGCTCCAATTTCTTCGTGTTATATGAATCTTTATTAAAGTGTTTTAGCCGTTAAGGGGGAGAGGAGAGACGGGAGATGAGGGGGGGAGACACAGAGAACAAACACACGTAGAAGGAAAGAAGGAAAGAAAATGGAGGGAGAGACCAGGATGAATTCGATTTTCACACATATATTTTTCGCGAATACTATATCCTCTCTGGATGAGTGTTCCTAGATCTATTTGTTTAAAAAAAAAAAAAAATTCCTTTTGCTCGCTGCTTTGAAAAATATTATTATAATAAAAAAATATTATTATATCGTGTCAAGATCGATCGATATTTGGAAGGAGGAGAAAGGAAGGTCGAAGTACGAATATGTTTTTTATTTTATCTTTTTTCTCGCGTTCGTTTTCACCGAGGTAGAGAAACAATCGGGCAACACTGATCCAGACGAAAGATAAGTAGATCGACACACACATAAACACACACACACATACACACACACACACACGTCTGTACTGTTATTACTTCCTAAACGATAGGAAACGAACGAACAACATTAAATTTAAGATATTTAGATAGAATTCGAAAACGGAATTGTGATTCGACCGGCGATATCAATCGATTAGATATGATTCTCGAAGAACGAAATTGAAATCATGTATGTATGAGGCAAAGAAGGTCCGGACCAAGTCCAGATCGGGTGATCTCGATCGTACAAAAAGATTAAAAAAAAGAAAAAAAAAAAAAAAAAAAAAGGAAAGAAAGTAAAATAAGAAAAAATATAAACGTAATTATCAATATATATATTTAAAAAGAAAAAAAGAAATATATATACATATATAAATATATATATATATATATATATGTATATGACTGTTGTTTAGATCGAATTCTGGAACTTGGTCTGCGTTCTCGGTGTTCCGACAAAATGTACTTATGACAAAAGGTGATAAGAGTCGTTATATTCATAAAATTAAAAATAAAGCAAGCTTTTAATATCCAAAACGATTTATTTATTCCGTTTTTTTTTATTGGAAAAGAATACATTAATATGAATTTACAAATTGCATCTAACGTCGAGAAATTTTCAGGGAGTACTTTCTTGATGTAAGAAGAACTCTGTTTCACCCGAGTGAATGTCCTAGACCTTGCGCGAACAGTGAAAGTCAAAGTCGAGATAAACTTCGCGATTTTATCGAAGAAGCATCCAGCTAGTTATCTAAGAATAAAGAATTATCTTTGTTCTCGGAGCTTATTTGAACGCGATTTATTTTTTACTATAAATAAATTTAAAATACAATAGTAAAGGACAAACTAGAAGTTTGATCTTTGAAGCTTGATTTTTGAGTAATTCATTTATTGTTGTGTAATACTAAAGAAATATTAATACTAAAAAGTCGCATAAATAATACATGGTAGAGACAATTTTCATGTTAAATAACGTTATATAAATCAAGTTATTCAATGCAGTTATTCAACTTCTAAGAGTATCTTTGAAACGACAAATTTTATATTTTTAGCGATCAGTGGATCGAAAGAAACTTTCACGTCAGGAAGAAATATTTCGTAAACGCCAGAACTTGAATACAGTTTTTGTTATTTGTTTTCGAGTGTTACGAATCTATTCAACCTATTGAAATTTTCATACGTACCAATGGAAAGTTATGAGCGCTAGTCATAGGAACTGGTCGATCCAGTTTTCACAATTTAAGCCGGACAACACATCGCGACAAATCGGTCTGCCTCCCTTTACATCTGACCTCGTAATCGTAATTTTCTAAATTGTTTACTTTCCAGTAATCTTTCGATGTTTCATTTTCCTTGATTGCATACTATTATTCGCGTTTAATCTATATTATTACGTATCATATTTATGTCCAATTTTAAAAATTTTTTATTATAATATAAATATATAATGCAATCAAATATAGACAAGGAGAGCAAATGATGGAAAAAGGATAGAGATAGGGTAAAAATATTGAAATCAGCGCCATCTTCAGTGTGCCGCAAATGAAACTCGCAAAGAAAGGATAGAAAATAATAAGAGAAGGACAGATATACGATAGGAATTGATCATCAGCGCCATCTCTGAGAATTTCTAGAAAGCTTGTTCTCTAACGAGGTCGTTGCTTCTCTCGAGATGGCGCTAGCAGTTAATTCTCATCCTATCTCCATCCTTCTCTTACCATTTTCTATCCTTTCTTTGCAAGTTTCATTTGCGGCACTCTGAAGATGGCGCTGATTTCAATATTTTTGTCTATCTCTGTCCTTTTCTCACTACTTATTCTCCTTGTCTACATTTGCGATGCAAAATTTGCGCGCCTAAGAGATGGCTCTAATATCCGATTTATTTCATTATATACTTTTTCATTTGATAAAATCTTGACGTAATCTAAATTAATTACAAATTAAAACGACAGTAAAAAAAATAGTAAAAGAATTGTACAATTGGCATTAAATACAATCTTAATCTCTGTGGATATCGTGAAATGTCAAGTTATATGGATCAAGACCTTTCTCACGAAAAATATTTATCGAATAATAAGTGCAATCTGTTTTAATGCAACACATGTATGCGACGAAAACACGCACATATGCACACAAAATATTTTTATTAATTTTTAACGACAATACGAAAAACTCGTACAATACACGTAAGAAGAAACAAAGAAACTGTTCGTTCGTTCGTAAAAATCGACTCGACACGCGACATTCGAAATTTATCAGGCGCAAAAGTTTAATGAAAGCCACGAATCGGCCACCGATGGAAATCATAAAATCTTGGATGCTCAGAATTCTTCGCGAACTTTCCGCAAACGCGTGTAATGGAATGCTAATCCAACAAAAATTCTATACCCACTTTTCCACACCCACCGCTTCGCCTACGCGACGGAGAACGAACGACAATTCAAAAATCAACATCCCAAAAGAAAAAAAAAAAATAAAAATGGATTCTCTCTTCCTAACAAACTCTCGAAACAATTATGATTCTGTTTTCTTTCGTTCTACGTAAAAGAGATGAGAATCAAGTCGCGTAGAAATGTTACAAAAAGAAAAAAAGAACGTAAAAATCTCGCTTAAAAGATTCATAATTTATATCTCACTCCCTATTTCCGTTTTTAATTGCCCCGTTTTTCAATCGAACGGGCGCGTGACGTAACGCGAATTAAAATTCCAAGTAGAAGGTTCCACGGTTACGTGATCCACTTTTTCATTGCGCATCGCACCGAATTTCGTTAGCCGAACTCTAGCCGTGTAAACTCTGGTTACGGGAGGCGGAGGGGAAGGGGAAGGAGGCAGGAGTGGGGGGAGACGTAACAGAGTGGATCGATTCCATTAGAGGAGAAGTTTAAAGTTTAGCATTGTTATACCGACCGACCTTTATAGGTAGCCAGAGGTCCCGCCCGACTCAACTTTCTCACCAAAGTTTCTTTCTTCACGCGTGTGTCTTTCTTTCTTTCGCGAGACTTTTCTTTATTACGATTCGCGCACGTCGATAAAACACCTCGCGCATTCACAAACCTGATCATCGTCGGGCAACATTCGTTTCTTCTATAACGATTATAACCAAGCTGTCCAATACATCTTTGGAACGGAAACTTCCTCCTAGAGTGTTTCAAATGATTTATTAACGATGTATATAATATAATAACGATTTATTAATGATGTATATAATATAATAACGAAATGACGAAGGGATATATTATAGATAAATTATTGTGTACTTTCCATTACACGAGATCTCGTTGCGTGCAAGAAGTTGTCGTGTCGCTGTAATTTTTGAGCTGGCCGGCGAGAAAGATAGTAAATAAATACGTGAAAGGTGTCTCGTACGTTCGAAAGTGGATCAATTTTTGTTACGTGTCGCTCGAATACGAGAAGAAATAAATGTATTATTCTCGAAAAAAAAAAATATTAAAGATAAATACATGTAACAGTCGCTCGATAGATTAAGAATAAATTAATCGTTAATTTTACGAGCTTACTCGTTAGATCGGTCATACTCGAAAGATCACGGTTACTGCGAAGATGCTCATTGAGCACGAGGAAGGTTTGTTTACCCTGACCTACTTCCGGTCAAGTTCATTGCTCATCCACGCCACGTTGTCCTCACCTTGCACGCGTGTACCGATCTCCTCTCTTCCCGATTCCTTCTCTAATCTCGTCCACGTTCTATCCTCCACGCTTACGATAGGGAAGAAACAACGATCGCGGTAACCCCGTTACACCGTGTTTCAAATAGTGGAAAAAACAAAAGTGGAACGTCTCTTCTTTTTCACGATTTAACAAATGCACGCCTACGTTGCTCGCGCGACGGAAATTGGACGCGTTTTGAAAAATTCAGTAGATAAATCTTGCTCGGTCGATATCTTTTTTTTTCTTTTTTTTTTTTCTCTTTCTGATTATTCTAATGTAATAACTTATGGAAATTGATGATGATATGAATAGGCATATTTGTTTATCTTTAATATTTTATATATTTTTTTAATTAATAGACAGTCGTGGTTATTTTGTTGGATTGTAAAAAAAGGATGTTCCAGTTTTTCTCTTTTTGGAATAGAAATTCTAAGATGGATCTAAGGTAGATTTTGTTTTTATATATAAATAATAACGCGAGTTAAAAACTGTGTAAAAATTTTAAATGTGAGAAGCATCAGTTTTAGAAAGTATCTTTCACCGTGACTCATTCTGTTCTTTCAATTTTGTTCTTTTAAAAGAATTAAAGCACATCTTGCACATATTTTAATGATAACAGATCAATGGAATAATAATTCTTTGAGGTTGGATAAATCAAATGCGAAAACAAAATTAAATCACTCTTCTTCTTTAAACAATAATAGAAGTAGAATTAAATAAATATTTTTATTAGAAGACGTACGATTACGAGCCTGCCATAAAGAATAATTAATCTTAACTGTTGCTTCCGCTCGCGGTAAAACGATAAAGCCTGTGCAATACGCTTCGCTCAAGACAGTTATTAATTCTAATTTTAATCGAGTTTAAAACGAGTCGATACGCGAGAATAATCTTCATACAGAGAGAATCGATTATAATCGATACAATTCATCGATGGGAATGGCGTGTGATACAAAATAATAACATAATTTGCAATTCGAATCGAAGAGATTAACATTCTTGTGTTTCTTTTTTTTTTTAACTTCACGCTTCGATATTACTTAAATTAAACTTAAGATTCTTCGAGAGGCGAATGCCTCTCTCTTTGTTACATTTAACGGATTTTAATTGAGATAGAAATGCGTGGAATTTGAGGTTAGAATATTTTTCGAGGTTAGAATAATCGCAACGATTGCTCGACATTGAACAAATAAATTAAATTTACAATAAACAGGGTTATTTTTTTTTCTTGTAACAATATCTCTGAACCAATAATGCTTCTAAAAATGATCGAGCCAAGTCTTTCGAGAATTTCTCGGTCATGTTTGCCATCCGGCGAGAATCCTCTATAATTTCATTACTTCCCTTAGTGTTTCCCCGGAGTAGCGACAAATTGTGTTCTTCTTTTTCTCCTTCGGGCAAGATAACGAAGAAAATGGAAGTTTCTGTGAAGTAGTATGGAGACTTGATAAACGAAGATAAAAAAAAAGAAGGTTTTTAAAGATTAATTTGAATACAATAACAAATAATATAAATAAAATTCTGTTTATCAACGTACCATCACATAAGATTCCAATAATTATCTACGTAATTATAAATGCGATCTTCCAACAAATAATATCCTAAAATAAACTTATAATTAAGATTAAAACAATATTTCCGGATGGATTTCGAATATATTAATAAC
This sequence comes from Apis mellifera, assembly GCF_003254395.2. Taxonomy (NCBI): domain Eukaryota; kingdom Metazoa; phylum Arthropoda; class Insecta; order Hymenoptera; family Apidae; genus Apis; species Apis mellifera. The sequence continues at coordinate 13,685,518 of NC_037644.1, read as the reverse complement.
ACGTAAAAACAAATTAATTACGTAAGGAAAAGTAAACGAAGTTGTCCTAAATTCCACGTTCAATCGATAGTTGTGTATACCTAGCAAATATAGAGACCAAGAAACGAGCCAACTTGCGTGTCCAGCGAAAGGAGTTCCCACTGGAAGTCGATACGAATTATTAAAGTAATTACACGGAAAAAGCACTAGTAGAGGCCTGGACACCGTGGAGGAATGTATATTCTGCCTTGCTTTCACCCGCCGTCGATACCCAAACCGACGAGATCGACGATATTGTCATAAATAGAGGGAATCCATTGTCTTCGTGATCAATTACATCCAACACAGTAATCCATCGTTTCTTCTCTTTCATTTATCCTCTGGAAATAATGCAATACGGATGAAGAATAGGTTAGGAAAGTGTACGGTTATGTTCCAATAGCTGTGTTTCTAATACGACGAGAAGAAGAAAAAGTTAGTTCGATAGGATGGTTACCTGAGGGCGTTCCTGTACACACCATCGTGGAAACACGTCCATTAAAATTAGCTCGCGAGACGTTTCTTTCTCTTCGTTTTTCTTCTCTTCATCTTTTTTTCTTTCTTTTGAACATATTTTTTCGTTGCAAGCTTGTCGAAGATAACTGGAAAAAATGTACGTAGATTTTTAGGTTAGGTTACGCTCGTTAGCGAGGATTTTTGTCAAGAAAAATTTTGATCGTATAAATTGCGATGGGATTGAATTTTTAAAGAGCAAACGAGAAAAGGAAGCACGAATAAGAAAAAAGTAGAAAATTAGAAAAGGAAAAAGGGATAAGGGAAAGAGAATTAACAAAGATATAATGTAAAATGAAAAATCCTAGGAAACAGAAACGACGAAATCTCTTTAGTTCAATTTCACAAGGACATCTGGTGATCTAATCGTTGAAGTACTTCGATCGATCGCTCTCCGTTCTACAACAATGTATTTAAGAATAAGAAAGTAAGAAAGATGTATTCGACTCGTTTTATCATATTGTAAATGAATTTCTCACTTTCTATTAATTATTGATATTCACTCGGGAGAAGAAGATTTTTCTAACGCGAAATCTTCTCTCGATTATCGAAATATTAAGATGTTTTGCATTAGGCGTTGCTGCGAGTAATCGAAGCTTGTACACAAGCGATCCGTTACTTTCTAAATTCTTGTGCGTCTATGACTAATAATAAGCGATCACGTAGCATTGCGTTTTATCAAAAACCGACGTGTTCGTAAATGAAACGATTTATATATTCTTTTCTTTGTTACGTGCAAGATTAATTCCTAAACCACTCATTGATAAAAAAAACTAGTAAAAATTCGTCTATATATAAAGATAGAAGAGCAGAGGTGCGAAAAATGCGAGTTTGATTAATGATAGGCTTGTGTGCATAAAAATAAGTATTGGCAGAAAGTTTCGCATCAATAAAACAAATCATGAACAACGGAACGAATAAATTCCAATAATAGGACACTCCTCTTATTCTATCCTTTTCTTTTTCCACGTCTGTACTTGAATTTAATTGCTTGCCAAATTTTATCAACAAGCCAATCTTGCAAACTTATAACAATATCCAAATGCAGTTATACAAGTTATTAAAGTCTACCATCGTGTTACAAATTATTATAAATATCAAGTGGGAAGAAAAGTTTGCAACGAGGAAGAGAATGAAAAATCTTAAAAAACAATTCGAAGTTTGCTGAATATAAATGAGATCCGATAAAGAGATCCGAGGTATCTAGGTCCGGCTCTGGTATCTTTTCCCTTTCACCACACGACAAAATGCAATTTTCTACGTGTATCCACCGCACGTTTCGTACGCGCTTTTGTTTCGACGCGACGTGCGCATGCGCGCGGTTTTGTTTCGACTTTGCACGAGTTAACGCGATCACGCGTGCGCGCGCACAACACTCTGCACGGCTCTCGTTTAGGCTAATACTCGACGACCTTAAATTACGCGCGATTTTAGAATCGGGATGCAACGTTAGAAAATTCACACAGAGAGACAGAGACAATGCGAAGGATGACACGTTATCTCCGAGCCTTTCGACAGAGGGGTACATGGGAGCGGAATGGTACTGGATACCGTGTAATCATCACAGCTCGCCGTGTATCCGGGCATTGAATTCGCGGATTCCCCTCGGCCTCCTTCGAGTCCTTCTCATTGTACGCTTTTTAAGTTTCGCAAGAAGAAGGAGTAGGACCTCCGATCACCGGAGAGAAACGATCAAACGTGTAATCAATTCAGCCAAGATAAGCGCCCTCTGATGTTGCAATTTTTCTCCGGAGAATAATTTTTTTTTTTATTTAAAAAAATATGAATAATTAATGGATTTTAATAAGGATGTTTGACCGATTTCAATTTTAACGCGAAGAAATTATTAGATAAAATATTGATCTCCGATCTACGATATTAGCATACGTATAATTTACCCCTTTTTATCGGTAATGCTAATAAAAAAACACGAGATATAAAAGTTTCGAAACAAGGACATCGAAAGCTACGTTGGTCCATAGCGTGAGAGAGGATAAAAAGGAAACGATAATGACGTCTATATAGTTGACGCGTTTCCTGACAATGCCTGGCGAGACGTGATCTTGGCTACGACTAGGTTTTCCAATTGTTTCGCATTTAGACTTATATATAGATTATGCGATACCGTTCCTAGAATGGCAAAAGAACGTTATGTATTGTCATCGTTGTTCCGCACAACCTGCACGAGTCCATAACCACGTTATTTTGTACCACTTATAACAATACCACTTGCTGCACTTATTACCATTATAATACTGCTAAACGCTATTCTTTCAGCAAAACGGGAAAAGTTATACAATTAGCGAAGGAGATTCCGTTCGACTGGAATATAACGATTAGGTTAGGGAACGATATTATATATACCGTTATATAATTCTTCTATTAACGACCGTTACGTTCGATTTAGGTTGAGTTGTCATATCGGCTTCGATAAAAGGCGCCCCGCCAAAGTTTTTCTTCCTGGTCGGAGAATCATAACGCATGGAAGCACCGTGCAAGCTGTGGCCAAGTGACTGACCCACGATTGGTATATTCGCTCGAGTTGCGTAACGTGCTCTACAAGCGCGCCACCTCTCACTTCTCTCGTTCAAACTGACGGTTACACCGTCGTGCTCGGAAAAGCTGCTTGAAATTCGACCCGTTCGAACGGTGATGTTTCGTGAAATCTTATATTAGATTAGGCGCAGAATATTTTAATTCGTTGCTCGAGTAACGCGAAGGATGATCGCGAATGGAAAATGAATATTAGATAACGATATACGTAGCATGATACGATAGGATTTTAGTGTCTTTCTTCTTTTTTTTTTGCGTAATATTATATTAAATTGCAAAATTGAAAAAAATTGTGGAAGTATTGGAATCTGGTTGAAAATTTAAAGGCATATTTAATTAATAGGTAAATAATCCAATTACGATTGCCAGTTAAATATAAGGTTAGGAAATAAAATATATATTTATTGGGTTCTAAGTGGAATATTTTTCAAATTTCTAGAACGAAAGAGAAAATAACGATTGTATAAGTAATGAGATTTACATAAGATTTATCTCAAATCGTTATTTTTTTTTTTTTCAGTATCTTTCATATTTGTCGCACGAATATTATATTTTTGCTAATCTTTATTTATCATTTGCGTTAAAAGACAACTAATTTAGAAAATATTCACCAATCTTCATCTTTCAATTGGATCATCCTGGTCGACGAGCACGTCCATAGGAATCGATGGAGTTTCGTGATCCATTAGATCGTAACGTTCGATCGATGCAACGCGTACGTGAATCGAGTTCGACGAGCAGAGTGACTTAGAACGTGGTTAACTTGTGCAAATCGAAATGGTTGCGTAAAGGTGAACCAGTCTTTTCTACACCATATTTAAGAAACGAGGAATATTAATACCTTTTTAAGTACTTTTTAATTTAGAATTCTATTTTTCGTTTGTTATCCACAATTCGAACTTGATTAAAATTTTCCAAAATCCATTGCACAATTTAAATTCATCAAACCATTTAATTTAATCAAATACGTGAAGAGATTTGACGGATTGTCGATCGATAATCGAATAAGCGTATCGTCGAGACAAAAAGGAGGAGTGCTCTCACCAACGGTCGAGCGAATTTCTCTAAGAAAAATGTGCAGTTTTCAGAGCAACTGGTGGAAGGATGCGTGGTATTGCTCGATGGAAAAAGATACCTGGAATTGTCTCAGTTCATACCGGTTCGTGGTGGCCAATCGAACGAGAGGCTTTCTCCTGGATCACTCGTCGAGTCTCCTCGTCGTCTGGAGGGGATATCTATATAGGCTGTCCAGTCTGAGTGTGCCCCTTCAAACTGTTCGCGATCCTAAGCCCGTGCACGACACCTTTGTTCGAATTTTTTCAACTTTTTATCGATATTCGGCTCGCATCTTCGAATCGATCGAATCTTCTTCTTCTTCTTCTTTAAAAAAAAAGAAACGGAGGAATTAAAGCGGAGGAAGAGGAAGAGTGGTGAAACATAGGAAGGGGCATGGCTCGATCGTGGTGCATTGTGAGAGAGTGCAATTGAGACGAACAATAAGCAGCGTTAAACGTTAGACGAGTTCAGCAGCGAGCTTTTTCATCCCGAGGCGGAAGTCTGCATTCGTCTCTTGACCGTTTGCTGGGATTATCCTGCGCCATGGTGAGTCAGTTGTCGATACCGTGTTTTCAAAAATTGGAAAATCGTGTTTTTCTTTTTTCGGATGAATTTCATTCTTTAGATAAAATAACATTAGATTTAATTTATTAGTGATTCATTATAGTTTATAGTTTAAATATTAAATTAAAGGAAAATATTACTCGACTCCACACTTTCTATTAATGAAATTAAATCGTGCATTGACTTATCATCACGTGCTTATACGGATCAGAGGAATTAAATTATTGAAACTAGCATTTCTCTTTCTCTCTATTAATTTATTTAAAATGATATGTGAATTATAAAACAAATATTTGAAAATATATTATTATAATAATTAAACTTCACTTAATATTTTTCATATGATTGAACTGTAAGTTACAAAAAGGGGTCAAAATTAATAATAAATTTATTTTTCTTTTTTTCTCAAAATTCTCTGATTAAGAAAATAGATTACTAGAATAGTACATTAAAATGGAAGAAAGACACGGTTCGTTCTAAGAAAAATTTCCTTTGGAAATTTAAAAGAAGAGAGAGAGAGAGAGAAAAAAATCTAGATGCAAAATGGAATAATAGACAAAATCGAAGGAGGAAGAAATGGGGGTCAGTGTGTGAACAGCTTCGCTCCTTATGTCGCAATTCAAGAGGTCGCCGACCGTTTTCCTTCTTCGATCGTATTACTTCTTTCTCTTTTCCTCCTTTTACCGATGCCAAATTTTCTCCAACGAGAATTCTCTTCTTCTTTCTTTTTCTTTTTTCTTTTTTTAAGGAAAATTAATCGATAGAATGAAAATAAAACGCTCGACAAGATGGAACGCAGATTCTTCAAATATTTCTAGAAAAATTTCTTAAGGAAAGGGAGAATTAGTGTTAACAGAGAAGAGAATCGAATACAATTTCTCGTTCCATTGCTAATTACTTGAAAGGACGAAGCGTTGGCTAAGCGAGATCTTGTTAATCAGACGCGGGAAATTCAAAGAATTCAAAGAATCGAAGAAAACCGATTTATCCAACAGACAGAAGTCAGATTTTTATTCAAACCATCTTAAAATCGAAATTTTCTTTCAATCGGAATAACACGGAATACGATATCAAAGGAAGCAAGACGCGGGAAATTCAAATCGAGGAAAATCGTTTCGAAAGATTTATCGTTGTATTTAAATAGATAGATACAAATTTTTATTCAAACTTTCTTTCAACTACAATATATAGCATAATATAAAAGAAAAAGAAATATAGATAAGAATAGAATAAAAAAATAATAAGAATAGAAAAACAAAATAAAGGATGATCGGTCACGTGTTTAGCTTGGAAATGATGCATAGAGCGGCGTATTCGTGTTGGGCAACGAGAAAGGGAAAAACGGGGAGGAGGCGCGTTAAAGAAGAACGGAAAGATTGGGATCTTTATACGGAGGTTTAATAGACAATGAAGATTTGCGGCGTCGATAAGTCGAAGCATGGTCGAATCCCTTTTCATGTTTCCTCTCGTCGCTCCTTTGTTCGAATTCCGCTCGATGAATTCGTCGTAATTGTAAACGGTGCGAGTGATCCGCATTGCACAATCCTCTCATCGCGATATTTCGACAAAAATCGTTTAAAAAAAAAGGATCGACGAAATCGCGCGAATATCGTCATAGGAATCGTTCTTCGGTTAATTTACCTTCCTTTCTCCTCGTTGGAATGCGTCAAAACGTGTGTCGGTTACCGGGAAGCGTTTCGATACGTTCCGTTTTGAAATCCACGGAGAAGAACCTCGTTGACTTTCGTTCGACGAACGATAGATTTGATAACGTCGATATTTTCTTAGACAGAGTTATGTTAATTCAAAAACTTTCCAACGAGAATGATGAAAAAAATAAGATAAGTTGGGGTTTCGTGACAAGAAACGCTTATTTCTTGTGTATACACGGAATTTTATTATCCGATCGAAAAATTTTTTCTTCTCTCGATTGTGAGATATGATTTTTTCTTTAAACGCAATTTTTTCCTCTCTACGATAATGAAAAAATGCACGCGAGATCAAAAGTGGTCCAGCAGTCGAAAAAGTGTGAAGGTGAAAGTGTGTGTATATATACGTTAGGTTATACGAAAGAAAAAGAAGAAAGTCGAGGCGACGAATATATTAAGTGGAACGGATAATACGTCGAAAAGGACACGGGAATCGGGACTGTATGCGGGGGAATACGTGAGAAGGAAAGATCGACCACTTGTATTGTATTTTTCCCTTTCCGATTGTTTCGTTGTAATAACATTGTGTGAAAGTGTTCGCGATAATGTTTACGTTTTGTGTTGTATACGTTATATAATTATCGTATTAGTGGAGAAGGAGCTATATGGTGTAACATGGACGAGCGCGTGACACACGAGTTATTGATAATCGTGAGATTGCGTCGTGCGATGGGAAATAACGATACATTGTTTCGTTACAGTTTAACGATCGTTTAAACGTTTCATTGTGCGAGATAATGGTTGCAAGAAAGAAGCGAAAAAAGCGTATTAAATATGTGTTCGCGATCAATTTAATAATTTTAAAAAAATTGAGAAACAATCGATAATGCTTATTTAATACATGTTATTTTCTTCTTACGTTTATTATTATACGAATTATTCATTTACCAGAGACAGAAACTATATATATTATTTATTTTATGCGACTTATCACTTTAACGATACAAGTTTTTAGTATTTATCTCGGTAAATATAAAGAAATTCACGATTGATATACGACCATCTTCACGCTTAACAACTCGAACGTTTCTAATTTTTCATCGTCGAGTAAAACCACGCAACTGTCGCTTCGAAATGACTTGAAAAATACCCGCCAATTATCCGAGCTTGGAATCGTTCTGCACCGACCAACGAACGAAACTGACAGGCAACAATAACGCTAACTATATACACTTGTTAATCCGAGCAATCGCGGGACACCCTCTCGAAACGAAAGTTTTTCGAGAGGAACGGTCGAACGCAAAGATACAAGTAGAGCGTGAAACGGCGAAGGACGATATTTTCGCGTGTCGTGTTTCCCTTTGCGATCAGAATGGGCTGGCCACGCGTCGTCGTCGTTTCGTGTCTCAACTCGATCCGAGGACCGAGTTGATTGGCGTGTTATATCGGACAGCTGTTCGTTTGGAAACGAGCCCGTTGCTCACCGCCCCCCCCTTCCCGTATTTTCACCATTATTCGATCGCGTGCGATTTCTTTGACCGAAAGAACTTTTGTAAAAATTGTCCAACAAGTTTAGAAAGGAAAATAGATCGATAAGTTAAGATTTGGTAAGTAGATATTGTTTCAAATAGAGTTAGGCATTAACTTAAAAAGATTAGTTAAAAATTTTGAATTATTTTGAATGTTTTTCGTATAATCTTGAACGTTTATTGTAACTATATTTATTTACGATTATTATTATTATGTTTCGAATAAACTTATGTGGCATCGTTCATAAATAGAGTTATTAATTTTATGTAAGATTTTGATAGATTATAGAATATACTAAGAATTAGAATATATAGGATTAAAAATTCAATATTTCGATCGTAAAGCGTTTTACAAGGAGAAAATTCTAACGATCGAAGAACGATTTTAATTATGACTCTCTTCTTTGACTCGAACTTTACGACCGTTCTCTTGAGCCGCTACTTTCTGTTGCCGGTTAACACCGAATATCCCCGATGAGCTGCGAAAAGTAGTGTCAAAAGTAGGATATAAGCTAGGCGTAGATAGAAGGAAGTAGAGAAAGCTTAGATTTACGAGTACCGTGAACTTTGGAATATTCATCTAAATTGGTAAATCACCTTTCCCCAATTCAACGGTCGATGCTTCGTTCGCATTCCGAGCAGAAATTTTTCAAAGATGATCTCGATACATTTTCTCCATTCATCTTTCTCCAATCACATCGAAGTGAAAACACGTATGTATTGAATCCGGTTTTACTATATACGTAAAAATAATTATCCTTTAAAAGTAAAGACTGCTACACAGTCTTGTTACACGTTCGAATTAAGTATGTAAAATTTTGCAATCTTTCGCGCAACATTTTTCCACATGGAACGATTTTTCTTCTTTCTTGGGGCGAAATAAAAAATGAGAAAGGTTAATAAGCGTCTTTTTATTCGCAAGAGTATTCAACTCTCGACGATTCTCTTCCCTCGTTAGAGGAGTATTTGAAACCGACTATCTTCATCTTCTTTCTTTCTTCTTCCTCTTCTTTTTCTTCTTCTTCACTTCCACTCTTCCCCACTCGCCCCTACTTTTTTTTCACGCTTCTCCAGCCAGATGTAAACAAAGATGTGGCTTTTGGCTATAGTCCAAGATACTCGGGGACAAGTTTTTATAAAGAGTGGCTCGCTCCTAGCTACTTTAAACTTTTTCCAGAACGCGTTGAAACTCAACGGTCAAAAACTTATTTTAATTTTCGATCGATATATATTCTTCGTTCGTTCTTTACGAATAAACGAATCGTTTCGTGTATCGTTGGACGAGAATTAAATTTCTATAAAAATAAAAAAAAAAAGTCGTTGAATTATATAAAACTGAAGGAACTTACGTAAAGTTGCGTAATCGTAAAACCGATAATTATACTATATATAATTGAAAGAAACCTGGAAGAAATATGAATCAAACTTTCTTTATTATTCTCTTCGCCTTATTTTAACTTTCCAACTTGTCATTGATCGTTTGTTGCAATAATTGAATTTCATCGTTTCTTTAATTATTGCTTTTATCGTATCGTGTTTCGTTTAAAACATTTTGTATTTGCTATTCCGTATACACATTCGCGTATTACATATATAGAGATATAACACAATCTTCGATGTCACAGAATGGTTTCGCATCGAGTAGTAGTATCATAGATTTATATGCAGACATTCCACGTAATATTCTACTTACATTTTTCACTAGGGATTGAAGCAAAGCTATAACAATAAGCTTATATTTTATGTCGTACACCGAGTCTCAACTTTCCGATTCACAATTTTCTCATCTTTGACTTTCACGTCAAAATAAGAATTTCAAACGTCCGATCAATTTTGCAAAAAAAAAAAAAAACCTATATTTTTGCGAAAATTGACACATTTCTTCCCCTTTTACTCGTCTGAAGCGATGCAATGATAGTAATAATAATAATAGATTATTGTTATTTTTACGTTATTAAGATAGACAATTTCTCGTTTCTTAATTAATTTTCACTCTACGTTAACCCATTAAAATCGTCAATTAAAATCTAATCTTCCACTTCCTTGAAAACTCTTCCCAAACAAACTGACTTTCTTCCTTCTTCGACACCTTCCCACGTCCTTGTCAATCATCCACACGCATACACAACGAGGATACAAGCCTCTGTGGAGGAGAGGCTGTGTTCAACCGTGCTCTTCTCGAGATCAATCGGTGGACCGCGCCTTCGCAGAAGCGACCGGGAGAAAGGTGGCTCGACCTCGTTTCTGACTCCCAGCATCGGTGTCGGTCTCTCCTCGATTGATAATCTTCTTTAACCGCACTTTAATTTGCTCGCGAGGAAAATCTTACGGATTAATCTATATTTTACATAGAGAGAGAGAAAAAAAAAGAAAAAGAATTATTAAATCCTTTCTCAATTTTTAATACAACGATATTTCAAGCCATTTTTTTTTTTTTAAAAGATGTCGAAAAGAAGAAAAGAAATGTAAGGAAAATAAGATTCTCAGAATGCGGTAAGCGTACGAGAACCGGGTAAAGATAGGTTTGACTGTACATCGAACGTTATTATATATATATATATATATATATATAGTCAAAAGAAAGAAGAGAGAAAGTTGTGTACACCGTTAACAAGGGAACGCCCGTATGAATCGAGGGAAAGATCGTCGGAAGTAGAATCTCGTATGCGCTTGTATCGGCTTTCTTCGATAGTGAAAGGAAGAGTTTTTTTTTTTCTTCTTCTTCTTCTTTTTCGGATACGGATCCCATACGAGATCGATTTCTCGTAAGAGGGAGCCACGAAAGCGTGCCCGATGCGTCTTTTAAACTGTCGTTGGAAAAAAAAGAGAAACAAGCTCTTGCTACTTAAGATCGTGAAGATTCGTTGTGTTAGAAAACTGGTTTCGAGAACTGTTGGATCGTATTTCCAAGTCAATGGATGATCTGGTTAAACAGCAATTGTTGATCGATTGAAAATTCGATTCATTTCGAAGATTGTTAGGTTAGGTTAGGTTTATATGTGGCGTGTATTTTAACAATTTTAATTGGAATTAGATTGGATCGTGAAAATTAATCGATCGAAAAACATTAGCATTGGATTATTTATCCTCGAGAATTGCACGCTATGAAATTTCTTTCGAAAAACGATTTCCAATATAAAATATTCCGAGTAAGAAATTTATTCTTTAACAAATCTATTAGAATAGAAGTTTTATTTATTTATTTTTTCGCTTAAAAATTCTGCCACGCGACACGAGAAAGCTTCTATATTCTTCCCGGAACAGCGTGCAATTGTTGGCTTAAATCGTGCCTCTTATCGCGGAAAAGAAAACTCGGAAACATCTATAATAAATAAGCGAAGTAGTAGCGCGCTTCTTCGAAATAGTCGCGCGAGAAGTCACTTTTAAGGTTTGCGTAACACCGACTTTTCGACTCGCTCGTCGTACGATGACCGAAATTTCGATCAGGAAGCCGTCACGGGGATCCGATCCGCATAATGCCATTGCGCAACGTGAATTGTGAATCGGCCTGTCTGCTACACATACACGGTGTAAAATATTCGCAAGCTGTTTGTTTTTCTTCTAATTTTAATATCAATTATATTAATTTAAAAAATGATCAAGCAATTCAATTCAAGTAATTTTTTACAAGTAATTCATTTCGAGAAAATGAACTTTTAAAATTCTTTGGATTTTTTTTTTATAGTTAAAGAATATCTGAAAGAAAATAATTATTTGATCCAGGAATTCGATCAAAAATATTGGTTTCGATAATTTGTTTGCAATATTTTACGAAATAATGGACACACTCATTTTCTCAAAAAAAAGAATGAAAAATCCTTACTCTATATTTTATTCTTTCCAATTGTATTCGAAATATTCTATAATAATAAAAAAAAATAATAATATAATATAATAAAAATTGAGTTTAAGTAATATAAAATCAAGTTAAATCCGACCGATCATCTCGATATTTTTCTCATTTACTACTTTTACTCAAAACACGTGACACGTGATTAACGAATATTTCTTTTTTCTTCTTTCAAATTCTTTGAACGATAAAACGTATGCCAAATACTTCTACTGTGTATACACATCGGATTTCACAGTGCGTGAATCCCCGTTTCCATTGTGAGAATGACGAAGAAATATCCTACAATAATAAAAAAAATAATAATAATATAATATAATAAAAATTGAGTATTTAAGTAATAAAATCAAGTTAAATCTGACCGATCATCTCGATATTTTTTTCATTTACTACTTTTACTCGACACGAAATATAGTAATTATATAATATAGTAATAATAATATAGTAATTATAAAATATAGTAATAATAATAATAACGACACGTGATTAACGAATATTTCTTTTTTTTCTTCTTTCAAATTCTTTGAACGATAAAACGTATGCCAAATACTTCTACTGTGTATACATAGTAGAATCCTCGTTTCCATTGTAAGAATGACGAAGAAATATCCTACAATAATAAAAAAAATAATAATAATATAATATAATAAAAATTGAGTATTTAAGTAATATAAAATCAAGTTAAATCTGACCGATCATCGATATTTTTCTCATTTATTACTTTTACTCGAAATATAGTAATTAATAATAACAACATGATTAACGAATATTTCTTTTTCTTCTTTCAAATTCTTTGAACGATAAAACGTATGCCAAATACTTCTACTGTGTATACACATCGGATTTCACAGTCCGTGAATCCCCGTTTCCATTGTGAGAATGACGAAGAAAGCAGAAAGACCACGACCCGTGTCCGGCACGCGATCTTCCGCGATGAGAATGTACAATGTAATGTAATCGGAATGATGTCAGTAGTACGTTCTTTCGGCAAGATTCCTCTCGAACACGGAAGAAAGTCGGCGACTCGTTCGATAGATCGAGATCCGTAATCTCTCTTTTCATTGTAAACTCCGTGTCGAAACTCTTAACCGAACGATATTTTTTTCCCCCTCTCTTACTTTTTTCCAACCGCCGTTTCAGCAATGCGGCATCGTTGAGCATCGAGAGAATAGAAACGAAACCCTCTGCGATTATCCGAATTGGCCTTTATTTCATCATCATATTGTTCATTAAATAGACTGTAATTCGAAACGGGAATTACTTAAAATGGGAAAAATTATTTTTACTTGGTTTATTTTTTCAAGCGGTTAATTTAAAAATGAATTATAATGAATATCTCGATAACGTGAGAAGAAACGTGTATCAATCGTAGAATGGAAAGGATGAATGACGAAATGTTGCTCGCCGAGGAGAAGGGAGGGGTTTCCACTCATTTCGAAAACTCGAGTGAAAGATACACCGTGATAATTATTAGAAACCATCCGTTTTCAGAGTTGTTCACAGTTCGTTAGCTGCAGTTGCACTCTGAATATCTCGACACGCGATACAATATCAACGACGATTATTCTTTAGTTGAATATGCGAGCTTTTCGAAATCTTTTTATTTTTTTCCTCGAAATCACCGATCGTTTATGTAATTACTGTTTACTAAAAAATTATCTCGTTGAAAAGTATATTTATGTAACGTAACGTAAAAAATGCGCATTGATTATTGCAAATTTATGATCGAAAAAAAAAAATTAAATACAAGTTGCGCAAAACATTGCGCGAACGATTGTTACGATTCTCCGAAACGGAAATGCGAATCACGTAAAAAATACGTTCGGTGGAAAATCGAAAAGAGATCGCGACGGTATAATCTCGTATTCGCAAATCGTCTTGCGACAAAGGGAAACGCGCAAACTGTTTGCGTTGCCGAAATTGAATATCGATTCTTTTCATTCCCCGCGAAAGCCTTAATCTCCCTTTATTAGTAAAAATCTACGCTTCTCTGTCTTTTCCCCATTCGATTCTGTCTTTTATTTCGTGAACGTGTTAGTATTGGTGTATCGTCGCAATGATTAAAAATCCCAACTGTCGAAGCTTCGATTCGAAATTTGAGAAACGAAGATTTAAATATTATTCGCTTTCCGCGGATAGCGCACAACGTGCGAGCATAGCCTGCCACGTTTTGTACTTTTCGAGTTAGAAGGACGACTACATTCACTGATTAATTTTACTGTTGCAGACCTAGATAAAGTTCCTACAATTCTGAATTAGAAACTTGGAAAATACGCGTCGAAAGATTTAATTAATCGCGAAATATTCAAATTCGAAAAATTATTACAAGTGTATATTTATAAAGGAAAGAATTTCTTGTTTACAAAGTTTTATTAGCGCTTAAAATCTAAACTTTCTCATCAATCAAATAAAAATTACGGGTGTTCTACTTTGTGAAAAAAAAAAATTTTTTTTTTAAATAAAGTAACGCAATTGCATCGTTTCTATACGAACAATCCATTTTTATCCATATATACTAAATCTCGAGTATAATCTCGAAATTAACGATAATTTACAAAGTTTCGATAAATTTTTTTTCCTTTCTTAATTTTCGCAATTAGAAAATTTCTCTTCGAAATTATTATATAAATTCCATTAATATTCGCGAAAGTATTTTCTTTCTTTTATCTCCTGTTTGCGGTTTTATTAATAGTTATACCAATTGAATCGTGGCTAACTGTTTGTCGTAAAACACTTGAGTTTCTTGAGTTCCTGCTGATCACTCAAGACTTGCGGTTATATTTTTTACCCTCTTTTCATCCGAGCATAAAATTCCGATCATTCCAATTTACGACCACTAGCTATCTCGGCATCAAAGATGGCGGGAAACAAAAACGATCAGATTCCGCCTCGAATTTTATCCTCTTTCACTGAACATAATTCGTCTCAATTCTTTTTCATCTTTCCATAATACATTTTTCGAATTTATTACAAATATTCCGATAATCTATTTTTTAATTATTCGTGAAAATGGAAAAAGTACGGAGGATTAAAAATGTGCAACTAGAGAGTAGAGTCTAAACAAGTAACGTCTAAACATCGTGAACGCTTCACGTGAAATCTTTACTACGCGCCCGTGCGTGCAGAAATCTATTCAATCATATTGCGCATGCTGACAAATGATGTTACTACTCGTTCACGGCCGTTCGTGCGCGGAATACCATTCACAAGTGTTTGGCCAACGCTTGTATTCCCGTATCGTTCGTTGACATTCGTTTGCCATATTACTGCTCGAACGAATATCGAAAGGATCGAGAATGGGAGATAATTTTGAAGTATGACTTTCTCCTTTCTAATCAAACTTGAATATTGTTCACTTGAGTACCGTCGCGGAAGGAACGCCGGCCTGATGCCTGGTTAATTTGGAAGAAAACGCCTATTTTCACAAGCATCTCTCTCGTGATATTTGTCACGTATACCAAACGACAATCTGTATCCATGCATTAGAGACGTAACCATAGAATCCAGAGAATTCTAACGTATCTATATAATACAAAATTTTTCTTACTTTTCATAACGATAATTTAATTTATAAATATAATTTCCAGCAGTTAAGATGATAAATTGTAGAAATAGTTAGATATATAAATAATTTCGAAAATATTTCAGTTGAAATATGAAATGAAAATTTCATATTTTACGATTTTGAACATATATATATACATGCAAGTGTGCGGAGTCAGAATTGTCAACAAACCATTTGAAGTGGAGATAAGCGATCCTCGCGAAGGACCCCTCTTGCCCCTGCACCGTCCCGCGAGACTTTTTTTCGAGCGGTGAATAGCATATCCTTACAAATATACACAACAGTGAGAGGAGCAATAAAAAGAACCAATAATATACACTCGTGGTATAATTTTAGAAAGTTGCAGAGAGACCAAACAAAAGTTGTTTGTAACAAAATTTAATTTCGTTTATTTAATTAAGTTACAAACAAAGTGACGAAGTAAGACTCTAAAATACTGTTTCGTATGCGAATTTACATTCTATTTCCGCTCCGTCTAACGCGAATTTAAATTGTTTCGTAAACTCGATCAACATTTACGTATACCAACCGACTTCTGCATTCGACTGATCCAAACGAATAAATTAATGTACACGTGTATCTTATCGATATTTCAGACGGTGCACAGGCGTCTTACACTGGCGATATCGATCTGCTTGATCCTATCGACGAAATTTGGCACGACGCGAGGCGAGAGATGGTCGCGACAGGTCTCGAATAGCGAATGGATACCACTGGCGAATCCCAGGTCGGTGCAAACTCAAGTCGAGCAAACGTCCGCTGGACGTTTGGCGAGCAGTGGCGCGCAACTGCCTCAACTTCCGCAACTCTCTCTACCGCCAGCCCTTCAACAACAGTACCAAGAACAATTGTTGCAACTGCAGAAGACTCAGGAAAATATACAGAAATTGTTGCTACTGCAACAACAGCTTAGAGCTCAACAGCAACTTCTTCAGGTAAAATATTTTTTTTTAACGTAGATTAAAACTTTCGAAAGAATCAATCTCTCGCATTAATTTGTACATTTTTTCAAATTCTGAAATTCAAACTTACAAATCTTGTTTCCTTAGTCTCAAACGTTCAACGTACCAAGCGGGTTCAGCAATGCGGACGAAGAAAAGCAACTGCATCATCAAATGAGATTGGGAGACTCGCAGGTGGCGGATCTCGCTTCCGAAGATCTGGTGCCACCCCTCCCCTTAACGGAATCGTTGCCCTCGGTTTTTCCGCCGCAGAACTTCCTCCCTCAACGACCGAACACGAAACAGGAGACGAGTCTACCTCAGGAATTGGCTAATTTGCCCGGGCAGGATTTCAAGAACGAGCAGTTGCTGCAGAGGCCTAATATAGGAAACGTTGGACAGATCGAGGGGAATCAAAGGCAAGGCGCGAAACAGATAAAGGAATCAAGCCAGGTCGGCTTGGTGTCTCAAAGTGAGGTTGGCCACCAAGACGAGGACGAAGAGGTTCGTATTTATTATGCACAAAGTAAAAATTTGTATTTCTTTCGCTAAAAAAAGGTAATTCTATAATTGTTAATTTTAATAAGTAATTTATTAAATATAATTTATTAATTTATTAATTTTAAAGTAAAAATTTGTATTTCTTTCGCTAAAAAAAGGTAATTCTGTAATTGTTAATTTTAATATTCCTGGAATATACAGTGATAAATTTATTAAAGTTGACAAGATTTTATTTTAAAGAGTTCTATGGTTTCCTGTCCTCCTTATCTCACAAACGACACTCCCAACCCAAGGAAAATTCTTAGAATTAGGAATTATTCACAGAGTTCAGGAAACGATTGTATTGTAATAATTTTTCTCAAGTAAAGATTGCCATGAAAATTAGCATATCTCTATCAACACGCTCACACTTCCACAGAATCTTTGTATAAAAATACACAATTTCACACTGTCAAGCCTGTGTTGTCAACACTTGTTCATTTCATTCCAATATATTCCCTTTTTATTCAAGGTGCAATTAGTGTACGTGCCGGCGGAAACTTTGGCGCAACGAGGCCAGCCTAAGAGAGGTCGTGGAAGGAAGCAGTATCATCCTCTGCATCAGCATCAGCAACCCCAGCAACAGAGCCAAGGCTTGGAGGCGATCGGGCACGACCAGAACGCGTTTGCCCGTCAAATATTGCAACAGATCCAGATGGAGCGGGAGGAGAAGGCGCAATTTTTGAAGGAGGAGCGGATGAAGGAGATCGCGAGATTGAACGAGGAGCAAAGGGCGTTGGAGCGAAAGGCGCGGCTTCAACAGGAGGCGCTGCAAAGGGAGCAAGAGTTGCAGAGGCAGCGGGAGGCGGAGAAGAAGAAGAAGGAGTTGGAGAGGTTGGAAGAGTTGGCCAAGCAACGGGAGTTGGAGAGGATCCGAGAGGCGAGGGAGAAGCAACGTTTGGAGGAGCTGGAGAGAAGGAGATTGGCCGAGGTGCGGGCGAAAGAAGAGAAGAGGCGAGCCGAGGAGGCGAACAGGCAGAGGGAAGCCGAAAGACTGGCCGCTTTGGAGAGGCAGAAGGAACTCCAGGAGATCCAACGGCAACGAGAGCGCGAGAACGAAGGAAGAGTGGAGCAGGCCGAGAATCGAGACGTTCATCAAGCTCAGGCTCTTCCTTTGATCAGAAATCAAAACCAACAATTGCATCGTCAACAATTGCCGGAACCGCCTAAACAGGGTAAAAGTAAGATAAGAGGGAGACAAAGGCCGCAGAGGCCTAATTTCCAGGATCAGCAGAGTTATAGAGAAGTAGCTAGCACGACTCCTTCCCCTAATCAACCCCCTCTCTCGGTATACATGGGAAGCCCCAGCTCGAAGACGAGCAACGTCAAAGTTTCCGACGTGTTGAGGATATTGAAGGACGCGAAGACGATAGCTGTTCTGGACACCGTTGGCCCGGATACACCTCAAGTATTCGTGGGCCCAACCAGTTTAGATCCCCCGCCGGGCTACGCCAAGTTCGATCTTCCCTACCTGTCGTCCATCGATCACAATCGCGTGGAGAGGAGGGTCGACAAGTTGCCTTTCTTCGTCGCGCCGCTCAGCTTCGACCCTCCTACAGGATATTCCAAAATCCCTTTCCCCGCGCCACATATAG
Organism: Apis mellifera; assembly: GCF_003254395.2. Classification (NCBI taxonomy): domain Eukaryota; kingdom Metazoa; phylum Arthropoda; class Insecta; order Hymenoptera; family Apidae; genus Apis; species Apis mellifera. The sequence goes on along the minus strand of NC_037644.1, from coordinate 13,667,145 downwards.
GATCGGTGGTGGTGAACACGTTGGATAATAACACCTTGGATCCCACGAAAGGCGATCCCAATCCAAGCCCGACCCCCCTTATCGAGCCCAATTCCTATTTGGACGGTTTGGACCCTGTCTCCGAGTCCACCACTCCTTCGTACGAGCCTCAGACGACCATAACTTATCCCGAACAACCGTCCAACACTCCCAAATACGAGCAAACGTATTCGACGCCATCCGCCGGATACTCGTCCGGGTCGAGATTCAGGTTCAGGCAATTTTACGCCGACGGTAAACCTGCCTCCGTAATCGGCACTTCTTCTTACTACGACGAGCAGAAAGCCGCGACGAGAAAGGACAAGTATCGCATCGACGAAGGTTCGAGAACCACGGAGATCCCCGCGCAAAGCGGCAACGTTGCAGCGTCGGTGAGTCGCGCGGAAGAAGTTTCGTATTCGACTACGCCCGCTTTCAAAGAAGAAACTATGGTCGGCCAAATGCAAGACCCGTCGGATCAACTGGCGTTAATTAACGAACAGTTGGCCCAACAGAGGGAGAAATACAACAATGGTGGACAGTATAGCGAGCACAGGGTCTCTGGTGCTAGTTTCAACGGTGAAATCGCTAGCGGCGACGTTAACGACGTTAGAGATTCCGTTGGGCCAACGCAATATAGCTTGCCGGCCGAGCTGCCGGCGATCTCTCCGCACCTCCCCGGCCTGGTCAACTCACTGTTGGATAAGAACGAGGCGAGACTCCACACCACGAGCACCACTACCAGCACGACAACTACCACCACCACTACGACTCAACGCGTACCCACGACCACTTATAGGCCTCGCAGTAGACAAAGGTAGGTAGGCGTCGCGCGCGGTGATTGGTTGATTTTTGGACGGGTGGTCGGGGTGGAGAGGGAGAGAGAAATTCGGTTGGTAATTTTTAGAAGCAGGCTAGTCTCCACGAGGCCGAGAACCACGACGACCGAGACGGCTCCATCGAGCAGAGCTAATGTAGATAGGAATCGAAGACCGTACAACAGATCGAGATCTAGATTCACGACCACCACGGAGGAGTATCACGAATCCGCTTACGAGCCAACCAGATCTAAAATTCCAGAGACTACGGTGAGATATAACGGGGAGCATAGGAGGCCGACGAGCAGAACGCACAAATATAGGAATCGAGACAAGATTAGCCAGCAATCCGAGGTACATCTTATGAATTTATAAAAAACTTTAAACGATCAAAATTTGGTAATATCAGGGATATTATAAAACATCGAAAATATTTTCGAAATAGTCTAACTGTCGAGCGGAATGAAATATTATTGAAACTTCAACATTTCGATCGATTTGTACATGTACGATTTACGTATCGAAACATATTTCGTGAAAATAGGTACAGAACAAACAGACGCAGCAATCGTACGACACCATCTCCCACAGCGACTCGAATCCCCCGACATCGAATGGTTTCCTCCAGCAGACGGGACCAGCAGACTCGAGTAATCTTCGTCACTTCGATTCGTCGTCGAATTTGAACGACTACACCCCGGAGAATTATCCGTCCACCACTGTCAGCACCACCGAGAATTATCCATCGTTCCACGACGTGACGGTGAATCACGGTTCGGCACTAATTTCGGAAGATTATTCAAGAAGTCAAAGTTATCCCCAAACGATTCAAGAAGATTATCGATCTACCGTGGAACAGGTTGGCATCGAGAAGAGTCCGGTGAATGGATTTAATTATCAAGCTCAAAGCGGAGAGCCGTTGGATCAGAGATTACTCGACAGGACGAAGGATTATCAATTGGATGGAAAAGTAGAGAACGGCGATTACGAGGTGTCCACGACCGTTGATCCAACGAGGTTGAGAACACCGGAAGAGCAACGTTACTCGTCCGTATACGACGCGAACGTGCCACAGACGCAGCCAGAATACAGTTTAACTGGACAAGATAATCTGCATCGCGCGGAGAACGAGAAGATTCAAACCGGTGTTATCGATAGTAATCCTAACGAGCAGCCGATATTTATCCCGTTGCCGGAGAATAAGCAAGAGGATTACGAGTTATCACTCTCCTCCACGGAACTTCCATTGCTAGACGTAAGGCGATACATTTAACAGATTTTGGAAACTTCTCGTGGAAGAAATTGTAAAAAAAAAAAAAAAAAATTAATTCCGATTTTAGATAACAACCGACGCACCGACGACGAGCACGACACCTGTGATAATTCGACAACGAGTACGAGGACGTATTGGCACGCGTTTGCATCACGAGCCTTCGGTTCAAACTCGAAACAAAGGTTCGCAGGACGAGTATGTTCGTTTCAACGTGGTAAACGATTCCTCTCGAACGATATCGAACAGACAGAGAAGTAGACCGAGATCTCGTGCACCGAGTCACGGATCACAGGTTCAGACCGATGGTAACGAGTACATAAAGATCCACGCATTGCAACAGCAAAGGTTAGTCGCCACGACAACACCAGCGCCATCTACCACGACCACTACGGTCAGCTCGACGGAAGAGGACATCGATTACGGATTTATAAGACCACCGAATTTCCGACCTGTACATCCAGTGGACAATAGATTCCAGCAGCCGATCACGTATCGACCTCATTTTTCGGAGGTGAGTGACTTTGGAAAAGGAAAAAAGATTTTTTAAACGAGTTGTTTTATTATATATAAAAAGATTTAAGATCGTTGCAATTGAAAGAAAATTCTCGTAAGAAAGGAACGAGGAAAATTCTTTCATTTTCAGGTACCTCAGCAATCGCTGTTACTAAACGAGGACGAAACCGCATTGGAATCGAGTCCCCCGCAGTCACAGCTGTTGAAAACTCGTCAAAAGTATCAACCGACACCGAATCGTCGTCCATCGACGAAAGCGACAACCGTGGCGCCATCTACGACGACTACGGAAGCCGCAACTACCACCGAAAAAATACCTGTTGCCACGGTGCTTCCCGACGACACGATATACACGGTGAAATCGAAGTCTCGGCCGGACGAAGCGAAAGAGATCAGAGTGAGAGGTAGAATTCGTCGACCCGGTAGAAAACGCGTAACAACCACGAGCACAACCGAATCCGTGTTGGAGGCGCACAACGAGCTGCCATTGGACGAAAATTATCCGCCGATACGACCGCAAACCGTAACCACAGAGCATCAACAGACAGTGTACAACGATAATTACAATAACAACGGAGGATTCTCCGACGGTGGCCGTAATCCAACTGGACAACAGTTCTACGAGACCTCTAGCGAGAACGTGAGTACAATCGAAGACAATGCGATCAGGTTATGAATCGGAAAAAGCAATCGGTATTTAATGAGAATGTTATACTTTCGAGTGAAGTTTTTTAACAATGTGAATTGAAAGGATTTATAAGGGATCTATTAAAATTAAAAGTTTCAATCAAGATTGGAGGCGATTGAAAAGAATATTTAATGAAGATGTACTTAATCGAGCAAAAGTGAAATTTCTAAAAGGATTAAAAACGTGCGAATGAATAGGATTTATATTATTATAAGATGTGAAGCATTTTAAGTTAAAAAACGAGCTTCGTACATTTATTATATATATATAAAATTGAAATTTGGTTAATCATGCACGTTCGATTTATTTTTTATTAATGCAAATATAAATATTCGTCCCAAAATATATAAAAATATTGAATATTTCAGATCTTCAGTTATATGAAATTCATAGTTGTCACGAATACTAGCTTGTCTCGGAACATGTTTACTTTAACACTTGACTGATTTTACGACCCTATTATATCCGTTCCACTTTGTATATACCGTATCGAACAATAGTTAGGTGGATTAGAAGGGACTTTAACGAGGGTCGATCTGAGGTATGATTAGAAATTCGAGCACAGTTTGTACTGGTATTCGTATACACACAATTTACAGGTTTACAGGTCTCTCGTTCCTGACCTATTCTTGCTCCAATTCCTGGCTTCTACCGATTCTTTTATCGGCTACGGCTTGTTTATGGCTTGTGATAAAATAATTGGCGCGTTATATTTTTTTTTTTATCATTTTCATGGAAATTTTGAAATTAACAGATGATACGTTTATTATATCTCTCTTTTTTTTTTATATGGAATATCGTCAATATTTAATCCTTTTTTAATTTAAATCTCAGAATTTTACTGCAAATTCTGGCAACGCAATTCTCGTTAAAAACTCTACTTCTCCCTCGGTACACACACTTCTTGCCCTTAAAGAAAACTCGTTCCTTTCAAATATATACAATGTTACTCACAGACAAGTTTACGCTCTTTAAAGAAGACTGCGCTGAAGCAACGGTCGATTTAGGTGGAAAATTAAAGATACTTCCTTTCTTTAAATTTAAAAAAAAAGAAATAGTAAAAATTGAAAAATATTGTAATCAAAATTTCAATATCTCTAAAAACATTTTCTAGATCTTTACAAACAAAAAGCTCCTATATTATAATTTCCTTTCTTCGATCCAGGTTTAAAAAGAAAAAATATATCAAGTAAAAAATAATTGTTTTCTTTTCCATTTCCATCAAAACTCTTAAAAACCGAAAACTATTGTAATCAAAATTTCAATATCTCTAAAAACATTTTCTAGATCTTTACAAACAAAAAACTCCTATATTATAATTTCCTTTCTTCGATCCAAATTTAAAAAGAAAAAAAATATATCAAGTCTTTGTAAATTACTTTGTAAAAAAATAATTGTTTTCTTTTCCATTTCCATCAAAAAAACTGAAAAATATTGTAATCAAAATTTCAATATCTCTCAAAACATTTCCTAGATTTTTAATTTCCTTTCTTCGATCCAGTTTTAAAAAGAAAAAATATATCAAGTAAAAAATAATTGTTTTCTTTTCCATTTCCATCAAAAAAACTGAAAACTATTGTAATCAAAATTTCAATATCTCTAAAAACATTTTCTAGATCTTTACAAACAAAAAGCTTCTATATTATATTCTATATTATATTCTATATTATATTCTATATTATAATTTCCTTTCTTCGATCCAGGTTTAAAAAGAAAAAAAATATATCAAGTAAAAAATAATTCTTTCCTTTTCCATTTCCATCAAAACTCTTAAAAACCGAAAACTATTGTAATCAAAATTTCAATATCTCTAAAAACTCTTTTTCTAGATTACAAACAAGATTACAAGCTTTTTTACAAACAAAAAGCTCTTATATTATAATTTCCTTTCTTCGATCCCTTTCTTTAAAAAGAAAAAAGAAAATATCAAGTAAAAAATAATTGTTTTCTTTTCCATTTCCATCAAAACTCTTAAAAACCGAAAACTATTGTAATCAAAATTTCAATATCTCTAAAAACATTTTCTAGATATTTACAAACAAAACGCTCCTATATTATAATTTTCTTTCTTCGATCTCTTTCTTTAAAAAGAAAAAATATATCAAGTAAAAAATAATTGTTTTCTTTTCCATTTCCATCAAAACTCTTAAAAACCGAAAACTATTGTAATCAAAATTTCAATATCTCTAAAAACATTTTCTAGATCTTTACAAACAAAACGCTCCTATATTATAATTTCCTTTCTTCGATCCAGGTTTAAAAAGAAAAAAAAATATATCAAGTAAAAAATAATTCTTTCCTTTTCCATTTCCATCAAAACTTTTAAAAACTGAAAACTATTGTAATCAAAATTTCAATATCTCTAAAAACTCTTTTTCTAGATTACAAACAAGATTACAAGCTTTTTTACAAACAAAACGCTCGTATATTATAATTTCCTTTCTTCGATCCCTTTCTTTAAAAAGAAAAAAGAAAATATCAAGTAAAAAATAATTGTTTTCTTTTCCATTTCCATCAAAACTCTTAAAAACCGAAAACTATTGTAATCAAAATTTCAATATCTCTAAAAACATTTTCTAGATATTTACAAACAAAACGCTCCTATATTATAATTTTCTTTCTTCGATCTCTTTCTTTAAAAAGAAAAAATATATCAAGTAAAAAATAATTGTTTTCTTTTCCATTTCCATCAAAACTCTTAAAAACCGAAAACTATTGTAATCAAAATTTCAATATCTCTAAAAACATTTTCTAGATCTTTACAAACAAAACGCTCCTATATTATAATTTCCTTTCTTCGATCCAGGTTTAAAAAGAAAAAAAAATATATCAAGTAAAAAATAATTCTTTCCTTTTCCATTTCCATCAAAACTCTTAAAAACCGAAAACTATTGTAATCAAAATTTCAATATCTCTAAAAACTCTTTTTCTAGATTACAAACAAGATTACAAGCTTTTTTACAAACAAAACGCTCCTATATTATAATTTCCTTTCTTCGATCCCTTTCTTTAAAAAGAAAAAAGAATACATCAAGTAAAAAATAATTCTTTCCTTTTCCATTCCCATCCAAATTCTTATCGCAAGATAAGTATATACAGCTTTAAAACGTAACCTCCAGCTAAATAATTAAAACTTGTTCCAGTACCCGCCAGAATTCATCCTCAACTTCGGTGGTAGCTACCCGTCCCAGCCGGTTCAACGCGACGGGGAATACGGTGATCAGTCGGGCAACGTAGACGCGGCAACGGGGAAATACGGCGAGGCGTCAAGGCCAAGCACGTCGGCATCGGGCATCGTCGACAATCGTCGCACAACGGCGGACATCTACGGGGCGGAGAGCCAGTGGTCCACGAAACTGACGAGGACCTCGTTCCAGCCGAGTTTCTCGTTCAATCAAGTGAGGGAGGCCTCGAAAGATGGCCGCCAAGCTTGGCCGTCCTCGATCAACGAGGGCGTCCATCTGCCGGAGATAATCACGGCTCCGCCGGAAGTGTCGTCCGTCACGTTGATCGTCTCCTCGGACGACAACAGAATGAAAGAGGAAAAGAAAGAAGAGGAGGAGGAGGACGAGTCGACGCTGATGGGAACAACATTGTTCGGTATGAAAACGCAGGATCACACGGAGAGGATAAACGCGAATGCATCCGTGATCGAAGGAAAGAGAAACGGAAGTGAAATTGAAGCAATGAATTCTACGAAGCAATCGATGGATTTGGAGAAGATCGGATGGAAAAGGGACAATTCTACCGGCGTGAAGAAGGTGATTATAAATATACGATAATTTGAATAGAATTTTGTAAACGTGCTTCTATTTAATCTCGAGAAGGTAATCTTTCTGAAGATTATACGAGCAGTTATCGGAGAAGGGAAGTTTAATATTAGTGTGAAAGGTTGGTTATGGGGAGAGGACGGGGATATTAATATAGCGGTTGCGGTTGGAAACCGTCTTTTATTAAACGAAAGGCTATGTGCGGTATTATTTTTTATTAAAAAAAAATTACACAGTCGTTATTTACAATTTAAAATTACTATTGGGTTGGCAAGTAAGTAATTGCGGATTTTTTTTTAGAAAATCAAAGACAATTTTTTCATGGAACTAAATAACTTTATTCTGTAACGCGTTTTGATCAATGATCTTTTGCCATCTTTCAGGCAGCATCATAATCCCACGTTCGTAAAACTTTGGTTTTTATTAGCGAAAAACTGAATCAGGTACGATTCGATCATCGTCGTTATTGAAATTTTTACCATTCAAGGAGTTTTTAAAGATCGGAACAAAAAGTAATCGGATGGTGAAAGGTCAGGACTATATGGTGGATGTGGCAAAACATCCCAACCAAGCTCCAATAATTTTTGTCGAGTGACCAAAGATGCGCGTGGCCTTGCATCGTCACGATGGAATACAACACCTTTTCGATTTGTCAATTCGGGCCGCTTTTCTTCAACCGCATCGTTTAATTTCGTTAGTCGTTCGATGTAGACGACAGAATTGATCGTTCGGTTGGGTGGTAAGAGTTCGAAATAGACGATTCCTTCGTAATCCCACCAAACTGATAACAAAACCTTCTTTCGACGAATACCAGCTTTTGACGTTGTTCGAGCTGGTTCACGTGGCCTGCTCCACCATCTTTTCCGCTTGATATTGTTGTAAACAATCCATTTTTCATCGCCAGTTATCGTTTTAAAAATGGATCATTTTCATTACGTTTCTTTAGCAAATCGCAGCTGTTAACGCGTCGCGTTAAATGCTTTTCTTTCAGTTTCTTGAGGAACCCATGTATCGAATTGTTTTAAGTGGTTTTCAATGCATGTATGCGATACACGAAGCTTCTCTGCAATCTCACGAATTGTACTGTGACGATCCGAATCGATTATCGCTTCGATTAGGTCGTCGTCAACTTCAACTGGACGACCAGAGCGTTTTTCGAGTGAAAAATCACCAGAACGAAATTTTGACACTGCCGTTCTTTCAAGGCTTCGTCGCCATAACAGCGCGTAACTTTTTGCAAGATTACGATGCGTTTTTCCCTTTGCGAAAATAAAAAAGCGAAATACGACGATAATGTTCCTTTTGATTTTCCATTTTTCAACGAACGCCAAACGAAAACTACGCAACCGATCGAGAAACTTTTTTTACCGATTGACAGCTGAATTGCCAACTCGAATATCAAAATATATAAATATATAAATATCAAAATATCAAAATATCGAATAACAAAATGTGTCAGCAAAAAACCTAAAAATTCAACTGAAGCCATCTATGAGTGAAATCCGCAATTACTTAGTTGCCAACCCAATACTATATCAATGTTCTTTTTGATAGGGTGAAAAAAATTGAGAAAAATCGTAATACTCTCGAATGATAAAACGAAACGAGAGAGATTGTTCCTTCGGTTCCAGATTTCCAGGAGGAGGAAGGTACGCGTTCGAGTGAGGCCGGCCGCCGAGGACTTCGTCACGGCAGAATCCCAGCACTTCAACTCCGCCCTCAACGGCTTGTTCCGCGATCAGTACAAGTACGATCCTACTCGCCAATCCAAACCTTTCGCCCCGCCAGAGAAATCCGTCCTACGTAATCCTTTCGCGACGTCCGACATTCTGAAGAACGGCGAGGCAGCCACCGAAGTGGCGTGGACCGTGCATCCAACCACGACCACAACCACGACCACAACTACCCCTGCTTCGATCGAAGAAGGAACGACAGAGATCACCACGATTCCAAGCGTCCAAGCCTCGAGAAGCGAAGAGACGACGATCACCGAAACGCCTCTCGACGATCTATTCGTAAAATTGGCGAAAAAGCCGCAAGATGGCGGGAAGATGAAGGAGAAATCGGAGAGGAAGAAAGAGGTTGAGGCTGAAAAGGAACAGGAGGCGTGGGAATCGTCGAAGAAGTGGAGGAACGAGGTTCAAGACAGCGTTGACTTCGAATATAAAAGCAAGAACAATTCTGACGATACGTTCAACGAATTGCAAAGGGTCGAGAAATTGGTTGAGGCGAGACGAAAGAACGATATAATTGACTCCGTGAACGAGGAGGAAGGGAACCGAGAGTTGTCGAGAAACGAGGATTTCGATCACCCGAAGAACCACAGAGCGAAGTGGAGCGAGGTTAGGTACGCCTTCGAGCAGTCGAAGCCTTCCAATTGGAACTCCGGCAAGATGAAATCCGGAACAACGTCCATCCCTGGATTGGTGACGAGGAACGAGGGGGACGGCAGCGTGAACGCGCTGTCCGACTACGTCCAAGCGATCTTCGATACGATGAAGAGCGCCGAGGAGGAGACGAACACGGCCACCGAAGGTCCATCAAGCGAGGAGATCGCCACCACCGTTCTTCCTCCTTCGAACACGTTGCAGTCGAGCGAGGAGAGATCAACGACGAAGGACGATGGCGAGACGACGACCGCTCGGTTCGAGGAGGTTGACGGAGAGGCGACCGAGTCCACCGAGAACGCGACGATGTTGGGACGAGTGGAGACGACGACTTCGCCGGCCTCGAAGCCGAGCGGCCCCCCTTCGTCGAGCAACTCGACGGAGTCGATATTGGGCAAGGTTCTGCGTACCTCCACCACCACCAAGGTCTCCCACATGACGGAGATTTGCTACAGGGGGCGATGCGTGATGACAAGGCCAAGTCGAGATGATCGATTCAGATGAAGGGAAGATGGTTATTCTTCTTCTTCTTCTTCTTTTTTTTTGATAAAGAGGATAGGATATCGTTCTCTTCGATCTGAATCGAATTATTTGTGTGTGTATATATATAGAAATTGTAGAGTGGGCCTCGTTAATCTATTTATTTTTTTTTTTTTTGAAAGAAAGAAAGATTTTGAAGTTTAAATAATGGAGAGATATTTTTATAGTTTTAATGTTAAAGGGAATTAAGAAGCAGTGTACAGGTATCGACGAATTAATTCGTGATGTTTGGATAGAAGAAGGATTTTTTCAATCCTTTGGCTCGAACGAGAGCCAGAGGCCCGCTTGACGTTTCGATCGGTAAAAAAGGGAGGAAGAGAAAAAAAGAGAAATGATAGAAACGATAAGTCTATTTAACTTAATTTTTCTGCCAGCCGTTTGGTATACGTGTAAGTTAAGCGTTTAAGTATTTTAATAAAAACAAGATAAAAGTAAAAAGTCTCGTTCACACGCGACCCGACAGAAATTTCCTCCACTTCTTGCGGTTGAATTAAACCGCACTAACGACCATCTTTATAAATCGTTGGAAACTCTCGAGTAAAATTAGTCCTAGTTTCCTTGTTATCTGATGATTACTTTAATACTTATAACAAAGGTAAGATATCTCTTCAACGTTGTATTGTGATTAATTCAAATTTTTGAAAAATTAATATAAATGCAATTACGAAGATTGATCAAAAAACTTTTCTTTCCATGCTTTTTTCTTTTTCATAGAAAAATCTGTTAAAATATGCGAGGAAATGTAAAGAAAAATAAATTCAAAATTTGATTAAAAAATTCACATTTTTTCAATAAATAATTATTTTACATAAGAAGTATACGACGATAATAATATTTTTCAAAATTCTTTTTCTTTTGTTTAATTTAAATGTAAAAATTAATAAAAAAAATTCAGTAATTGTATCACACAGATTATAAGATAGAAGGCAGATAAGATAAAATTTAATTCTGATATAAAAGAAAGAAAGATGCCTCGAGAGATCGTTGCTTCAGTCAAAGGGATTAAATCATTTGTTGGAAAACAGCGGCAAGAATGAGCGTTTCTCTCGTTGTAGTTACACGAATTCAACAGTGGCATTGGGAAACCATATACATTATCCTTTCAAAAGGATAGACGGACGGACAACTTCTGAGCCGTTCTCGCCTCTTCCGCGTTAAATTGAGCCAACAAACTGCCGGGACCAAAGTTCAATACAGTTCATTAGCCTTAGTTATATCTCTTTTAATTAACCTTCCATTGCTTTTGTTCGAAAAAATTCCAACAACGATTGAATTGGCCACGAGTTTAATTCTTATCGATCCTTACTTCGAAAATATTAATAATCTTTCATCGATAAACCTTAATCTGATTATCTGAAAAAAGAATTTAAAACGACGAGTTTAAAATCTTTGTAAGTATTTTAATATTGTTTTTTTTCTTTAATTTAGATTATTAATTTAAAGACAATTTATATTATTATATTAAAAATAGATAAAATTTTTTTTATAAATAATATTTCTATTTCTTTGATAAATTTTTAATAACGTTTTCAATAAGAAATTAGTTTTAAGACTCGTATCAATTTATATAATTAATAAATTTTGATTTGTAGAATAATATATAATAACATATTATAATGTCATGGGATATATAAAAAGAAAATTCGATGTAAGTAATAACGATAAAAATCAATCAAAATTAATTCTACGACAGATATTCGATCATCTTTAGAATTCCATCTCATCCCAAGCTTGTTTATCGATGCATTAACTTAACTCTTGAGAGCCATCATATTCGAGGAAGAAAATTATCAAAGCGTAGCGGAAGTCACATTACGATAATTTTCCAATAGCTAAGCTTTCCTATCTGCATTCAATTGGAGACCGTGTTATCGATTCCTGATGATATCTGCGAGACCGACACTGTCACATTTCATAGTCATTTCGATTCCGGAAATAGGAAATAATCAACTCGACGATGTTTCGAAATAGATAGATGGTTTGAATTTAGAGCGTGTCCTTGACACCTGCGAAAAAGTCAATTTTCCACATCACCGATTCTAATTTCGCACCATGAACGAAAATCGAAACACAATATTGATGTTCGATTCTTGAGAACTCGTGTAAAGTTACGCCGTGACGCGATCAATCAATTTTTTGATATTGATTATATTTTGCATTACAACATTATTTTTAAAAATAATAGTTATTGGATTTTTTATTACTTGATATAAAGTAGAGAAAAATAAATATTTTCTAATGAAATTTATTTTATTTATTTATATTTTTTTTATATAAACATTTTATAAACATTTCTTAAAATTCTTATTAAATTACACACTACTAAATATTCAGAATATATAGGAAAGAAAAGTTTTGCACCAGGCGTGAATGTCAACCGAATCCTTAACCTAATTTTCATGTGGCAAAAATACTCGAGTTTCCGGTGGTGTCACATGGCGTGGAAAACGACAGGAAAAGGAAAAAAAAAAAATAGCACGAATCGCAGTGAATATATATTTCAGCGAGGAATGGCGTTGCATCGGATCGATCGCGAGTCGTATCTGAAGTTCGCTACGGATAGCGGAAATATTTTCTTATTTCGAGAAAGAAATGAATATTACTTATAAATTATCGAGATTTATACTATCGAGAGCAATGTATATTTAACAATCAATTTTCATACGAATGAACTTATATTTCAACTTCATATAATCAACTGTGAAATAAATTTTCAATTTATTTCATTTTTTTTTCAAGCGACATTTATTTACGTTTAATTATGAAAAAATTGATAAGATATTTATTAGACAAAATAAATATTTATTCGTGAATCTTAAGACTTTGAAACTATCTTGTACTATAATAAATTTTTCTTAAGAAATAAAATTATAATTTTATTTTAATATGCACAAGATAGAAAGTAACGAAACTCTTTATTGTTAAATATCATAAATGAAGTTATCATTTAAACGTTTTCAAGAAGATTCGTATGATTGATCGATATTTTCATCAAATTTAGTATTTAGATAGAAGATCCATCGATAATCGAATCGAATTGATCAACGAGCAATAATGATTATTAATTTATCAATTAGAAATGAGAAACCGCCAAAAAACTTAACCTAACTACAACACGTGATTTTAACCATTTTTATCGTTGCGTCTCTTTTAGACTTATTTATCTATTTTATTTATAAATAAATTGAACTCAACTTACCATCATGATCGCAAATTCGTGATATTCCAATTCTTCGATCAATCACTTACACATTTCACATTTATCTTTTTACCAACGATTAAACAAACTTCACAATGTTTAGTTTTCACTAACGAAAAAGGATTGCAAATAATTTGAGAAAATTGTTCGACGACAATGAGTCGCGAAGGTGGCGCCACGACGCGGCCAGCGCCACGAAACGCTGCAGCGGCGACGAAGGGCGAAGAGAGTTTGCGAACGAAGAGAAACCAGTAGAGGTTGCATAGAGGGAGCGAGTTCAGTTCAGGCGCAAAGGTCCTCGGTTAAGGACGCGACGGTCCTGTTAATCGGGACACTATGCCAGGCGGCGAGGGGTCCCCGATCAATCTCCTCGACCACCGTGCATCGACCACCTCCGGCGAGTGCGCGAACAGTGACGAAGATGAGAGGACGACGGACAACGTTTCCAGCACGATGACGACCGTCCTCGCGGGCGACGGTCTTAGACGGAGGAAGGTCATACATGCGGCCAAAGAAACTTTCGACAAGGGTAAGTTCTTCGAACAATCCTTTCGAAGCCATTTCAAAAGTCGAATATCATTTTCCCATTCTTTATTCTATTTTCACTTTCGTACGAATAGAAATGATGTGGTAGAATTCTAGCGTAACGTTAATAATACATTTATATAAACATCAATGATCAGCTACGGTTAGTTGCTTTACATTTTCAGTGATAAACACAAATGCAACGAATCGAATAATTCATCAAACCTATATTACTTTAATTCGTTCGTATTATTCAACGACATCTATACACAAGACGTATCGATACACTGGCCGTTATTCTTTTCCCTTACGAATATACGTTTCAGTCAGAAAACATAAGAAAGTGTATTCGCTGTCCGCAGTGCGCGCAGCCACGGATGCTGTGTCGGTAGCGTTAGTGCGCGCGTCTCAACGCCGTTGTGAATACATGGGGTTGAATATATGTACGTACATATGTATATATATATACGTATACATATATATACATACGTGAAGTAAACGGTTAAGCGGTTGTATGTCGGAAAGTCGTTACGAAAACTCATGCAATATTCTAACGGGCAAGGTATGTTTCAAATCATCGTCAATGATCTTTGCGGTTGCTTATTTTCATCTAGAGATCGATTCACCGTCCGAAAATGGTTCATACACACGCCCACTCGTTCGTCCCCTTCTTCTTTACCCACGAACTCCCCCTAAATCCAGCTTATCCCCCCATTTCCACTTGCACCCGGCTCGTCTTGGATGCGTACGCATGCCTTGGTTCGCGGTTCTTTCGCAACTGCGTTCTGAGCGTCATGTTCTATGCCAATCGGCCCTCCTCGTGTCGACGCTTCGTGATTTCTGTCGTTTAGAACGTGGAGTGGTGGGGGGGCTTGTAATCGCGTGTAGTCCATACGAGAGCGCATTGTCGCCTAAAGGTATTGCATTTTCGAGCAAATTTCAGCGATACCAATGTGGTTTCGATGGAATTCAGAGTTGCATGTCGTATCCATTCTAGCGCTCGACAATGGTCGAGTTTCTTCACCCTTTGACCGACGAGATACAATCTGTCATAGCTTGACCTTTAATATATAAAAAATCCTTTATATAAAAATTCATCATGCTCTTTTCGTTTTTCTTTTTTTATTGAAATATCAAGTTATCAAATTGTGAAAATGATTTTAATATTTTGAAAAGAAAAAATTATATTCATAACATTTCGAAGATCTTTTGAATTGATAAATTTTAGAATAAAAAAGAATATAGATTTTCAATTCTCTAAATAATTCTTGACAAGATAATTTTTAATTTTCGTTTCGATAAAATTGATTAATTATTATTAAACGTAAATTAGAATTAGAGTATGAAGATATATCTGCACGATTACCAGTTTAATTTTCATTATGAATCGCGTGAAAGCGAGTAATTTTATAAATTTCTGCAACCTCAAAAGACCTCGTTCGATCGTGATAATCATACATTTCCGTTCATGATCGCGCTCTCGATACTGATAATCCGACGAACACAATTTTATATAGTACTGATAATCTCCACCAACGAATACGTTTGATCCTTGCTGATGCTCGACTATCTCGCGCCATACTATTATTATTGCAATATGGTATTGTATACATTGAAGAGACGTCTAGTTGTCCGCTAAATGGAATTATGCGAGAAATACGATTTAATAGGATTTATTCGAATAACACGATTGTTCTAACTTCTCATAATCTTTATTCTAATAAAATCATTTATAATCGATATTAATTGAGGTTTAAATTCTATTTTTGAGAAGAAGATTAAAATTTTAATTTTTCCGGAGATTTTTTTCTATTTTATGTTAGTTTCAGCGATTATGTTTCTTTTAAGAAATCTATGCTTTTCAGGGACATCCGTATACATATATTCATGTTCCATTGAAATAGTGGTGAGTGACGTAAAAGGGTGCTTTATCCCCTCCATTACCTGCCAAAATAAGGTGTATAGTTGAGAAATGACTCACACCTAAACGAAACGAAGATTTTTTTTTTTAAAAACGCTCGAGTGATTTTCCGTGTTCAATTATTAACGAATTATTTCTTCGACATTGAATATCTTTTAAATTCCGTGCGTTTATTCTTAATTTCTATCTCTCTTTGAAATAATAAAAATATTTCCTATTTCAGTATCATTCAGTATTTCTTTTTTTCATTTAAATGGAAAAAAATATACCAGTATGAAAATAAAGTCTAGAACACGATAAAAAAAAAAAAAAGGAAACATTCCATCGGAAAATCAAGATATGTGTAAATATTTTTCGTAATTGATGACATATTTAAATTTTAAAATTATTCCCCTATTTTAAAATGGAAGCTCGTGTTTTTCTTTCTACTCCCGATATATATATTTTCTCTGTTCGGTTATATTTTATAAACGGAACAAATGTTTTCGAAAAGGGAATTATACGTGTTACACGCTCTATAGGATGAAATAGTAATCGCATAAAACGAATCGAGTTACTTTTCTTACTCGTAAATAACAGTAGTTTTGAATAAAATATTTAATTGTATTTAAAAAATTACACTTTCCCTTTTTCGAATAAAATATTTAGTTGTTGGAAGAATTAAGAAATTCTATTATACAGAATTCTCTGTAAATATAATTAACGTAAGTTAATTAATACGAATCGACGGTGAGGACGGAATAGGTATTTAAGGTTAGGGATACGGAAGCCATACGGGAAAAGACACGTACGTTGCTGTTCGTTGGAGAGCACGTGCCGTTGATGCTTTGTTCGAAACGCAAAGAAACGAGATGATCGATAAAGGCGACCGTAAAGTGTTACACGCTTTACATCGATCTGTCACGAAAGACGCATAATGTTCGTATCGAATTTCATAACTAATGAAATGTATCAT
The DNA here is from genome assembly GCF_003254395.2 of Apis mellifera. Taxonomy (NCBI): domain Eukaryota; kingdom Metazoa; phylum Arthropoda; class Insecta; order Hymenoptera; family Apidae; genus Apis; species Apis mellifera. The sequence continues at coordinate 13,650,538 of NC_037644.1, read as the reverse complement.
GTTTATAAAATTCTCTGTAAAAATATTACGATTGAAATGAATTTCATCGAACAATAAATTTTATAATCATAATATATTTTACGTCAAGTTAAAATTATTGCCACTTATAAATGTTATTGTTTCAAAGGATTATTGTTATTTATAATAAATACGGTTTTGTAATTATACAATTATATTTTTTAATAAAAATTGCAAATTCTCAGGGTATGCGATTTTGTTATACAGGGACACGTACACAAAAGCTGGTACATAACATCGTGCAACATTTGGTCGATTTAATAGACTAGTATTATAGATGTAGAAAGTTGTAGCACGAGCTCCTGTATCCTTGCAGATAAGGCTCCATCTGTTTGTTGGCTTTTCGAGAGTTTCATCTTTATTCATTTATTAAATTTATGCACAATTACAGCGTTGAGACGATACGATCTCGCGTCGAAACTCGTTCCATTCAATTACACACAGCTTAATTACAGATTAATTTCATAATACACTAATGCGTACATGTGTAATTTAATATTTTAATGTTTGTTTATGGCGAGTGAGGGGGAACGCATATGGCATTTGAACGCAAATCCCCGCTTCTTGTAATCGTGTGTTTGGTAAGTGGGTCGAGTGTGTATAATAAAGTGAACTTTGATACTCATCAAAGTTTTCTTCAACACGTGAATACACCATTAACACGTTTTGCACCATTTCTGTCAAGTAGTCTTATCAAATTCTTTTATTTCTCATTTCACAACAATTTTAAATTTTACTTCGCAATTTTTAAAAAATTGATTAAAAGGTTGGGTGTATATTTTATTTAAAGATATTACAAACGCAATTTTGTATGAAGAATCATTTTATAGAATTGGTATGAAATGTGTTCATAAATACGTATATATTGTTTTCGAAGGACAAAAGATAGTGACTACTTTCTCGCCACCTATCGGATTTCTCATTTTACAACAATTTTAAATTTTATTTCGCAATTTGTAAAAAATTGATTAAAAGGTTGGGTGCATATTTTATCCAAAGATATTCCAAACGTAATTTTGTAAAAAAAACAATATTTTAATAATATATGAAGAATCATTTTATAGAATTGGTACGAAATGTGTTCATAAACGTATATATTGTTCTGTGTTTCGAAGGATAAAAGAGAGTGACTACTTTCTCGCCACCTATCGGATTTCTCATTTTACAACAATTTTAAATTTTATTTCGCAATTTGTAAAAAATTGATTAAAAAATTGGGTGCATATTTTATCCAAAGATATTCCAAACGTAATTTTGTAAAAAAAACAATATTTTAATAATATATGAAGAATCATTTTATAGAATTGGTACGAAATGTGTTCATAAATACGTATATATTGTTCTGTGTTTCGAAGGACAAAAGAGAGTGACTACTTTCTCGCCACCTATCGGATTTCTCATTTTACAACAATTTTAAATTCTATTTCGCAATTTTCAAAAAATTAATTAAAAGGGGTGCATATTTTATCCAAAGATATTATAAACGCAATTTTGTAAGTTTTGTAAAAAAAACAATATTTAATAATGAAGAATCATTTTACAGAATTGTGTACGAAATGTGTTCGCGAATACGTATATATTGTTCCGTGTTTTCGAAGGGCAAAAGAGAGTGACTACTTTCTCGCCACCTATCGGATTTCTCATTTTACAACAATTTTAAATTTTATTTCGCAATTTTTAAAAAATTAATTAAAAGCTTGGATACATATTTTATCCAAAGATATTTTATCCAAAGATTAACACAATTTTGTAAAAAAAAACAATATTTAATAATGAAGAATCATTTTACAGAACTGTGTACGAAATGTGTTCGCGAATACGTATATATTGTTTCGTGTTCTCGCCACCTATCGGATTTCTCATTTTACAACAATTTTAAATTCTATTTCGCAATTTTTAAAAAATTAATTAAAAGGTTGGGTGCATATTTTATCCAAAGATATTACAAACACAATTTTGTAAGTTTTGTAAAAAAAACAATATTTAATAATGTATGAAGAATCAGAATTGTGTACGAAATGTGTTCGCGAATACGTATATATTGTTCCGTGTTTTCGAAGGGCAAAAGATAGTGACTACTTTCTCGCCACCTATCGGATTTCTCATTTTACAACAATTTTAAATTTTATTTCGCAATTTTTAAAAAATTGATTAAAAGGTTGGATGCATATTTTATCCAAAGATTAACACAATTTTGTAAAAAAAAACAATATTTAATAATGAAGAATCATTTTACAGAATTGTGTATGAAATGTGTTCGCGAATACGTATATATTGTTCCGTGTTTTCGAAGGGCAAAAGAGAGTGACTACTTTCTCGCCACCTATCGGAAATTCGATGACCTACTATACGTATATACGTTGATCAATGTAATCTAATTATTTCGATAATTTCTAGATGATTATGCGCTAATGAAACAGCATTTTCACTGCCCGAATGTAAATAAGTATGTACTATCGTTTGCATTTTAATGGGATATTATTAATTCAACTTTTCTCGGGCAACGATTTTTAATTTTCAGGTTTCCAGTATTGATTTTATCGAAAGCGGTCTGTACTTCTTTCCAAAGATTTCAGAGAAGATGTTCTTCCGAAAGAATAGAAAAGTCTTAATTGAGCACAAGTCTGGCGGAACAAACAATCGAGTTAGGAGATTAAATTCAGCGACATTACATCGGAAGTCTGTCGTAAAAAACAATTTTTCTCGAACAATCTTAAATAGAATAACTTTAAATAAGAATGTTTTATTTCTTAATTCTTTTTATTCCGAGGCAAAAATATTATAAACGTGAAAGGAGAACACGAAAGAATTAAAAATTATAAAAAATAACAGAGATTAAAATTATGAAATTAAAACTATTATTTTTAATTGATCGTAATTAATTTTTAATTACAATTAAGTTAAATCATAAATCAATTTTGATTGAAAAAAAAAGAGAGAGAAGTTTCGTACCAATTGCTTTTAAAAATATATTCCGGATAAAGTTAAACAAATAATACCATGTTATTCGATTCTATTCAAAATTAAAGTCACACACACACTGTTTCACCCGTGTTGAGAACAGTCGAGGAACGAAAGAATAAAACAATAAAGATCGAATTCCCAGTTGGAATCCCTCTCTTTCATTCTTGTGAGCTCGGCATAATAGTCGTATAACGCTGCGAAGAGTGAGTGGAATGTTAAAAGAGGATAAAGAGAAACTGTTGGCGATCGTATCGCGTGGTGTAAACGTACGAAATGATGTTCAACCGAACGAAATAAAATGAATTATTAAGCAAGCTTCTTCGTTTGGAAAATACAGTTTTCACGAGGATGAGTGATAAAATATGAAATCTTCGATCGAGGCAGTTCAGATGAGTCGATGGGAAGCGTTATAAAGTCTATTTTCGTTTTTCTTTTTTCTTCATTAAATTTTAAATAATGTAATACACGATGATACACGTATTTAATGTAAAGCATAAACTTTTTGCTATCAACACCAAGTCACAACACCCTCCACACCCACGTCACTTATAGGTCACATTTATAATCATGTTGTTCATGCGTATGGAAACCTTTCACGCGTTTCACGCGACACCTCGTTCTTCCAGAACCGTATAAACATCGAATATAGATTATTTCCGACGTAAAATCGATATCTGGGCCATCAATGTCTTTTCTTTATCTTTCCATTCAAACAGCCACTCGTGAAGTAATGATTGCTCGTACTTGAGATTCAATGTGATGGAAAGACGGTAAGAAAGAGGATAATACAAGTTCGTTCCGAAATTTTCAATATCGTGTGTAATATATGGAAACGCATTTACAGAGAAAAAGAATTTACCTCGAAACTGAGATTAAAAACTTCGAAGATAATAACGGAAACTTTAATATCGTGAAGAGAAAAATAATTTTTCATCGCTTATCATTTTTATTCCTTATTTACTCGTTCATTCCTTCCCTGTTTCAGATAAATACAATTCCTAAAAAAAAATATACAATTCCAAACATATTATTATGTGAAGCCATTCATAATTCTATAGTGTTAAACGCTTGAGAACAAAATGAAAGAAAAATTTTCTTTATTTTGTGAGTTTTAATAACAATTCTTTAGCTACATAAAACTATAAACGTAAGAAAGTATTTAAGTATATGAATTACAGTACTATTACTTAAAATTTTTTATTCCCTTGTTTGCAATATCTCACGATATCTAACTTTTTAATATTAAAAAGTGCCACTATAGAATAATTGCGAAAATATCGCAAATGAAATTTTATCGCACTGTTAATTTTTTCGCATCCAATGAAGCAACAAATATCACGATGGCCACGATCCAATTCCCCAACCGTTGTCGTAACCGTTGACCAGAAAATTACCAACGGCAAAGTAGCGTGAAACTTCCTTTATTGCATGGCCACGAGGAAGTTTGCCGGCCGCCATTAATATTTCGCGTCCTTGGAAATATTTCGGCGAGAGAGAAGGGAAGAATATCGTCTCGCTTCGAGCTATAAATCTTTCACATTTTTGTCAGTTGATCCCTCTCGTCGCCATTGTCTGACACGCTTCTGTATTGTTCGAGGATTTACCTCCCCCCCTTTGCATCTATATTCTTACCTGCTAACAATAACACGTATATTAATATATCGATTAAAAAAAAAATGATGGATTTTTCTTATAAAGAAGAAAATTATTATCTAATTAATATCTAAAAAATTTGAACAACAATCCATATAACAATGAAATCTACGCAGATAAAATTTTTAATTAGAAAAATAATCAGAAAATTTCGGAAGGGCAAAATTTAATCAACCGGATGAGATTTTTTGTTTTCATAAAAAAAAAAAAAAATGGGAGTAACATTAAAGAAAAAAGGCGAAGGAAGCCTTTATTAATGACTGTAGTACAATGATAGGACTAAATTTAATTTGTCACAGTACAAAGGGAAGTTCGTTAAGATAGCTCTACGTGTAATTTTTCTTCTTTCTCTTTTTTTTTTTCCCCCTCTTCTCAAACCACGATTTTAAACGTCCTTCGACGTAACGATCCTTGCCGAGTCGAAGAAACAAGTGACTCGGAATTAGAATAAGAATTTATCATTGCTCGAGTTGCATCTCGAATGTTTCATTAATGATCATCGTTATATTTCTTTCGTTAAAAATTCTCGATTCTTCGTTTTGATGCACGACGATCCTGATTTTCTCTTTCGAATCGATCTATGTAATATAAAAATAAAAGAAAAGAAGAATAAATAGAATATAATAACAAACATTATGATCATCAAGATAATCTCAATTTCAAGTATTCATCTTTTTTCCTCTCAAATCGAATTTCAATTGTACGCGCAGTTTTAAAAATTCGACTTCTATTTGGATGATTTAATCGAAGAAAGTGGTTAGTCTGACGGCGAATTAGAGCGCGGAATCCCCCACCACACCCGTTACACGGATCGTCGCGCCCCTATCAATTACGCGAGCTATTAAACGCCGCAATTTGGCGTTTTATCAAGGAGGCAGCGTTCTCTCGCTTCATCACGTCCACGGAAAATTGATCCTTCGAGAAAAATAATACAGCGCTAACGACGTGTCTCGTTAAGGGGGCACCACACCGGCCTGCCTCGATCGATATTTAATAACAACAACGCACGGCCCGTTCTCCACTCTCTTTTTCTCCTTTCAGCATCCCGTCTCCTCAGACGGAAGATACCATGCACAGGCCACTTGATGACCCCCCGCCGCCTATGGATACAGAAGGTTCCAACTCAGGTATGTTTCTCATCTATTTTTATCTCCTCCTTTTCCAGCTTATCGTTATTAACATTATTATCCTTATCTTTTATGACATCGAGTTTCCAATGCAAAAATTCAAACACGTTGTAATAATTGTTTCGAGTAGAAATTAAACATCGAAATAATATATTAAATAATTCATATCTACGAATATAGATATATATTATATAGAATTATATTACATAGACTATTATAGAAATATCGAGTGATTGTAATATCGTTTCGAGTAAAAATTAATTATCGAAATAATTCATATCTACGAATATAGATTATTATAGAAATATTGAGCGATTGTAATAATTGTTTCGAGTAAATATCGAAATAATTCATATCTACGAATATAGATATATATTATATAGAATTATAGAAATATCGAGTGATTGTAATATCGTTTCGAGTAAAAATTAATTATCGAAATAATTCATATCTACGAATATAGATTATTATAGAAATATTGAGCGATTGTAATAATTGTTTCGAGTAAATATCGAAATAATTCATATCTACGAATATAGATATATATTATATAGAATTATAGAAATATCGAGTGATTGTAATATCGTTTCGAGTAAAAATTAATTATCGAAATAATTCATATCTATGAATATAGATTATTGTAGAAATATTGTAATAATTGTTTCGAGTAAATATCGAAATAATTCATATCCACGAATATAGATTATTATAGAAATATTGAGCGATTTTATGAGAGAAATATAATTGTATAAATTTAAGAGGAAAAAAATTGGCGAATAAACAATTAATACAATTAAGTTTTTTTTTTGTTTTTTTTGAATCGAGAGAAAAAATTTCCAATCGAAATTCCCGATTACACGCGCACACGTAACCGGCCAATTACTCGACCATTGTCGCCGGTTGAATTATCCATGACGAGGCAAAGAAGGCTGCGGATACAAAAACATCGGTTCTATGCGCGGCAACACCGGATCCTTATATGCATCTGAATGGCTTATCTGTCGCGCTATTTTCAGCCAATTGGAATCAATGTCAAACGAGCAGAAGTAACTATATATATATATATATATATATATATATATATATATATATATATATACACATCATTTTGCGGGCAAAATATGCCACGTTTTTTATTATTCTCGTTATTTGTACACCGTCGTTACTCCCTACTTGCGACTTTTCCTCGTAATTGGGATCGTGGTTTCCTCTTCATGGAAACGGACTTATTGATTTTATTATCGTTATTATTGATCAAACGATTGTAAGGAGGCTGGTCTTGTTTAGAAAAAGCCTTAGTTCGGATTAGTCAATTTAGAGGCGCTTGAATCGAAATAATATATAAATATTATAATACATTTTTTTTTTATTATATTCTTAAGTATGAATTTGAATATCGAAATTCGACACGTGTACGGATATTTTTTCCATTTTTTCCACCGCGATCTCGTGTCATTACGATCCTCTGCTTCTTTATCTCGTATAATTTTCGTATTTCTACTTTTTTCATTCTTCCCTTCGAATGTCGTGCATTATTACGAACGAAGCACGCTTCGTACTATGCTAATGCCGCAACATCTCTGAAAGAAGTACGTTTTTATCGTTATCATCTTTGGAAAGAAATAGCAGTAAAGAAGTTTCGAGACAAACGACGAATCTCTGATCGAATAAATTTACCGATATTTCAAGTTGCTTGCAATAATAGAAACTCTAACGAGACGTTTGCCAACCGATATTACACTGTTGCACACGTGTGTTGTGCATCGAGACGATTCTTTTCAACGATCCTCGATCATTTTAAATTAGAATTATTCTTTTTTTTATCCTCTTAATAAAATGGAAAATATTATAGGAAATATTTTTAAGCAACAGAGATATATAAAATGTTAGGTAAACTCAGGGGAGGAAAGACAGGTGAAACTTGCATTACCCCCTCGTTCTAACGAATAATTCATCGAAACGAAGTGGATCGATAAGAAAGTAGAAATGCGTTGTATAAATGCAATCGCTGGTAAAACTGGTTTTTCTCCGTGTTTATTTAAAAATTAATCGTAATTTGATCGATTTTGGTTTGGTGAGGGATTGGACCGTCTTCTTCAGTTTCATTTCTCTTCCACGTGTCACTTCGAATTCGCACGTTGCTCGCCGGAAGCGGTTTAATTATATGGCGACCTTTTAAACTCTTTATTTCGATAATAATTCCAATAAAATATCCTACGATTCGTTCACGTGCAATTTCTGTTCTTTGTCGTTTTTAACATTGTGGTTGTTAAAAAAAAATTGGAAAAATGTCGAGAAGCTTCTTCAAAAAAGGAAAAAAATGGTGATTCGTTATTTTTCTTTTTTTCCTTTTCTTTCTTTCCAAAGTTTCTTTTAAATATATTAAATATTATAAATATTGGAAAATGAGAATTTTTTTTGCGAACAGATTGTACGTAACATGATATCGATACTGGTGATAAATTGCTCTTAGTCAGGCCATTAGAATATCTTTTTAAACACATCAGTATGGTATCGAGATATTAAATATTATAAATATTGGAAAATACTGGAAAAAGAATTTTTTTGTGAACAGATATGCATAACAGGTATCGGTAGTACAAGTGAAATTCAGTATTATTGGTCAGACATGCTATTAAGATATCTTTTTAAGTATACCAATATAATATTAATATGTTATATATTAAAAATATTGAAAAATAAGAATTTTTCTATGTACAAATAATGCATAACAGATAATAGAAATGAAATTTAGTATTGTTAATCAGGCATGCCATTAAGATATCTTTGAAAGTATATCAATGTAGTATCAATCACGTTAAATATTACAAATATTGGAAAATATTGGAAAAAGAACAAATAGTGAACAAATATTTATTCACTAATACTAAACTCAATACTAAATATTTTTTTGTGAATAAATAATGCATCATAGATATTGGTAGTACAAGTGAATTTCAGTATTATTAGTCAGACATACTATTAAGGTATCTTTTTAAGTATATCAATATAATGTTAATATGTTAAATGTTATAAATATTGAAAAATAAGAATTTTTCTATGTACAGGTAGTGAATAACATGTAATAGAAGTGAAATTCAGTATTGTTAATCAGCCATGCCATTAAGATATCTTTTTACAAATGTTGAAAATAAGAATCTTATTGTGAACAAATTGATATCAATACACAAACATATTAGTCAAACATACCATCTTTTTAAATATATCAGTGTAGTATCAATTATATTAAATATTACAAATATTAGAAAATATTGGAAAAAGAATTTATTTGTGAACAGATAGAACAGTGAATCATAGATATTAGTAATACAAGTGAATTTCAGTATTATTAGTCAGACATGCTATTATATTAGGATATCTATTATATTAAGATATCTTATTATATTAAGATATTAAGATATTAAGATATCTTTTTAAATATATCAATATAATATTAATATTATAATATCAATATAATATTAATAACATATTAATATAATATTAATACGTTAAATATTATAAATATTTGAAAATAAGAATCTTGTTGTGAACAAATAGATATCAATACACAAACATATTGGTCATGCCATCTTTTTAAGTATATCAATGTGATCATATTAAATATTACAAATATTGGAAAAAGAAATTTTTTTTATGAACAGGTATGTGCATAACAGGTATCGGTAGTGGTAGTAGAGGTGAATTTCATCAGTGCTATTAGGTCAGGCATGCCATCAGGATGTCTTCGCGCGTGAATTGGCAATATCCAGTCAAATCTGAAGTCGTTTGGAAAACAGCCAGGGCGAACAAGTTTGCTCCTTGTGCCAGAATATCGCCTTATCCTATACGGGGCCTCCGATCCCGTAGGGAAATAAGAGTCCAACGATAAATGCAAAATAACGTCACGTTAATAACATTTTAATTCGTGTAATTAACCCCTATGTTCTCTTATAAAGAACTTTACAATTCCACTAAATATATATATATTAAATACTAATAATATATTAATAATACTAATAACTACTAATACTATATTAATATAAATACTATATTAAATAAAAATAATAATTCAAGGAATTAGAGATAGAAATGTGAACAAATTTATATAAAGAAATTTAAATGAATGATTATCGAAAGGAATGCGACGTCGTGATGATGTCCAAAAAACTTTACAATTTCACTATATATAAACTAAATACTAATAATTATTCGAAATATATAGGACTATGTATAAGAATTCGAGGAATTAAAATATATATATAAACTAAATACTATTAATTATTCGAAAAAAAAGAATTCGAGATAGAAATGTGAACAAATTTATACAAAGATTTATGGATAATGATTAAAATATTGGTCAAGAATACAAATGATTATCAAATCCTGATGTAGATGCTAGATTACTTCGTGCCAAAACTTTACAATACCATATATATATATATATATATATATAGACTAAATACTAATATTATTTAAATATATAAGAATATATATAGAAATTCGAGGAACTAGAGATAGAAATGTGAATAAATTTATACAAAGATTTATGGATGATGATTAAAATATTGGTCAAGAATACGAATGATTATCGAACCCTGATATAGCTGCTAGATTAACTTCGTGCCAAAACTTTACAATTCCATTATATATACTAAATACTAATAATTATTCGAAATATATAGGAATTCGAGATATTAGAATTTATATATATAAACTAAATATTACTAACTATTCGAAAAAAAAGAATTCGAGGAACTAGAAATAGAAATGTGAATTCACAAATTTATACAGATTGATAAATGTTCAATAAATATTGGTCAAGAATATGAATGATTATCGAACCCTGATATAGCTGCTAGATTAATTATTCCAGAACTTTACAATTCCATTATATATAGACTATAATAAATACTAATAATTATTCAAAATACATAGGAATATATATAGAAATTCGAGGAACTAGAGATAGAAATGTGAATTCAAAAATTTATACAAAGATTTATGGATGATGATTAAAATATGGCTGCTAGATTAACTTCGTGCCAGAACTTTACAATTCCACTATATATAAACTATAATAAATACTAATAATTATTCAAAATATATAAGAATACATATAGAAATTCAAGGAACTAGAGATAGAAATGTGAATTCACAAATTTATAACAAAGATTTGTGGATGATGATCAAGATATCGGTGAAGAATACGAATGCTTATCGGCAGGAATGCGACGTCGTGGTGATGTTCCCAAGTGGAACGAGCGACGAGACCCTGATGTGGCTGCTAGGTCGACTTCGTGCCGGAACTCCAGGCCTGGTGGTGCACGTGCGGCATCACGCCTCGTCTGACAGTTACGGCTTCTACTTAACAGCTCCCTTTAGCGTGTAAGTTGTTGTTCTAACCTTCTTCCCTTGTAAAAGAAAAAAAATCTCATCATCGTCGCACCACGACCATTATCACATATTATTACACAATCGTTTCACAATAATCATCGACATAACCGACAGATTATTGAAAGCTGCCGAAGAGGTGCATTTACCGAAGACCCTGCGACAAGAGTTTGGCGGAGGATTGAAGGAATTCGTAGGCTCCGAGTCGAGCTGTTTCGAAGGTAGCGACGACGAGGCTCGATTCTTCACCACCCAAGAGAGGCAATCACTCGTTCTTCATCTGCTTCACACGCTCAGAGCGGGACCCCAGGATCTTCACAGTTTACCCGGGCTTAAAATGGTCGAGGGCCAAGCAATTATTCCAAAGTGCATTTCCGCTGGGATCATATCTCAGGTTGGCCTAAAAAAAACACTCTCATCAGATAAATAATTTAAATTTTTAATAGTTAAAGTTATTTGAAAATAATTTATTATAAGATCGAACGAATCGTTAATTAATAATTAATTTTATTCGAATCTTGTCTTAACGATATTTGAATCGAGTAATTTTTGGAATATTCCAACTTGCAGGTTTTCCCTCTTCACGAATTGCCCGCATTGGAAAAATTACAACGGACGTGGGTCCGCGCGTTTCTTAGTCCCCAACCCCTGGACGATATTTGTAAATATTTCGGAGTCAAGATTACCATGTACTTCGCGTGGCTCGGCCATTACACCACCGCCCTGATTGTTCCAGCTGCAGTGGGTGCCATATATTGGGTAAAAAGAGAAATTATATCCCATTTCAATGTAAATCTTTAAAAAAAAAAAAATAATAATGATTATATATATATATATATTTTTCTTTATTCGAATTTAACTTACGCAGATCGGCATCATCGGCAGGAATCAAGCGGTCGAAGACGTGGCTTATGTACTTTTCTCGGTCTTCAACGTAATCTGGGCCACCGTTTATTTGGAAACCTGGAAAAGAAGGGGCGCCGAATTAGCCTACAGGTGGGGCACTTTGGATCAAAGAGACGACCTACTTGTCGAGCCCAGGCCTTTATTCACGGTAAGCTTATCAACGTCTACACATCATCTCTCTTCAAATCTTCTCATCCAAGTTTCATCGAATTTCATTCCAATTTGCTTTTTATATCTCTCAGTTTATTTCTTTACTTTTTTCTTTCTTTCTCTCTTTCCTTGAAATTTATATAGGGCACGTTGGAAACTTCACCTGTGACTGGAAGACTGGAACCAACTTATCCCAGATGGAAGAGAAACATGTTCCGGTACTTCGTCAGCGTTCCTATCATCGCCGCTTGTTTGTTCTTCGTTTTCATCGTGATGATACTCAGCTTCCAAATACAGGTTCGTCACATTTTTTTTAGATTAAAAATTAAAAAAATTTCTTCTTCAGTTTTATATATTTGCATATATTCAAATTCGTAAAAATTCTTTCAAATAATATTTCGAACGTGTTCCTTGAGCGATTTGGCAACATGCCTGAACGTACGCGCTTGCAGATTTTTTTTTCGGAATTAAAAATTACTTTCGAAGTCGAGAAAACGATATTTTCGTTCGACCGATGACAAAGTTCGAGTTCTGAATCGAAATTAGTTGAACGGAAGCCAATTCAAAAATTCTCTTCATCGGTTTTTCGAATTATCGTGCCATCGAACGTTTATCGTTTATTCTTATAAAATCTACTTTTCTAAAAACGAAACAAAATTGTATTATTTTCACAGAAAGCGCGATAGATTTATCGAGAAGAAACCCAATATTCTAACAATAATTGTTAGAAGAAAATACGCGTCACTATCTTGTGCTAAAATGGCGAGGATTTAGTTACAGTCCTTTTACCACAAGGTGTCGTTACGTACACTCTTCAGACGCTTCTATAAAAACTCCTATCGCTTTACACGTGTCACGTGTCCTCTCGAGTCCGTCAAGTGCACGCGATTTTTGGCAATGGATTCTTACAATCTTCAATAAAACTATCGCACTTAAAGCTATATATATATATATATATTATTCCATCGAACCTAAACCTTGATAATGGATCTGTGGTATATACGGTAATATAATACTCTTGGAAATGGATCGACACAATACGTCGATATATAGAGTATAGAAGTCCTCCACAGAGGAATTGACATTAATTAACCGCGATCGATTTTCTTATAGAATTTCTTTTTCTTTCTTTTTTTTTTTTTTAGTGTCATAGTTTATATATATATTGCACGTGTTCTATCTTGCAGGATTGGTGGGACGCTCGTCTGGAGTCGAGGGGATACGGATTCTGGTTGAGCTACGTGCCAAAAGTTTTGCTGGCGGTGGTGATAGCATTAATGGACGAGGCTTACTTCAAAGTCGCCATATGGTTGAACGATATGGGTACGTAGAGAATAACCATCAACCGGCAAAGAAGAACGATTATTGTACATTATTTTGGTTTCCCATAGTCTATATCTATGCTCTGTCACTCTTTTTTCTCAACACGATCGATCGTCCCCGTGCGAAACGAGATACGAACGAGAGAGAACGAACATATTCTACGAGACTCTTGCGCATCGAATTTGTTGTTATTTTCACGAGACACTCTGCACGTCTAGTTCTTTCTTTTCTCTTTCTCTCTCTCTCTCTCTCTCTCTCTCTCTTCTCTCTCTCTCTCTCTCTCTCTCAAGAGCCTATAGCATATATACATATACTTTTCGAATCTTTTCACGGCTTAGCTTCTACTAGAGAATTGATTCAGAAGTATGTATCCATATCCCTTGATAAACATACATGACTTGAACGGATTTTATATTAACAAGCGAATGTTTCTTTTATGTTATTTTCTCATAAGAACGAGTATATATCGTAAAAGTAAGAGATTATATTACATATTAGATCTTGTTACTTCTTCTTGTTCCTATACACTTCCCCTGTTTCTATTATTCCATTATTTGGTTATTTCGTTTCTTTTCCTTTCTTTCTTTCTTTCTTTCTTTCTTTTAATTCTCTATATTTATTTCATTTTGTTTACATACTGGAGAGCAGTCATGTTACAGTAGATAGTATTTGTGATTTTTGTGTGTTGGACGCAGAAAACTATCGGCTAGACACCGAGTACGAGAATCATCTAATCTACAAGGTGGCACTGGTAATAAAGAAGAAACTCTCCATTTTTCAACGATTTTAGAATTTATATTTGTGTGTTGTAATAGTTGTATTCTTTCGTGTCCTCCTCTAACCGAGAATCGTAGTAGAATTTATCTTTTTATTTTTTCACTTTTCTTTCTTTTTTTTTTTTTTTTTTTTCTCAAAAGTTCAATGTTCAAATTCACGTGATTAATATATTGGCATTGCTTTCAAGCCGTGTCGTTTTCAAACTAAACTTCGTTTCCAAAAGCATATCGTTCGATAATTTCAAATAATTTTTCATATCGATCGCCAAAGCATGCATTTCATCTACGTTTAAATTCGACTATCATGTTCATTCAACAACAACAACAAAAAAGAAAAAATAAACAATCTAAATCATATTTTATTGATATTCTCGCGTGATAAAACGTTTTCTTTCTTTCTTTCTTTCTTTTTCTTTTTTTTTTTTTTTTTTTTTTTAACACATTTAGAGGTGGACTTATTATTATTGTTGATTTTATCGTTATAGTTTTATAAATAAGAGCTCCTCTGCTTCTTCGTTCAATTACTCGATTATTCGAAGAATATATAAATCTGCTCTGGCTGTCTCTGTCGCTGCATGAAAATTCAATTCCTCCCCTAGAATTGTATATTCTCTGCTTGCGCTTAATTAAAAGAAAATTATTTCATTGTACTGTAGAGAGTATCGTCGAGTTTCTATATATAAATATATATATATATATATATATATATATATATATATATATATATATATACGCTTGCGTTTCGTTACGTCTAGTGTACGTTTTAATTTATTACAGACAGATAGAAAGTATACAGAAGAGACTATGTATTTCAGTTTCAGTTTGTAAACTCCTTCCTATCGCTATTTTACATCGCCTTCTACCTACAGGATCAAGAAAGACTCAAAGAGGTAAGGATCCCTTTACTCCTGTTTCTTCCACTTTCTTCTTTCTTTCTATTCTATATCGATCAAATATATCTTTCTTTCTTCTTCGAGAATGAATCCATAGACAAACTTTTTAGATTAAACTTAGACGTTCCTTTCTTTCTTTTTTTTTTTTTTTTTAATCCTTGTCCGATTCTTGGTCTTTGTAATTTAGTATTTAGACAGTTTGTTTGACAGTTTGTTGTTTCTCGACACGAACGAAGAAGACAAAAGTATATATCAGTCGTCTACAAGATCGTTAATCGAAGTGAAGAAGAAACGAAATTAAAACGAAGAAAAAAATTGAAAATTGAGTTTTGTATCGAAAGTTCGAAAAAGAAATCGAATTTCGTTCTTTTTTTTTTTCTTAAATTAAATAAAATTTTGATCAAAATATTCCAAGAATATCGTAACTAGGGATCACAATGTTTTTATGATTTCAGCAATTGGCAGCACTGCTAATCGCTCGCCAAGTGATTGGCAACCTGAAAGAATCCGCTGTGCCGTATCTGATTGAGCAGTTGCGATTGGCGCGACTCAGTTTCGAGCTTTTCGGCGCGTTGAGCCCGAGCGAGGCTAGGCCACCTCCTGGCGAGGAAAGGGAGGAGAGTCAAAAGGAAGTGGACGACAAGGGGGAACGCTCGGACGGGGGGAAGTCGAAGCAACCGAGAAACGTTAGCCAAGCCGAATTGGAGAGTTCCCTCTACAGAGTAGGGCATCCCACTAATTCTCTACTTAGTGACGTTACGTTCAAGGTTTGGTCTAGATTTAGCTAATTTTTTTCATTTTCGATGCACTCATGCAGTCGCGCACTGAACCTGAACCGCGTTGACGTTTTTTTATTATTATCAAATCGATTAATCTAGATGAAATAAATAATAAGAAAAATTTAAGATTTAAAATTTTCTCAATCGAATGAAAGTCGAAACGAATTGATCGTTCAATTATTATCATTATTGGCTGTGTTTGGAGTTAAAAAAGAAATAAGGGAAATCGCCAAGGTGGCCAGGTTCTTTCATTCATTTCAATCATTATAATTCTTCATCCTCTCCCCCCTTTATAATATAGTATATTTTTTAACGATCCTTGGCTTGCGTATACTGTATATACATATATACGTATCTTTCGATTAATTTTATTTTCTGGGATATATCCACAATACGTTTTCGAAAAAGTGATCCTGATCCTTAGAGGAAGGAGGGTAGAATTGCGTGCGGAAAGTGGAGCTAATGAATGTTGTCCTGTGTTCTCTGATCGGTTCTTTTTCCAGAATTTTAATGATTTTTTTCCCGTTTCCTACCGATTCTGTCGACGACGCACAGGTATCGAGCAAAAAGGTAATGTCACCTGATCATCCTATCGTTAACTATTCGTTCGTCCTTTCGATTACTAATTTAATCGTGAAAAAAAAAAAAAATTTAACTTGGATCGATCGTCGACTTGTATTTATAAATTTAATGTAAAAAGTGGTAATCGATAGGGCGAATCGAATGAGAGTCACTGCTTGTCACGCTAACGCCATGTTAAGCGCTGGCTTCTTATTTTTCGTTTGAAAGCATAGTAACAATAACCCTTGCACTACCTATGATAGATATATTTATATACTCTTCACGTAATATTATTACGATAGTTGTTCCCTTAAATTATGTAGATAAGATTCTGTAGGTTTATTATCATAAACAAAGAAACAATATTGCTCGAACGGATATAAAGAAACATGGTCAAAAAATATAGAGTAATTTAATCAAGATAATAAACCTGCATACAAATTATTATACCATCACTGTATTTTAAACTAATATATATTTACACGAGAGATGATAATTATAAGAGGAAGAAGTTTGGAAACGTATTCACGAGTGATTCATGTAAAAAATGTTTCCACGTTTTAGTACGACGGGGCGTTTTCGGAACATTTGGAAATGCTGTCA
Organism: Apis mellifera; assembly: GCF_003254395.2. Classification (NCBI taxonomy): domain Eukaryota; kingdom Metazoa; phylum Arthropoda; class Insecta; order Hymenoptera; family Apidae; genus Apis; species Apis mellifera. The sequence goes on along the minus strand of NC_037644.1, from coordinate 13,633,394 downwards.
CAATTGGGATACGTGTGTCTCTTCTCCTCAGCCTTCCCCTTGGCAGCCATGGCTGCGCTACTTGGAAACCTTCTTGAGCTACGAGGCGACGCTTTCAAACTTTGTTTCGTCCTTCAACGACCATTTGGTCGAAGGGTTTCCAACATTGGAACTTGGCAAGTATGTGAATGCATCCTTCAACTTATTAAAAAAAAAAGAAGAAATCTTATAATCTTATATCTCTTTAAAGAATTATTGAATTTTTTTCCAAATAGGTTAACGCAAGATATTTGTTTCCTTTTTAGAACGCGATGGAGGCTATGGGTTTGGTCGCAATTCTGGTAAATTGTGCTCTGATCGGATTGAGCGGGCAAGTGCAACGAATGTTTCCAGAAATGTCTGCCACGCAAACGATTCTGCTTATAGTGGCGCTCGAGCACATCATGCTCGGTATACGGTTTATCATAATATGCGCGATCCCCGATATTCCGCATTGGGTCGCCACGGAAATGGCCAAGGTAGAATTTTTGAGGAGAGAAGCTGTCAGAAGGCTTTCGTCCACACCGTCCCCTGAACAACATCCAGCCACAGTGATAGGTAAGTAAAAACGAGGTTATAATATGTATTATTCGATTCTAACCTAAAAAGCTGCGCTCGACTTTGCTTCCTTGTCGTTGTATTCTTCCTCTTCATCCGCTTCTCCAAAAAATTCTCCTGCTTATTTGAAACTCGTTATTGAAACGAATGTACATATATATATATATTTCATAGATATTTCATCGATCAAAATGTTGTGTACGAAAATTGAAGAGCTCTAAGGAATTCCAACAACTTTGAGAAACGAAACGAATTCAGAATTTAAGGGGCTTACAGAAGGCGTAGAGGAACTCGAAGATCGATAGAATTCGAAGAATTCAAGGGATCCAATGGAGGTCAGAAAGAAACTTAAGGAATTGGAAGAAGAAGAAACGGTGGAGGTAAAGGAATTTTGAAGGGAGAATGAGAGAAGGAATTCGCAAAGTTGAAGGAATTCCAAGGAACTCTGATATTGTATATATATGAAATTCTTTTATTCCCAATGATTGGCCCGGTGAAATACTCTCACCCACTCGATCTTTTCCTCCCTCCTACCATGTATTAATTTCGCTCGAACTCAGGGAGATTCGTGGTGAGTCCAGCAGACGGTGAGAGCGAAGAACAACAACTGCTTTCCAATCGTACCGGTGATGCAACGTCCTCCAGCCTTCCGGACACACCGACCCTAGCATCGTCCACCCAGACACCCAGTAGCCCCCCAACACCTAGCGCAGCATCCGTGCCAAGGATCGCGGAAACACCTTCTGTGGTCCAGACTCCTGGTAGCGCGAGCAGCAGCGAATTTGCCACCCATTTCCCAACCGAAAACAGCATGGGCAGCGTTCGTGATATTCACAATTCACCTAGATGCTCTATTCCTGGTGGAGAACGAGGTTCGACCGTGTTTCTTCTTCTTTTTCTTCTTGCTTGGTAGACAAATATGTGCACATGTGTAGTATATATGCGTGTAATTCATTAAGTTTCTCTTAATCGTTTGAAGAAATTCTGGAGATAAATTCTTTGATACGTTTATTAAAAAAGTGTTCTCTATTTTTGTAACAGGAAGGCGTTCGAGGGAATGGCTTCAGAATGAATCGGAGGCGTCGGGTGGAACCGACCACTACAGTCATCATTTAACCATTGGCCCTCACGGAGGTGTGGACTGGGTTCGAAGATTGGGCCTCGAAGCTGGTGGGCGGAAGTCTAGCGATTCTGAGATCAGCGGCGCCGGTACAGTCGGCACGGGGGACGAATTAACTCTTCACAGATCCACCGATTGTATCGTTTCAAAAGACCTTGCCTCCTCGTCGGACAGTGATCTTCTTAGGTAGGTTATTTCATTTCAATTTTGAATGTAGTGATCACATTGTATTGCATCCATATTGATTAATTTTGGTGTTAAAAAGGTCTGCTCCACCATGGACGGTGGCTCACAGGAATCAAAAGTTTCGATTCTCCCCTGAAAGGGAAAGGGAACGGGAAAAGACAGAGAAGCAACAATATCAGCATCATCAACGGGAGATTCAGGATCACAAACAGCAATTATCTTATTACGCTGAGAAGGAGAAGGATAGCGGTCTTTCAGACTCGAGCAAAACTATCTCCAGTCAAGAAGAGGAGAAACCGTCGAAGGAGGAAAGGGAGGCAAAGAAGACCAGAGTGAAGCAGAGTTTGATGAAGAGAGCCAGATCTGTGGCGATCTTTTCGTTGAAGTTGAAAGAAAGGAGAGCAAGGGAGGCGGAGAAAGCCAAGGAGGCTGAAAGAGAGGCTAGATGGCAGCAACCGCAATCGTGCGTTGGTGGCGAACTCTCTTGCATCCCCATAGAGAAGCTTATATCCGTAGACGACATCGCAGCGATGGAATTACGCAGACTTAATCATTAGCCGCTTAAACGTTTCACTTTCGTTTTACACGCTACACTAGAAACGTTCGTCTGCGCCAGTGATACTCGCTACGGAACAAATGTTACATAATAATAAGAATTTTTGCAGAATCCGTGAGGCCATATCAACAATAATGTATCCGAGAAAAAAAAAAAAAAGAAAGGATTCTGTGAATTAATCGATTTGTAACTTACGTTATTATGTAAATATTGAGAGAAGATAAATAAGATAACGCACATAAAAAAAAATTGGAAGAATTCAAATGAGAAATGCAGAGGGAAGAAGGAGGAGATAAAGGAGACACGAAGATTTATTGCTGCAATAACTTTTTTATATTATTTTTTTTTATATATATATATATATTTTTTCAAAAATCTTGTTCCTCGGTTTATCTCTTAATGTTAAACGCGAAGCTGATATTAATTGATTTTTATTGTTGAACGAAAACTTGCTCAATTTGAAGGACAATGCTATTCCCTGTTTTGATCATATCGCTAAAGAAATGATGAATTTTACCCGATGAGAATTCGTATTAACGAATATTACTATTTGATATGCAATTTGCATACCGTGACAAAATTTCGAGTGAGTATCATTTGTGCATGTGAAAAATGCGCACCGAACAACTCATGAGAATTTATAGAAATGTTAAAAAGTCTGAAACTACGATCGTTCAGTTTTATCTGGAATCGTGATTTCGAAACGATCGATGATAAAAATGGCGCACAAAGTAAATTGAAAATTTTAGACAGAGATTCTATAGAAGAAATTTTAGAATATCATTCTTAAAAATCACATTTTTGGTAGATTAGTCGATACCTCGACGTCGTAGACTGTGAATTTTAAGATACATTTCGTGCCATACTACGTAACGATTGTTTTTGACTTCCTTGTAATTTAAAAAAATAATTTACAAATCTTCAATTTGTATTAACTTTTCGAAATGAAAATGACACATGTAAACATGTATATTTTTAATTTTTAGTAAGAATTTATTCAAATTTAAATTTTATTTATAATCTTTTATTTTGTATGAAACAAAGACATAGGAAAATAATGGGAAAGAAGTAAAAAATATAAAACTAAATTACAAGGAAGTTAAATTACAGATGCGCACGTGTCAAGCGTAAAATTTAATCCTCTTGTTATATACCGATATAATATTGTCTGTATATTGTTAAAAATATTAAAAAAGAAACAAGAGAATGTAAAATTTTATTAAAAAAATTCTTTCTTTTTTCGGTAGAATTCTTATAATAGCTAGTTTGGAACATTAAATGTGTGTTTCACTTTGAAAAAATCGTCGATCGATTTTAAACAGAAATTTTTTTAAAAAGTGGCATTGAATAAATCGATTAATCGATTAATATACTGGCCGAAAAAAGAAAAAACATTACGACATTTGTAAATTATGTAAGCTGCTGCTAATGATGGAAACTATTCATATATCTGAAGACAAAAAGGGATGACAAATGATCCTACTGTTGTTGCTGAAGTTATATAAGTTGTTACTTAATGTTACTTAGATGTTTATCGGTTAATGAACTTATGCTAAATAGTTCTCTACGATACAACGTACAAATTGCACACAGTTCACACGCGCCTACTTTTCCAACAAAATTATTAAATGCAGTTTTCGTTCAACGAAGCATCGTACATCTATAAAACGTAACGATATTTTGTTGTGCCGCTTGATGGAAGCGAAATGGTGAAAAAAATTAAAAAATAAAAAACAGAAGCCTTAGATGAAAGGAAAATTAGCTCGATTGATAAGCGATAAATCGTAGGGACCGTTTTTGTATATAGCGAATCGTTTATGAGCGAATAGTAAAATTTGGTTCTATGGCCTAGTTAACGTCCCCGTCCGTTGCTGAAGTAGTTCACAGTTCTTCACTTGAGAGGCACTTTTTAAGAACTTTACGTTTGGAATTTTTAATGACCACCATGAGTAATAAATAGTGTTTATGATTAGATGCGTTGACATACAAGCACAACTGCAAGTTGAAGCAAAAAAAAACCAATATCGCATTGTATTTTAGTGTACCCTTTGGGAACTGCAAGACTAGGAAACCGCGAAACCGATAGATTAGCCGCTTTCGTGAGGCGAAGTTTTAAAACAAATGTCAGCGGAAAGCATCTGTGTTTCTTAGATGTTTTGTATAAAACAGAAACTGAGCCAATAAAAACATTCTACGAAGGAATTTCGTTCATTTATTCATATTTTTTATATTGGAAACACATTATAATTTTGAAAGAGAAACGATGAAAATAAATATGTTCAATTAATATTTTATATCTGTGTTGTATATTATATAAAATCGTTGATAAATGTAGACAAAGAGAACAAAACGTAAGAGAAGGATAGAGATATGATAAAAATATTGAAATCAGCGCCATCTTCAGAGTGCCGCAAATGAAACTCACGAAGAAAGGATAGAAAATAGTAAGAGAAGGATGGAGATAGGATAAGAATTTATCGCTAGAGCCATCTGTCGAGAATCAAGGATATATATTTAGAGGATAATCTTTCTAGAAGTTTTCAGAGATGGCACTGATGATCAATTCTTATTTTATCTCTATCCTTCTTTTATTATTTTTTGTCTTTCTTTTGTGAGTTTCGTTTACGGCACTCTGGAGATGGCGTTGATTTCAGTATTTTTACTTTATCTCTATCCTTTTCCTATTTCCTCTCCTTGTCTATACTTGATCTACAAACTTTACAGTCTATATCGAACTACCATACATGTTTGTTATGCTATACTATGTATTCACAGCGCAGAATCATACTGTAGCAGACAACTGAGTGTCGGAGAGGGTGTATAGGGTGAAAAATGTTGCGCTCTCTTGTGTTTTCACGTAAGTTTACAATTTAATTTCAATGTTTTCAATTGTTTTCAACTGTTAAGAAAATAAGTATTAAATGCAGAAAATAACACTTTTCTTTTTAATTTAAAATTTTATTATAAATATAAAATTATATCATATAATTTCACGTTTAATTTTATATTTGATTCTAATAGTTTGTATTGCATAAGATGTGGCAATTTTGTCTAATTTAATTTGATTTTTCTATATCGAAATATACATTGTCTTTTCAAACTTTAATTTTATACTACACTATATTTCATAACCTTATGTCTAACTGGATTTTTAGTAATATTAAAAATTTTTTTTTAAAAAATTAATATATAAATTTATATAAAACAAAAAAATAAATGAAAAAATTAACATGACATATTTCTTTTTTTTTTAGCCTCTGTGAATCAGGGTCTAACATCCCTGATACGCAATAACATTGCATTAGCAGGATGTCCTGCATCTTTAGTTTGTCAAACTAAACACATGGCCACAGAGATATCAAAAACAAGTGAAAGTTCTTTGCCAGAAAAAGCAAAGAAGATACCTTATAGTCCTTTTCAAAATACCAATAATCTTGCTGAATATGCAGTAGCTCGATTAGATGATATTTTAAATTGGGGTCGTAAAGGATCAATATGGCCACTCACATTTGGTCTAGCTTGTTGTGCCGTTGAAATGATGCACATAGCAGCTCCAAGATATGATATGGATAGATATGGAGTTGTATTTAGGGCTTCTCCAAGGCAAGCTGATGTTATTATAGTTGCTGGTACTTTAACAAATAAAATGGCTCCAGCATTGAGGAAAATATATGATCAAATGCCTGAACCTCGTTGGGTTATTTCAATGGGAAGCTGTGCTAATGGTGGTGGTTATTATCATTATAGTTATTCTGTTGTCAGAGGATGCGATAGGATTATACCTGTGGACATATATGTGCCAGGTAACATTATAAAACATTTATAAGATTTATATTATTATTTTTATTATTATATTTGTTATATATAAAAATATATATGAAAATAAATACATTTCAGGATGTCCCCCAACAGCAGAAGCTTTAATGTATGGTATTCTTCAATTGCAGAAAAAAATTAAACGCATGAAAACATTACAAATATGGTATAGACAATGAATGTAAATATATTTTATAATTGTAGCAATTTATAAAAGTTGTTTTATATATAAATATATAAATATTATAATTTAAGCTATAAAAGAATGAAAAATAAAGTGACATGATAAATTATTTTAAAAAACAATTAAAAATCATTAAATAATTATTTTAAAACGACTAATTTATTACACAACCATATTTTCCTAAGACTTATTTATTTTTATAGATTTTTATCATCATGTACAACCACCAAAAATACATATAAATATTACAAAGAAGAAACTCAAAAGTGACAATATTAATTCAAATGATAAAATTTCAATATTGATTACACAATTACACAAAAAAGTACTTTTTTACAGGCATATAATTCATTATATTTTTTCTCTCTTTTATTTTTTATTATCTTTACTATTTAAAATATGTACAATATCTTAATTTAAAAACAAAGCAAAGAGTCAAGCAGAACATCTTTGCCATTTAGCTTACCACATATTAAGGCCCCTTTATTTTTTTCTTTCTCATATATTGCTCTATCTAATACTACTTACGACTGTATTTATTTTAATTATACATTACATACATACATTGTTTAATAAAAACACTGATACGCACCACGCATACGATAGGTACGATATTTCTTTTGTTTTTCGAAGACATACTGTAATCTATTGTACCTATCAACATATTTCATAAGAGTACACTTTTATGAATATACTATTATTTCTGTTGTATCCACAGCCCAAATTTTAAACGACTACTTTGGTCATTGAAAAGCATAGTACGTTGGAAATATTACCAATATTTCGTAACATTGTTTTTATCTTTTTTTTATTCGTTCTGTTGTCAAATGTTTTAACTTTTAGTATTTGAATTTACATTTAAACATATAGATTTATAATTTTTTTAAATATGCACCGACGTATTATGTATTTGATCCATATTATCTATTATAATAATATCTTATCAATCTCGATTTAATAAAATTTAATTCAAAACATATTTGCCAACGTGCTATGTAAACTTGGAAAGTTGAATGGATTATAAATTTAAAATATATGGATAAAATCAACATATAAAGAATAATAACATTACATTATTGTTTTATATTTAAAATGTCACATTCAGATGAATTAGAGAGCAATTGAGACATAAAGAAAAATTAATTCAAACAAATTTTTTGTGACAAATCAAATTTTTCAAAACTTAAATTAATAAACATGTATTCCTTAATTTAACCATTAGTAACATATAATTCTGTTTTTTCATATAAAAATCTATCACTTTTATAGCATAAATTAAATATATTGATTTTAAATTTTAAATATTTTTGTGCAGTGGTATGATAATTATATTGAAAAATGTATTTAATTATTTTGATATCTGAAGCATTGTCGATTTCTCTCTCTCTTTCTCTCTCTCTCTCTCTCTCTAATACAGATTTATACTTATAGGAAAAAAAGTTTTGAGATAATTTACAATTTACAAAATAATAAAATATATTCATACTTTATACATATTTTCACTATTTTTATGTATTTATCTCTGTGACATAGAAAATGACTACAATAAATTTTGTTTGTACAAACCTATATATTATATATATATATATATATATATATATATATATAATTTTATGAAACCCTGCAAATGAAAATCTGATTTTTAGTTGTCTGAAATTATTTAGGTAATAAATAATGAATGTGGATATTATTTAATATCCATATTAAATTTATTCTTTTCAATTTAATCGCAATTAATCTGCTTTTTTTTCAATTCAACTGATTTTAATTTTTTCATTTAGGAGAGCCTTATATTTCCTATTTTATTCCTATTTTTACTCTCCCAATATTATTTATTTTTTAATTCAATCTATAATCCAATAAAATTATACAAACCTAACATATTTCTGTGTTCTGCCAAATATCTTACATGTTTTATACATACAAATTATGGAATTTTTAGAAATTATTAAAGAATTGCTTGCGATGTTGAAGGTGGTGGATTATTCGGCAAAGCAGGCACGGGCCCATCAGTCCATTGTATAAGAGTATGTTCACCCATTTGTGTACTTTGAAAGTGATCTTTTAAGAGAGTTTGTGAAAATGTGCAATGCATTTGATATGCCTCACTTTCACGACTCGGATCCCCGCAAATTCTATATAAATCTGTCAATAAAAATCTCATTTAATTAAAATTAAATTTCTTCTTATTTAAAAAAAAATTATTTAAAATTACCTTTAAGAATAGCAGTAGCCCATAATTGTACATGGACATCAGGTATTTTAGAAGCTAATTGCATTGCAGGTGTAACCATGTTCATAGATTCTCTACTATTTCCTAAAGAAAGAAATATATGTCCCAGAAGAACAAGACTACATGAAGTAAGTCTATTCAAATCTTCAGAATTAGCCATTTTTAATGTTTCCCGGAGGTATCTCCTATAAATATATTTATAGGTAATCATTAATCATTTTTTTTTAATATTAATCAATTTAATCAAATATTTATTAATTTGTACTTTGCTTCGTTGTATCTTGCTCCAAAAAATGCTTGAAGACCCTGAACATAATAGGCTGCTGCTCTTAAAGAATGCGAGTGAGATGGTAAAGATTCTGGATTTATTCGTTCTAATAAAGCACCTAAATCTGCATCTCTCTTTGTCCTAAGATATACTATTGCTAAATTTAAGTTCGCGAAAGTCCACAATTCTCTTTCTTGTGATGTCTAAAAAGAAAAAAATTATTATTTTGGATATTATTAAAATTATATTTTTAATATAATATTATTTAATATTTAATTCATTTTTAATTCATTTTCTTACTCTTAAAGCAGCTGTAAATTGCGCTTCCGCAGCTTCCATACAATTCATTGACATTGCATATAATCCCAATAAAGCATGCAGTTGTGGTTTATGACCTTGAAGTAACCTTGGTTGTCTTCTACAAAGTTCACAAGCTTGAGAAATTTCTGCAAGAGCTACACTTTTGTTTCCCATCACTAATCGACACATTACTATATGTTCCAATAACATTAATTGGAAAACAGATAATATTGGTTTGTTGTCAACAACTGTTGAATGATATAAACATTATAAAAATATAACAATTTTGTTAAAAAAATTGTTGTATTTGAAAATTATATTTACTTTTGAGTTTTTCAATTTGAGTTAATGCTTTATCTGTATATTTTTGAGCTTTATCCATATAACCAGCTTGCATTGAATGCATAACTGTTACTAAATAAACCAAAACATATAAATGGTCCTTTGGCATCCATATAAACATATCTCCAATATTTGAACCTGTAACTACTTCATCTGCTGGCCAACTAGGAGACATTATAGTTTGTATACTTTGTTGTAATTGTTTTAAACAAGGTTTAACACTTTTAACCTTCAATAATATATATAAATAAATTGTTTGCACGAATTTGTTAAATAAAAAGTATTATTCAATACTTACTTGTCCTGCCATTAAGTAATGACACACTTGAAGTACCAAAAAATATACTTTCAAATATTCTTTTTGATGTGGATTACCCTGCCAATTTTCAACATGATGACCAGCTGAATTTAAAAGAGGGTGAACTTCAGTAAACTTTTTGTCTATTAATAAAAGCATACATCGGCTCAATAAAAACAAAACTCTTGTATAACTTGCATTGCTGATATGAGAATAATCAACACCTACTGCAAGTAAACTACTAGCTGCAACAAAATCTTTTTCCGATGCATGTATTTGCTAAAACAAAAATATCATTTGATAATTATATGATTATTGACATTATTTAAAATTATTAATAACTTACTGCAAGTTGGAAAATAAGTCTACAATGCCAATATACATTATGTTGCGAAAGTTCTATAGCTTTCCGTAATATTGGTTTACTAAGATTTGGTTGCTGTTGCTGTTCATATAATTCTGCAACTACACTTGCTGCTTCAAACTTAACATCATCAAAAGTGTTTATATTTTGACTCAATCTCCACTGAAATGTAATATTAATATTATATATATATTAATTAAATCACATTTATGATTATATTATATATATTATCAATTTATTATATATCAATTAATGCAAGAATCTTCAATTACTTCGTATATTATATTACCGACTGTACCAAAATAAAAAGAAAGGTTAGAATTAAGATAAACAAATGTATGAAATTTTATACAAAACGTATAATAATGATAAAGAACAATATTGAAAAAATATTGAACACAAGTAATTGAAATGCAATAACATTTTAACTGACCGCTTGTTCTAAATGAGACCGCGCCAAATCGATGTTTTTGGTATGCGTAAGAAGGATGTTGCCAAGTTGAAGATGAGTACGTGCTTCAACCCTCGGAGGCGGTTTAAAATTAAAAACCGCTTGTAAGCACTGTATACACGACTTAATATTCGGTGGACTGGAGGTTCGAAAGTTTTCTGCTAGTCCTAACAACGATAGATACCAAGCGTCCTGCGAAGACGCCATTTTGACATTTCACGCGTAAAATTTCAGGCCGTGATAAGACACGGTCACTGGCTTTGCACTGAAAATTGAATTATATTTGCAACGAAATCAAATATCTGTCTTAAATAACCAAATCACGACACAATTTAATTTACAATTTCACAGTGTCCCGTCAGATATGTTTCCCCTGGAAACCGCTTATTGCGTAATGTTTACATACGTATGTAATGTGATATTTTTTATATTATTGCTTCACATTTTTTTTACGTGTATTCTAAGAATTCTTGTTACAGGCACAAATAATTGAATTTCGATAACAAGATAAATTTAAATAGAAATTGACATTATTCATTTTAATATTTTCTATATACAATGATAATGAACTAGGTATATATACATATCATTTTCGTTAAATTTATAACTAAGCCGTCTAGGGAAATATAGGTTATTTAATCTTAGGATGGTAGCTTCAAAATCAGAATTCTTAATTTAAAAATATATTAAATATTAAATAAAAAATTAACTATTAAATTTTTATTATTTTTAATTTACTCTTTTAAAAGATTTTTTTAAAATAAAAAGTATGTTTAATATATATACATGTAATATTAATAAAAAATGTATTATAAAATATAAAAGTTAAAAACACGTTATAATAATATATAATTTAAAAATAAATAAAATTTAGAATTTTTTTTTAATATTATTCTTTAAACATCTCGAAAAATATTATTCCTTATATTTCGAAGTACAAAATAAATGTTCAAAAAACATCGAATGCGAATTTAATGCTCTTATTATTTTAATATTATCTTCAACATTATTTCTAGTTTAGAATAAAATTATAATATAAAATTAAATTTAATAAAGATTGCATATAAAATTAAATTTTGATATAAAATCATAAATAATAAATCATAAATAATTTTTTTCCAAAATCAGTAATTTATTCGAGATTAGTCAATTATTTATTACGAATCCAATATATTATTTGGCTTCACTTTGATTTTGAACGATTGTATGTATATATTTTTATAAAAATGATTATTTTTATTTGTTTTTTTTCACAAATGATATTCGACAACTGATAACGTTATAGGTAAAAATAATAGATACTGGAAGAAGGACAGAGATAAAATAAAAATATTGAAATTAATGTTATTTTCAAAATGCCACAAATAAAATTTATAAAAAAAGAACAGAAAAATAATAAAAGAAAAATAAAGAAAAATAGAATTGACTATTAACGTCATTTCTGTATCTTTTTAAAAAATGATTGTTTGAACAAATATCTTTTGTTCTCAAGAGATGGCACTCATAATCAATTCTTATTATATCTCTATTCTTTTCTTATTATTTTTCTGCTGTTTTTTTGTAAGTTTATTTTCGCTACTCTAAACAAATGTAAACTTCAGAAAGAAAATAAATAATGAGAAAAGAAACGGAAATAAGATACATGAAATCAAGAGTTCCACAAATAAAACTTAAATATAGATAAAGAGAACAAATAATAGAAAAAAGATAAAGATAAAGCAAGAATTAATCATCAGTACCATCTCTGAGAATACTTCTAGAATTATTCTTTGAAAAAATATTTTTAGTTCTCAAGAGATGACGCTAGCGGTTAATTCTTATCTATCTCTATCCTTTTCTTATTATTTTCTGTCCTTTCTTTGTGAGTTTCATTTGCGGCACTCTGAAGATGGCGTTGATTTCAGTATTTTTATTCTATTTCTGTCTTTTTTCCACTATCTACTATTCTTATCTAACATTAGGAAGTCCTTAAACATTATCTCATTTATCATTTTATAATATATTCCTAAGATTTAGATATTATAATAAAAAAAAAATTATTATTGTACATTCTATATATATATATATAGAGTATATATTCTTATGATATGTGGAAAAAAGTACCACAGCAATAATTTTTATAAAAAACGCATAATCTTTTTATTCATTTTATTATTATTATTATTATATCTTTTAGAATTGTTGCACTTTTAAAATATAATTTATGGATCCCGCGCGATATAGAAGAAAATTATATAAATAATTACTTATTAATTTGACATTTAATAATTATTAATTTTTTTGTTAAAAATTTAAAAACAAAAATATATAATAACTATTGGAAAGCTATTAATCTTGAATTTGATTATTTATCATTTATTAAGTTTTCGTTACTTTCACAAATAAAAATCGAGCAAACAAAGAAATATCATCTAATTCATCTAAATATTTTCCCATAAAGTATGAATAAAAAGATCTTTAATAACCTTTAATTAATTATAATTGTTTGTTCTTACAGCTTGACGGTCAAGGTTAAATATATATCTGCTTTCCGATTTCCAACGTGTTCACCTTGAAGAAGAGAAAAGTAAAAGCGAAAAGTCCTAGTTACCACTAACTACGACAACGGTGTCCAAAGAGAGAATTTTAGACGGCTGCGTTGTTTCGAATTTCAGAGTGTTATCTCGTTGGACGACACAGATGTAAGAGAGAAAGATTCGCGTTGCAAGAAAGAAAGAAAGAAATAAAGAAAGGAGGAGGAGTGAAAGAAAGAGGGAGCGAAAGAAGAGGTCGAACAAGAAGGAAGGAGGAGGACGAGGGAACGAAGAGAGACGGCGCGGGCGCTGATTGGTAGCAGAATCGATTAGCCGGCCGAGCTAAACCTCCGGCACCGCGGCAGCTTCGACGACGCCACGAATTTCCCGAATGGGGGTTTCCCGTTGGGGCGGGCCCGAATCCAGGGAATACCCGGCGTTCTCCATGGCAACCCAACCAATTCGCCAACCGCTGACAACCAAAGAGACTGACCTACCGTGTGTTGCTTACATTTTTACCCTCTTTTGCTTTTCCTTCTTTTTTTCTCCTTTTATCTCTTTCTATCCTTCCATCCTTTCCACCGTGGAAACTTCCAATCCGCTTTTCATCCTACCGTCCTTTGTATCCCCTTCTCTCTCTCTCCATCCTTTTTTCGTTTCGTTTCGTTTCGTTTCGTTCATATTCGAAGAGGAGGGGAGGGGGGAGGGAGAAACAATACCTCTTCTCTCCAACATCGTCGATCTAACTTTCCGAGCGCAAAACTCGTTCTCACATGCTTGTTATACAAACTTGTGCCTATATATATATATATGCGTGACAGTATGCGTGTATACATAGGGATGCGAGAGTCAACATTGATTTTGCCGACGACTGATACAACCCCGTCGGCACGTTTAATTAGAACATGGCGACTTTAATACAAGCGCACGACAACAAGAACAACAACAGCGCCCCTTCCCACCCATCCGCTCTCTCTTTCTCTTTACATCGCCTCCTCGTTCATCCACACACGCTTCCACGATTATATATATTTCGCGATTTTTTGTCAACTTACGATCTTTCGAATCGACGAAAACTCGTTTTCTTTCCGTTATAATCTATCGAAGGGGTCGCTTATCTACCTAGCCTAACGCGGTCTATGCTAGTGCCAAACACCCCTCTCTCTCTCTCTCTCTCTCTCTCATCCATCATTGTCATCGTCGTCATCGTCATCGTTTATTATTATTATCATCCTAGTATTCCAGTTTGCTCGAATCACGCCCACTCCTCTTTACATCACTCACTCACGTCACTCGTCATACATGTACGCGATTCTCGTTTCCCTTTGTTCAATCTTCCTGCTCTCTCATGCGTTCTTTCTTTCGCTCGCTCTTTTTTTATCACGCATACGTCCTAACACACACGTACGTATACACGCGCACGTATAATGGGATCACACAGGACGCATCAGACCGAGATACGATGTTCCCTGGGTTAACGTAACGATATTTCTACTTAATTGAACGCTTGTAAAGTTTTTCCGGGGATACTTGTGTTTATAAAAATAAGTAAAGCAGGTAATGATATTAAAGTAGATATAAATTTGCATCAACGATATCAAACTATACGAAGGAGAAACGTTACTCTAGGAACACCGTACATACATGTATCCAATGTTTACATTCTCGCGCTAAGGACTATATTCTCTACACGCCTAAGCTACACATGAAAACATCCTATCTACATTAGAGCCAATCGACATTCCACGGAGTCAGCTTATTGTTATTGTTTACCTTTTTTTTTCTGTTCTTTTTCTTTTACTCTTATTTTTCTTTGCTCTCGTTTTATATATATATTTTTCCTTTTTCTGGAAAAAAGACGAAGAAAAACTCGGACGGGGACAAACGTCGTTTTCCCGTCCCAGAGAGAGAAGAACGATCGTCAGTTTTTTTGGTCGACTCCGAGGAACGCTCGACAGTTTATTACGTCTAATCGTTAGAGTAATTCTAAGGTTTGCTTATGTCTTACGAATGGTATGATACAATATACGACTTAAGGAGTTACTCGCTTCATCGACAGAGGTACACCTTTCCACAATGAGGGGTAAGTTCCACTTTTTCCCCTTTCCTTCTTCTCCTTTTTTTTTTTTTTTTTTTTTTTTTTTTTTTTTTTTGTTTTATTTAACCTCGTCTTAATTTAAGAATCCACGGTCGATAACTAGGAATCGATTGGAGACCTACCCCTGTGTTCCGTGCATAGATAGAGCGACCGCATCTCTCGACTTATCGACTGAAAATCGATGCGGTGAACGCGGATCTCGTACGTTCCGTTTTTTTGATATGACTCGACGTTGTACTTTATCAATCTCGATAATTGCGACTCGTGCTTCCGGCTCCATCGATGGTTTCGCGTTCACCCGGTATTCGTCCATTACACTTTATTGCTATTCTGGTGTCGATTTCAACGAGAACTTCTCGAATTACCTCTTCAGATCTACGCCTTTTTTACCTTCAAAGTTAAAAACACGCAAAGAACGTTCCTGAGCCGAATTAAGGTTGAAGAATATTTCCATTCAATGATTGTCTTTCACCGTTGTTGTAATTCGATTTAAACGACATTCGTTTTTCAATATTTTTCTGTTTAGACTTTCGATCGAAATTAACGAATTTTGTTCGAAGAGTTGCGTTGACATTACCGGGTGAACCGAGACACGGTTGCACGATTCGTCCGTTTGGAAATTTATCTTCGACCGTATTTCTCGCGTCTTGCTTCGTTGTGAACGTGTGTGTGTGTATTCGCGTGTTTTATTTTCTTATTCTTTCCAGAAAACAAAGACATGCGGTTCCTCTATCTACGTTACTCGTTACCGTAACAAATAAGTTAAAAGAGTTTATAATACACGCATTGCTCTTGGCCCGAATCGAACATGTACACATTTCTCCCGTAGAACGATCAAGCTTATTTTGAATGTCGATTATCGTTACGGATTCGTATGTGTGTATCTGATGTATATATGTATGTGTGTGTGTGTATATGCGCGTGGATGGTTGATTGGTTGGTTCATTGTTATCATCGACAGTTCGACGAACCGTTCACGAAATTGTTCGATCGCGCCACTAAACGGGGATATATGCCTCGTTAAAATGCGCATGTTCGATTCCATCCAGTCGGAAACGGCGACATTTCTCAGCGGAAGTACGCCGGTTTGTTATTCGCGTACAAGGCGACGTCCTTTCAGGACGGGATAATTCTCGACACGCGGTTTATCGCGGCGTTATCGTGGATAATTATTTTTCAGAACAAATCGAGAGGGGAATAATTTTTCGAGGGAAATTAAAAAAAGAAAACAAAATCTTTTGAAAATTTCTAACGAGAGAGAGAGAGAGAAAGAAGAAAAAGAAAAAGAGAGAATTTAGAGAGATCGATATGATAGAAAAAAAAAAAAATTATTAATCAACGTGAGAAATTGTATTTTTCTAGAAAAAATTATTTATTGTGTATAATTACCGACGAGGTGATAATTATCTGTCGAGATAAAACGAGAATAACGAGAATAAATACGTCTTGCGAACGTACCCTGTACTTACTTGTAATCCATTATATTGTATGTACAATGTTCTTACAATAAATTGCGAGCGCACCGTCGACCGTGAAACGGAAAAATGTTCGGAGCGGAATGGCGCGATGCGTGGTCGTCGATATCGTACTCGTCGTTGGTCGCTATTCGCTCCCTCCTCCCCCCTCCCCATCCCTCCTCTCCCATCCCCTCCCCACAAAAAAAGAGAACGAGAGTCTCAAGTATTGCTGTTTACTTTTGGATCGTTTAATCTGTCCACGAACACCTCAATGTTAAAAAGGTATAGGATACACATTTCACGATTTACAAACATCGCCCTACTTATTATAATATCCTTGTAAACGGAAAGGATCTTTATTATTCTGTTTTCTGTATAACTTTTATGATTTGATCGCGACACTTTTACAAATATATATATATATATATATTAGATATAACTTATTTACAATAATTATATGATACAATGGATATAATTCGTTAACGAAGATTAAAAGATTTTATTTTGTTCTGAAAAAAGAAAAATAATAATAAATAAATAAATAAATAAAAATCGACAAAAGGTGAGTTTTCGTTCAGGGATTTTCGTTTCGATTTTTCTTTCGATAATGGATGATGCAGTAGTACAGATTACGATACAGTGAGATTGAAAAAAAAAAAAGAAGAAAAAGAGAGGAGAAGGTTAATATTTAAAAACTTGGATATGTAAATTGTGTAATCTTAAATAGCTATTATTACTAAATACTATCGAGTTAAAAAGTTTTTTTTTTTTTTTTTTTTGAAAAAATCCTATTTATCTCGGTTTCTAGAACGAGTTTTGTTTCCAATACGACTTATCTTGCTTTTGAATGGAAAGAGAAAACAAGGAAAAGATATCCATATTAATTCCATCCCTCACCGGTACTATCCGCTCATCCTACAACAACGAATTCACTTCTTCTTCTACATCCATTGTTGTCTCGTCGATTCAATTTTTTTCGGAAATATCGAATCCAGTCCAATATTCACTTTTTCTTACTTTACATAATTTAACATTATTAAAAAAAAACTTGTCTTCAATCATTTAACGAAACGATTCCTACGAATCCTCTCCCCTCCCCCCTAAAAAAAAAAGAAGAAAGAAAAAATAATTGAGAAAAAAAAACTCGCACAAAGGACAGATAAAACGATTGTTAAAACGGAGAAGGACGAAGAGACTAGGAAGGGACTGTGGAAAAACGCGTAGGTGTGGTCGACACCGGCCGACGGCGGCGCACGTAGACCGCGATGGCGGCGGTCGGTTAAATTCCCTCGAGTAGAAAGTTGTTAACGTGGCGTACCCAGGGCGCTCCAGTGCTCGGCGGTGGGTCATGCGTAATGCGGATAGGTGCCCAGATGAGGCGGCACATGGCCGGAGGCCGTGTGGTGGCCCGCGTACAGGTTCGCGCCCGGGCTCGTGGACCAGTAGCTGGAGGCAGATTGGAAAAGGCCACCTGGAACGGAGACCGAGACGGAGGCGGCCGGTGGCGGCATGAGGTTTAACTTGGCGTGCCCGTAACCGGACATGAACAGCTCGCTTTGGTACTTGTAGGCGGCCGGATCCGCGGCGGCGGGCTGCGTCGCTGCCGCCAGACCTTGGAAGTCGAACTTGTACGCGTACCTCTTCCCGTGGACCTTCGTCATGATGTTCTTGTCGTAGTAATACCTGAAAAAACGGACGTGTTGTTGTTACGAAAGATTCTCGAGAGAGGGCGCTCCTGGGCTGCGCAGCGTGTGCGAGCCGGGTTGCTCGACAGGCATCCATCTACTGTTCACTACTGTTAAGTGTAAAATGTGTCCAGTTTAGTTTGTTCGATAAGGTGACGATATCCAAAATTGTGAATATTATTTTCATTTATAAAGTCATGTTAGATCGATAATCGTCCAAGAGTGGAAAGTATTTTCGAAACTATTTATAGTATGTCTACAGCTTTGTATACGTAATTATTGTTTTAATTTATAAATTATAAACCGAGATTTAGATACGTCGTATTAAATTAGTACACGTGACAAACACTTTCCAAATTAACCAATCAGACCCGCATTCTTTCCGAGACTTCTTTTCAGCAGTGAACGGTAGGTGTGCAAGCCGGGTTGCCCGACGACAGGCATGCAAGTAGATATGCAAGCCGGGTTGCGCAACGATAGGCGTCTAAGTAGGTATGCAAACCGGGTTGCTCGACGACAGGCATCTAAATACGTATCTTGGATCTAATTAATCAAATTAAAGAAAAAACGTACGTTTTCTTTACAATTTCTCGTAATCTTTTAGATATTACCTACGAAAGAATCGTTGCAAAACGTATGTGAGAACGGGATTTTTAACAAAAAATTGAAACTGTACAGTCTTCGTTATTCTTTCTTAGCACGGTTTCGCCAGAGATATGATCGAGCAAATGGATACCGCGTTCCGTCGTAAACCGAGAATGTTTACGAACTCGAAGCAAGTCGTAAAAATCTCCGCGCGAGAGGATTCTTATTTAATAAATTTTATTCGCCAACACCGATAACGACTCGGTTTCCGCGGCGACGCGGAAATGCCTTTCGCCTTTTTTTTTTCCTTTTCCATTTTCTTTTCCATCGAGTTATTGTCGCGCATCGCAAGCCTGAAAACTTGGTCTGCCGTTCAACGCACGAAGGGATGCCGGCTACCGATAGGGAACAGGACAGAAACAGAAGAAACAAGAGAAACAGAGAGGAAGAAAGAGAGAGAGAGAGAGAGTGGAGCAGTCTCGCGTAATATAATCAGTCGATCTGATCGAAAAATAATAGCCGCGTCTGCCGTCGGTCTGACTGTCGGTGATTGAAATTTCTCTCCCCCTTCTGGCTTCCCCCGCGCAATCGCTGCGCGCCACCGTCCTTTCGTTCAACGAATTTACTTTCTCTCCGGATACTTCCACGTCTACTACCCGTTAAATATTGACGTTTCTCGCCTCCATTTCTCTCTCTTTCTTTTCCTTCCCACCGGGAAAGAGAATTTTAACGCGCGTTCGATTAATTAAGCCTCTCGATATATTTGAATACAACGATAAAGAGATGAAAAGTAATTCGAAAAGCATCCTTTCCTCTCCGTTTCTCCGTAAATTTTTGATTGCAGAAGCGAGTGGCTCCTCCACTGGAAGAATTTCAATACGAATCGATAATACGTTTAATAAATTATATAAAACGAGGTGTGAAATCTAGATGAAAAGTAATTTAAACAATTCGAAAAGTGATTGCAAATTTTGGATTGCAGAAAGAAATGGCTTCTCCACTGGAAGAATTTCATTACGTTTAATAAATTACAAAACGAGTAATTTTTTTTTAAACAATTCGAAAAGTGATTGCAAATTTTGGATTGCAGAAAGAAGTGGCTGGAAGAATTATAACAGGAATTTGATTCGATGACTAGTAAAATATAAACGAAGGGAGAGAGAAAATAAAAATATGTTTCGTTTCAATGAAAAGAAGAAGAGAAGTTCGCAGGATGAGAGGCGTAGAAAGAGAGAGGATTGTAAGGAGCATCACTCACCTTAAAGCCCTCGACAATTTGTCATAATTCATATTAGGCTTGGACTTCCTTTCGCCCCAACGTCTCGCCACCTCGTCGGGGTCAGTCAACTTGAATTCCCCGTTGGTTCCTTCCCACGTAATGCACGCGGCGTTGCTCGAATCCGACAGTAGCTCGAGTAAAAATTGCCACAGCTGAATCTGGCCGGAACCGGAGCTCGCGAGCCGACTGCTCGTCGCTCCGAACATTTGATAGGGATCTAGAACATTTGGAAGAGAGAGCCGGAGCCGTAATTCATCCATCCAATCTCTTTGTTTATCCTCCGGATAAATTATGCATCCTCCTCGCTTGTGTCCCGCGCAATTTCCAAACGTTTGCGACGGGATTTCGAAAAAATTCTAGATTCTTTTTTTTTTTAATTATTCAACGTTAATAAATACGAATTTCCATGATTCTTCAAAGAGATTTTAATACTCTCCTCCTTGATTTAAATTTATGTTTGGGAAAAATTTTAGATTTTTTTAAGTAGGATCTAATGTTAATACGAATTTCTACGATTCTTCAAATAGATTTTAATATTCCTTTCTTCGATTTAAATATTTATAGAATTTCGAAACGTTACGACGAGATTTGGAAAAAATTTTAAATTCTTTTTTAATTACGATCCAACGTTTATACGAATTTCTATGATTCTCCAAATAGATTTTAATACTCCCCTCCTCGATTCAAATAATCATTTGTATTTGGAAAAAATTCTAGATAGAATGTTTTAATAATGATGCAACACAATACAAATTTCCATGATTCTTCAAATAAATTTTAATATTCCTCTCTTTTCAAATATTCAAAGAAAATATTCAAATATTCAAAAAAAAGATTCAAATATTTATAGAAT
This sequence comes from Apis mellifera, assembly GCF_003254395.2. Taxonomy (NCBI): domain Eukaryota; kingdom Metazoa; phylum Arthropoda; class Insecta; order Hymenoptera; family Apidae; genus Apis; species Apis mellifera. The sequence goes on along the minus strand of NC_037644.1, from coordinate 13,612,230 downwards.
TTCGAAATATTAAGACGAGATTTGGAAAAAATTCTAGATTTTTTTTAATTATGATCCAACGTTAATATGAATTTCCATGATTCTCCAAATAAATTTTAATACTTCCCTCTTCGATCCATTTGTATTTGGAAAAAATTTTAGATAGGATGTTTTAATTAATTTTAATGTTCAAATTTTAATCTTCAAATAAATTTTAATACTAATAAAAAATTTTAGATTCTTTTTTTAATTACGATCCAACGTTAATACGAATTTTCATGATTCTTCAAGAAATAAATTTTAATACTCCTCTCTTCGATCCATTTGTATTTGGAAAAAATTCGAGATAGGATATTTTAATTACGATCCAACGTTAATACAAATTTTCATGATTCTCCAAATAAATTTTAATACTCCCCTCCTTGATTCAAATATCCAGAATTTCGAAATATTAGGACGAAATTTTCTGGAAAAAATTCTAGATGTTTCAATTACGATTCTTCAAATAAATTTTAATATTCCCCTCCTCGATCCAAATATTTATAGAATTTCGAAACATTACGACAAAATTTTCTGAAAAAAATTCTAAATGAAATATTTTAATTACGATTCTTCAAATAAATTTTAATAATCCCCTCCTCGATTCGAATATCCATAAAATTTCGAAACGTTACGATTTGAATTGAAATTGCTTATGATTTTTTGGAAAAAGTATGTACACAATGCTCGTTAAAAGAAAAATTCTAGATATTTTAATTGGAATTCACGAAACGTAAAAAAAAAAAAGAAAGAAAAAACTCGAGTAATTTTTCGTTCTCTCTCCTTTCTTCGGTATTTCCCCCGAACGTATATACCTATCCATTACACGGTTGTTTCCCAGTGCTCCCTGTATCGCCCTTTAAAAGCCTTACAATGCGTCATCACCGTCGTTCGCTACTGCTCAAAACCTGGAGTGCCCTACAACCGTACAAAAGGATATAATCGCAACCCTACAATAGAATAGAGTTCGTTTGGATCATAATAATTTCAATTGAGGGAACGAACGACGGAGTGGTTCAAAGGGCGTACACGGAATGTCCTCTCGCGAGTGAGCGAACACCGTTAAACTGAGCATTCGCTTTCCGACCGAGCGTATAACCCGAAACTATCTAGCGCGCCCGAAATTCTCTCTTTCCTTTCGTTTCGTATAGAAATTTCGAGAGAAATTCAATTTCGAGAGGAGAAGTAAAAAGAATGTATCAAAAGGATGTAATTCGGGCGATAAAAATTTCGAAACTTAACCTCTAATTCCATCATACCTTTCCTTCCACACTCGTACGAATATTAGTTGGTAAATTATCGACGGAGAGAGAGAGAGCGCTCGATCGGTATCGAAGGAACGAATCGGCGGGGAATGGAAGTGGAATCGAAAGGAAGAGAACGGCGGAAACTATATAACACAACCCTTGTCTATTCCGTCTCGACTCCCATAAAAATACATTTTGCCCGATTATGATAGGGGACAGACGTGCGTGGATGGGGGGATGATGGTTGGTGAATTGGCGGACCTCAAAGGTCGTTTCGCCGGATGAATCCCCTGAAATGCGTGGCGGAGTGATCGCCTTTCGATCGAACGGTAATTCACTTACAAGTTAATAATGGGAAGGGGCGCGGTACACCCATTTATCTGCCGAACAGACCAAAGGGTGGGGGAAGAAGGAGGGGAGGGGGGAAGCAGAAGAGCATCCACCCGAACAGAAATACCGAAACTCCACAATTTTTTTTTCCTTTCCTTTTTTTCTTTTCTCTCGACGAATTTTCACGAAGAAATTCGTCGAGAAACGAACCATCTATCGATACTCTCTTCTACTGTCTCACCTTTGTCAAATCGCTTTACAGACTCGTCATTATTAAATTATTCCTGATGAAATTTTCTTTTGGATTAGATTTTCATAATTGTTTGAAATGCTCGCAACAACAATGAAGAGAGAGAGAAAGAGAGACCTCTCTCCGCCCATTTATTCAAACCTATATATCGATCACCGGTAAGGAAGGACTAGTAATTTTCGGGCGTGGCGGCGAAAAGGTTCCGATCATGGATGGGAGTGGGGGGGAGTTTGCGTGATTAGTGGCGAACGTGTATAATAATCTGTGAAGGTCGTTCCGTGCAATTGCTCCAGCGCAAAAAAGAAAAAAAAAATCGGCTTTGAATCGGATGGAACCCCGTTCCACTAGATAGAATCTTTTCAAGCTCGAGTGTATCCCCATTAATCATCGAATCGAACTTAACGTTTTTCCCTCCTCCTTTCTCTCGCTTTCGGTTCATTCTCGGATATTCTTTCTTTCCTTTTTCACGACACTTGGACAATGGACCGCTAAGAAAGAGATGTGTAGATGCTTTAACTTCTGAAAAATATCTACCTACTACATACCAGGCTGCCTGAGGTGGGTGTGCGTGTCCAATGCCGATTTCGACAAGCTGCTTCCGTACCCTGAAATAGGAGAGATTGACACTTTAAATCAAGCCAGCTCTTCGCATCGTTCCTCCATCCTCCGCTAGATTCTTAATTAAAAAAAAAAAAATTCTAAACTCCCGAAAAGGGGATACATCGAGGCGAGAGACGAAGTGAAAAGTGAACCAAGTCGAAAAGAAAGAAAGGAGAGAGAGAGACGAAGGGGGAAATCGTCGGTTCATCGAAGACGAAAAAGTGAACAAGCTCGGTCGAGCGTTAGAATCCGTTAGAGAGGATTTCCGTGTAGGCAAACACGGGGCTGAGTGGTCCGTATACGTTTCTCCTTCCCCATCCATCCACGTTCCGTTGCCTTTCACCATCGCCTTATCATCACCGCACCCCCTCCAATTCTTTTCCGCTGTTCCTCTTACATTACGCGCTTGCATCCAATCCCTCGCAACACATCACCTCGATTCGTTATTTGCATTCGTATTCGTTGCATTATATTCGCGTACCAACAATTATATAGGGATAATTTAAAGAAAGAAGAAACGGGAGAGGAAAAGAGAAATTGTTCCTCGTTCTATTATAAATTTCTTGCTCAATTTTTTAGATATGTGTTTCGTGATTTATTGGTTAGTCTACGATAAAGGGTTCAAATATTATAAATGTACGAAGAAGAGGAAATTTTGAGTTTTTAGATTTAATTTTCGTTGGTTACTCTACGACAAGGGTTCGAATGTTAGGAAGAAGATAGAGATTCATACGATTTTTTGTAGTAATTGGAAATGGGAAACATTACTCTTTAGACTCAATTTTTATTAATTAATGGAATTTTTAGAATATCCGAAGAAAATAGAGATACATATGATTTTTTGTGATGATTGGAAACAAAAAATATTGTTCTTTAGACTCAATTTTCATTGGTTATTTTACGACAAGGAATTCAAAAGCTATGGTCATATAAAGAAATTTTGGAATATTTAGAATTGCTCTTTGAGGATAATAGAAATACATACGATTTTTTGTGATGATTGGAAACAGAAAACATTACTCTTTAGATTCAATTTTCATTGGTTATTCTATGACAAGGAATTCAAAAGCTACAATCATATAAAGAAGATGAAATTTTGGAAAATATTTAGAATTGTTATATTTCTGAGGACAATAGAAATATATACGATTTTTTATGATGATTGGAAACAAAAAACATTACTCTTTAGACTCAATTTTCATTGGTTATTCTACAACAAAGAATTCAAAAGCTACAGTCATATAAAGAAGAGGAAATTTTGGAATATTTAGAATTGCTATATTTCTGAAGATAATAGAAATACATACGATTTTTATGGCAATTGGAAATGAGAAACATTACTGTTTAGACTTAATTTTCATTGATTAATCTACAACAAGGAATTTAAATCCTACGATCATATAAAGAAAAGGAAATTTTGGAATCTTTAGAATTGGAATTATTGAATATCTGAAGATAGTAGAGATACATACGATTTTTTATGGTTGGAAGTGTGAAATATTGCTCTTTAGACTCAATTTTCATTGGTTACTCTATGACAAGAGATTCAAATGCTACGATTTTTAAAATTGCTGAATATCCGAAGATAATAGAGATATATACGAATTTTTATGATAATTGGAACTCAATTTTCATTGGTTACTCTACGACAAGGAATTCAAATGCTACGATCATATAAAGAAATTTTGGAATATGAATAAATTTTGGAATATTTTAATATTTTAGAATTGCTGAATATCCGAAAATAATAGAAATACATACGATTTTTTATGATGGTAGGAAGTGTGAAACATTGCTTTTTAGACTCAATTTTCATTGCTTACTCTACGACAAGGGGTTTAAATGCTATGGTCATATAAAGAAGAGAAAATTTTGAAATCTTTAGAATTGAAATTTTGTAGTGGTTATAAGCGAGAAATATTGCTTTTTAGACTCAATTTTCATTGGTTTATCTATAACAAGAGGTTCAAACATGATCATCAAACTATGATCATATAAGGAAGAGGAAATTTTGGAATATTTAGAATTGCTATATCTCTGAAGATAATAGAAATACATATAATTTCTTGTGGTGATTGGAAACAGAAAACATTATTCTAAACTCAATTTTCATTGGTTAATCTACGACAAGGGATTCAAATGCTACGATCTTTAAAATTGCTGAATATCCGAAGATAATAAAGATATACATACGATTTTTTGTGATGATTGGAAACAAAAAACATTGCTCTTTAGACTCAATTTTCATTAGTTAATGGAATCTTTAGAATTGCTGAATATCCGAAGAAAATAGAGAAACATATGATTTTTTCTAGTAATTGGAACTATTGCTCTTTCCACTCAATTTTCATTTGTTACTCTACTCTCAACAAGGAATTCAAACGCTATATATGAAGAAGAGCAAATTTAAAAATTTCTGAATATCCAAAGATAATGGAGACACGGAAAACAACAACTCGATATTCGTTGCTACGACGATTATTCGCTCGAAGATTACTCGAACTCGATTATCGAGGTAAGTAGCAAGGAAGGCAAACACGACTAATCGTGAACCAGACTTTGGTAGACGCTCTATATATATATATACACACACATATATATATGCTGTGAGCAACGGGGAAACATGGCCACCGGTCACGTTCGCGCCACTGTGCAATCTGTTTAAGGCACAATGCCCCTTAATTTCGCCTCGTTATATGCTCTCGTTACGGGAAATCGCCCCCTCCCTGTCCCCGTCCGGTATCGCGTTATCGGTTTCATCTTCTCGTTGCCCCGAAAACCGTCGAAACGTGGTAATCGATGGGGGGAATTGGCGAGCCTCTACTTCTTTCATATACGTTTCTCGATCGTTTATTTTCTCCTCCTCCTCCTTCTTCTTCTTTTTCTTCTTTTTTATTCTTATCGAGTTTTGAAACGAAACGGAAAAAGAGGAAAAGAAGGGGGTCGATGAGAAAAATTAAATTTTGATCTCTCGTTCAAAAAATCGAGATACGAGAGAAAATGTTTCGATTTAGAGATCGAAAGAGAGGATTTTATTCCTTTTCTTTTCTTTTTTTCCCTCTTTTTAAACCGAAATCCAGGAGGGTATGAAAGGGAAGAGAAATAATTGGAAACTGCGCGTATTATTTGTTAAAATTGTTTTTTAAATTCACGATATACTTGAACTGCTTGAACATTTAAGCTTACCATCACGAGTGAATTAATTTTATTTTCCTTTCGAAATTGATAAAAAACGAGAACAAACAAATCCACAATGGACACGATTTAACGCAATACTCGAATTCACACTGATTTACTTTCCTTTCCTTAATTTCGAAACGATGAAAAAAATCAACTTCTTTCATAAAACAAAATTTCAACAAATCCACTCGAGTTAACACGTTCTCGATTCCTTTCCCAATCGATTTTCTTTTCTTCTTCTTCCAGTCCAAGCATCCCAGGAATCCTCAAGTTTGACCGTGTGCAGAGGCAGATGCTGCCTCTAAATGGCAGTTGGTGTTAAACAATTTGATTTAGCCTCTGATTGGGACGCGCGACACAATCTTGGGACGAGGGATGCAACGCCTCGGGTCCAGAGGGTCCGGCAATCAGGCCAGCTTGGGGCTGGCTATCCTTCCAAAGACAGATCTTCGCAACGTCGCCTTCAGAAATCTCGCTTCTCTTTAAACCTCCCCCTCTTCCCTCTTATCGAGCAATATCATCGAGAATCGGGATGATAAAGATTGGGAAAGTTTAACTGAAGAGGGATACGAAAAATCGGTGAAAAGTCGCACGGCAACGGTGTTGCGTTTCGGCGGCAGCCAGCGTTAATAACACCTGTCTCATTTGCATCCTTGTTCCAGCTGTTTCGCGCGCTCGTATAAATTACATTCGCTCGTAATTTCACAATGTTTAAAGGGGTTGGAAATGTAAGAATGCTTGCTGTTCGATTAATATACGTGTATTCTTTCGAAAGGAATCGAACAACGGGTTATTAAGTTTTTTTCTGTTCGAAGGGAAGTTCTTCTAGGTTTCCTAGAGTATTCTCTAACGATAAAAGTTGAGGCTTTTGAACTTTAAGAGGTAAGAAAGTTGAGGAGTTTTATGTATATGTTTTGAATTATTGGATCATCGTTGTTTAAAAAGTTTTCCAAATTTTTGATTATGTAGATGGTTATATATTATTGTTATAAATTATCGTCATTTATTGTTTAAAAAAGATTATTTTCCAAGATTATATTCTGTAATAAAAGTGAATTATTTTAGAAAATTTTATAAAATGAAGCAAGAAAGATTAAAATTATTAACGATTGCATATGATTACTATATTCTCTAAAAAAGTTATTTCAAACGAAGCAAGAAAGATTGACAAATCATAAAAATCATTACATATCATTACTATATTCTATGAAATAAAAAAAGTTATTTCAAACGAAGCAAGAAAGATTGATAAGTCAAATAAAAATCATTATATATCGTTACTATATTCTTTAATAAAAAATTTATTTCAAAATTTAAACGAAGCGAAGAAAGATATAAGAAGTCGAATAAAAATCATTAACGATTACATATCGTTAAAAAAAGTTATTTCAACCTTTACAAAACGAAGTAAGAAAAATATGAGAAGTCGGATAAAGATCATTATTATTATATTATTATAATATATATTATTATATTATAATATATTATTATTATATTCTCTAATAAAAAAAGTTATTTCAAACGAAGCAAGAAAGATTGACAAGTCATTTACATATCATTACATATATTCTCTAAAAAAAAGTTATTTCAAACTTTATAAAACGAAGCAGATAAAAATCATTAACAATTATATCGTTATTATATCCTCTAATAAAAAAAATTATTTCAAACTTTACAAAACGAAGCAAGAAAGCTTGACAAGTCAAATAAAAATCATTAACGATTACATATCATTACACATATTCTTTAAAAAAAATCATTTCAAACTTTATAAAACGAAGCAGATAAAAATCATTAACAATTATATCGTTATTATATCCTCTAATAAAAAAAATTATTTCAAACTTTACAAAACGAAGCAAGAAAGCTTGACAAGTCAAATAAAAATCATTAACGATTACATATCATTACACATATTCTTTAAAAAAAATCATTTCAAACTTTATAAAACGAAGCAGATAAAAATCATTAACAATTATATCGTTATTATATCCTCTAATAAAAAAAATTATTTCAAACTTTACAAAACGAAGCAAGAAAGATTGACAAGTCAAATAAAAAAAATCATTAACGATCACATATCATTACATATATTCTTTAAAAAAAATCATTTCAAACTTTATAAAACGAAGCAGATAAAAATCATTAACAATTATATCGTTATTATATCCTCTAATAAAAAAAATTATTTCAAACTTTACAAAACGAAGCAAGAAAGATTGACAAGTAAAATAAAAATCATTAACGATTACATATCATTACATATATTCTTTAAAAAAAATCATTTCAAACTTTATAAAACGAAGCAGATAAAAATCATTAACAATTAACATATCGTTACTATATTCTCTAAAAAAAGTTATTTCAAACTTTATAAAAGCAAATAAGAAAGTCATCAACACATCATTATTATATTCTCTAATAAAAAAAGTTACTTCAAAGAGTGATCATCGTTATTTAACAAACTGTTTCTTCCATATCCTCCAGCGAGGAAAACACGGCTTGCTTACTTCAAAGTTGAACGAAAGTTGAACAAAAAGCGAAACGAAGCGAGAAAGGTGGAGAGGTCAGTAGAGCTGGTAAACAGAGGCGAGCGACGGTTACGCGCTGCTACGTCACGTCACCTCGAATTGACGTGCGCCCATTGTCGCACGTATATCTGCGCGTTCACGAGCAATTACCCGGGGCGGGGTAATCCCGTTAGGCGACGCACAGCATCGACGAGGGAGGATCAAAGGACCCGCTATTCCGAGCTGCTGCACTCCTCCCCTCCCTGCAACGCCGCCTCCACGCTGGGAGGAAGGAATCATCCACCGTTCCAAGGAAACTCGGCGAAACTTTGCAAGGCGAATGCATACCTCCACCACCAGTTTTCCAGCCAGCGCAGTTTCCACCAATTATCGTTTCTCTTTCTTTTTATGGAACCCTGGATTTCGGGAAAAAAAGGGAAAAAAGAAAAGGAAAGGGATAAATCCTCTCTCCAAATCGAAACATTCTGTCTCGATTTTTTGAACGAGGAGGAATGGACAGACTCGTTTTTCATGGTAAAATTGGAGGAAGAGAGGAATGAAATGGGCGAGTAATTGTAACAACTTTTCACTATGCGTATAAACAGAGCACGTAAGGATTTGGAGAAGATGATTAAAAATGGAATTTAATTATTATACAATTTTCAGAGAAAGTTTCACCATTCTTTTGATTCAAATTCTTTCGAGTCGTGCGATTCCTGGGACAATTGGAAAAATATCAAGAAACTATTATTTCTATATCGAAGAATTGAAATTGAAATACGTCGAGTCCGGTTTTCGGAATTGAATTAAAAAACGAACGGGATAATTTAATATATATATATTATAGTGGGTGCAGTGCATACGGGCCAGAACGATCGGGTTAATCATATCTGAACGAGGTTAAAACACCGGCACCCGCCGCTTATTTACGTCCGACAATAAGTCAATTCATCACTCTGCGATTTGGCCTTAAGTGGTATCACTGACTCATACACACACCCGTCTCGTGCCTATTTCGGGCATAAATCACGGCGGTGCCCGTGTGGTGCGTAATAATGAGCAAGCGAGCGTAGCACGCGACCCTTTAAGCGTGCCCGCTGGAAAACGAGTGGCTCGTAAGGTAGCAGCCGTGGCAGGGATTAGCACGCCCCTATTTAATCCCGAAAGCGCCACAGCTTGCAAAATTCTTTCTTCTTCTTTCGCGTCGAGTCGCGTATAAATAAAAACGTTAAATATATCACAGAGTGTATTTAAATTAAGGAAAACTTAGAGTAACTTCAATGGGTGAAGGATAGTCATTAAAACATTTTTCGTTTATCCCGATACGACTTCCGGTTGCCGAGATATCGTCGTCTAAAGACAAGAGTAATTTTTAATCGCTTACTTCGAATCCGATTAAATCGTATTAAAATTAGAAAAACTTTGAACCGCTATAACTCCGAAGATAATGAGTCTTTATCGACGGGTGAAGGACAGTTAGAAGCAGGAAATCTTGATCTTTGAAACGCTTTTTCGTTTATCCATATACGACTTCTGGTTGCCGAGATATCGTCGTCTAAAGACAAGAGTAATTTTTAATCACTTATTTCGAATTAAATCGTATTAAAATTAGAAAAACTTTGAACCGCTATAACTCCGAAGATAGTGAGTCTTTATCGACGGGTGAAGGACAGTTAGAAGCGGGGAATCTTGCTCTTTGAAACGCTTTTTCGTTTATCCATATACGACTTCCGGTCGCCGAGATATCATCGTCTAAAGACAAGAGTAATTTTTAATCACTTATTTCGAATCTGATTAAATCGTATTAAAATTAGAAAAACTTTGAACCGCTATAACTCCGAAGATAGTGAGTTTTTATTGACGGGTGAAGGATAGTTAGAAGCGGGGAATCTTGCTCTTTGAAACGCTTTTTCGTTTATCCATATACGACTTCCGGTTGCCGAGATATCATCGTCTAAAGAGAAAGGTAATTTTTGATCGCTACTCGGATTGTTCGCTCGCACTTATCGGACGAGCGACGGACGCGAATCCTAGAAGATGCGTGATACGCGTTTCTCGGGACAAAATGTATTAGGTCGCGCTCTATTTACAAACTCTGTTATTTACCGCGTTTAAATGCTCACATCTCGGCAACCGATCGAAATATCGACGATAGGGACGAAACAAAACGGAGCTTCAACGGCGTATTTCCCTCAATCTCTCGAACACATTTCGACGAAGCATATTCCCTACGTATTATAAATCAAACGTTTAAATTTTATTACAATTTACGTTCGACCATTTTTGGCGCATAAAAATAAAATCGATCCTTCGGTCGATCGAATCGAAACGTTTGGAACAGATGGAAAAGTCTGGATCGGAATGTAAGGATTGCGGTAACGATATCAGGAGGACTTTTTGGCCGGTGGACGAGGAGGGGGGAGCAGTACGGGGAACCGAGCGGATCCAGCGGATCCAGTTCTGGCACGGGTCTCGTTCGCAAGGCTCGTGGCCCACGGCCACGAATACCCGAGGGACACGGACTCGTGGGCAACAAGTCAGCGGGAAACGGCGCGTGACCACCGCATTCGCGCCGCCAGATTTACGACAATGAAAATGGGCGCCGCCGGGATCGGCGATCGTCCTCTTTTCGCCGGTAAACAATGCCGTTGATAGAATTATAACGTTTCGATTTTCGATCCGCCTCCGATCTTCCTTCTCCCTCCTCTTCCTCCACCATTGTATCCACCTTCTCTTTTTTCTCTCTCTATTTCTATCGAGGAATCGATTCGCTTTACATCGGGCAACAATTACGACACCGCAAATCATCGCGTTCGACGTACACGATGGAAACGATTACGTTGATCAGTGTAATTGGATGGTATTAAACGGAATTCGATTCGATGGTATTAAACGTTTCTTATTGAATGCGATAAGGGGGAGAGAGGAAGGCAAGAATTCCATCCAAACTGGCCAATGCTAAATTATTACTTCGAGCCCTATTATCGCGACAGATTAACTTGAATAAGAAATTCGCTCGCTGGACATCCCCTCCCCCTCCTGTGCAATTTTAACCATAATCCTCATTGGTCCACGAAGATAAAAATTACCAATTATTCTCGAACATGAAATCTCTTCGCCGATATTAACAACAAATCTGTCGCTCGAAAAGCGAGGATAATGCATACATTCGAATGTACATATATATATCCTCGAGAAGGGTTGTCTCGAAAAGGAGAAGGAGGAGGATGAGAAGGGAAGCGAGGAGGCACGGGTATCTTAGCCACAATATTATTCCTCCGGGTGATACAACGGTTGGGGAGGAGTGGGAGCCGAAAGAACAGTCGACATAACATATTGGAGGGGTCGAGGGGGACGCTAGTCCAAGTCCAAGCTAGTATTGTGCCTTCTCGCCGTGGCCACGTGCCTATGCGTGACACGTTTACGCTTCGCTGCCCGCGTTTCCACTGCCCCCTCCTCTCGCTCTATCCGTCCCTGTCTCTCTCTCGCCCCCTCGTATCGGCCCGTATTCATCTCCGATTCCTCGTGGGTCGGGGTGGGCACCGATTGCGTTTCCACTTTAACCGTGTGTCGTTCAACGTCTATCAACCCGGTCCCGTGTTACTTGAATCACGAAATCACGAGATCGAGATCGAGTTTCATATGCTTGCTCGATTTCATGGCTTTTTTTTTTTTTTTCTTTTTTTTTTAAGTAGCCTATTTTCGCCCTATTTGCGCTTATGGATTATCGTTTGAGAAATTTCGTTTTCGGTAAATTTAATAAGAGGAGCGGATTCCATTTTCTAGGGAATGTTATGTTTAAGTTACGTTTTGAGATCAATTTTTTGTCAATTTCTTCTAATTTGAATTGAGAGAAATTATTTTTATAGAATTATTATATTATATATAATATATTATATTGTATTTATATATAGGAAAATAAATTATTATATAGGAATTTATGGGATGAATTTGAAGGAATGAAGATATTTTAGTTTTGAGCATTGGATTAGAGAAAAAATGATTTCGATACGAGGATTAATTTCTTCTAACTTGAATTAAGAGAAATTATTTTTATATAGGATTTTGTGGAATGAATTTAAGAGAATGAAGGTATTTTAGTTTTGAGCATTGAATTAGAGATAAAAAATACAGTAATGATACGAGGATCATTAATTTCTTTTAATTTGAATTGAGAGAAATTATTTTTATATAGGATTTTATGGGATAAATTTAAGGGAATGAAGATATTTTAATTTTGAGTATTGATTATAGAAAAATACAATAATGATTTCGATACGAAGGTTAATTTCTTCTAATTTGAATTGAGAGAAATTATTTTTATATAGGATTTTATGGGATGAATTTAAGGGAATGAAGGTATTTTAATTTTGAGTATGGGATTAGAGAAAAATAATGATTTCGATACGAGGGTCATTAATTTTTTCTAATTTGAATTGAGAGAAATTATTTTTATAGGATTTTATGGGATGAACATGTTTTAGTTTTGGATTAGAGAAAAATACAGTAATGATTTCGATACGAGGATCTATTTTGTATTCAATAAAACAGGAGCTTTCCATAAATATCAAAATTTACATTATTCCTCAACCAATATCTCAGTTAACTATCTAATAATTATTTTCACACTATATAGCTTCCACTTTCCAAATAAATATCAAAATTACATTATCTTGATTCTCAATCAACATCATCTAACTATCCACAGATCAATTTTACTCTTCCTCCGTTTCTTCAAAATCAAAATAACTTAATAATAAAATAGCGAGAAATTATTTTTACACGCAGAGTTAGAATTATATCCCTTCATTATTCTTTTTTAATTCAACCGGATAGGGAAATAATTCCCATTTAAAAGAATGCAAACGATTCAATCTCCTTCCTTTCTCCTTCCTTCTCCCTGAAAACAGCAACATATCTTCCTTTCCCAACCTGTTGTAACCATTTTCTCGACTATCGTTCGTGCATACAGCAAAGCAAATACGTTTCTTCGTTCATCGGATAAACAGATTAACGTGGCAAATCCCAAATGTGTGTTTCGTTTCGTTTTTTTTAAAAACGGGGAGAGAAATTAATCGTTTCCTAATTATCGCGTAGCGTGAACGCGACACGAGGAGGAGAAAGGGATTTGTTGTCGAGGCGGCCGATCTTAACGGCGGCCAAGGATTTCCTTTCGCATGAAATCCCGATATCACGGCTTATCGACCGGCCCCCAATTAATACCAACACGAACCCACCTCACCCCCTTCCTTCGCCGTGTTCACACGGCTCTCGAAACGTCTCTTTTTCCACGAACCACGGCCGTGGAGGAAATTGTTCGATAAATTTCACAGATTGCGCGAATTCTTTTTTTTTTTTTCTCTCTCTTCTCTTCTTCTTCTAGGCTCGTTATCGTGAATATTCTTTTGCACGAGTTTCGAATAGCGATTGGGGAAATTTTTAAAATTGTTGAAGTTTGTTTTGTTAAACATTTGGACAAGTTGAGGTTCGATGAATAATAAACGAGAGAAGGGGATTGTTACAATTGTTTACGAGTAAATGTTACTCGAGTAACGTTTCATTTATTTGATTCGCAAGTTGTTTAGCCAGTTACTTCTTTAAATGTGGGTAAATATTTAGAGAGATAGAGGGAAAATTCAAGGCTTTTAAGGAAGAATGATCACGAAAGAAATTCAATCAACAATCGAGTTGCGCCTCGAAAAATCTTCAAATCATCTTTCTCCATCGTTTTAACAGTAATTTGTATCTTTAAAATTCTCAATACAATTCGCAATACGAGGAAATAAAAACCGATTCATCGCCGATTCTTTTTCAAATTTTCCTCTCTTCTTTCCTCCCTTCCTGCAATGCAAGGAGATGAGGCCGCATACTGGCAGGGGGTGATATTACTGTGTAAAATTCTCGTGATATGAAAGAAATAAAAAAATGTAAAAGAATGGAAAATCCAAAATCCGAACAACAACGAATTGTAGTCCCTTTTTCTTTTTACAAGGTAACCACAAAGATTTTCGATTTTTTTTCCTTCCTCTTTCAAGAAAGAAGAGGAGGACGCACACAAGGAATGGTTAGATATTAATACAAGTGTCAAAAAAATTCACCGCCGCGCTAAAACAAGATTTTTCTTTTAGGAGAGGAAAGGAGGACATGCACAGGTTTGGAGTAGTTAGGTATTAATACAGGTGTTGACGAATAAAAAATTCACCGCCGCGCCAGAATATGATAAATTACGAAGATTTTCGATTCTTTTTCCTTCAGGAAAGGAAAAGAGAGCGTACACTGATGGGGATGGTATTAAGTATTAATACGGACGTAAAATTCTCGCGATACAAAGAAATAAAAAAAAATGCAAAACAATGGAAATCCAAATAACAATAGCTGTTGTATCGTTTTCTCCCTTTTTAAACCGATTCACCGCTATATCAGAGCAAGATAACCAAGATTTTTTATTTTTCCCTCAGAAGAGGAGAGGAGAGCGCACATAAGGAATAGTATTAAGTATTAATACGGGTAAAATTCTCGCGATACAAAAAAATAAAAAATGCAAAACAATGGATAGCAACAACTGTATCCATATATCGTCTTGGAATCCCTTTTCAAACCGATTCATCGCCGCGCCAGAAAGAAGAACAAGAAGATTTTCGATTCTTTTTCCTCCCTCCCTCCCTGAGGAGAGCGCACATAATATACGCAAGGGATAGTATTAGATAGTAGATAGTATTAGATAGTATTAATACGAGTAAAATTCTCGCGATACAAAGAAATAAAAAAATGCAAAACAATGAAAACCCAAATAACAACTATTGCTCTATCCATATATCTTGTCTTGGAACCCCTTCCTCCCCCTTTCAAACCGATTCACCGCCGCTCCAGAAAGAACAAGCTAATAACCACGAAGATTTTCGATTCTTTCCCTCTCTCCCTCCCTGAGGAGGGCGCGCAGAAGGGGTTAGAAGGTATTAATACGGGTGTCGACGAGGCTGGGCGATAGCCAACGGCAGGCATACGTGATCGGGCGCGTGAGCGCGCCGCCGAGGCACGCGCCGCGCCAGAATACGTAATTATCGTTAGGGTTAGGGAGGAGGTTAGGGTCCTGGCCCTAGGTGCATCGATACACTGCGCGCGCGCGTGTGTGTGCGCGCACACGGAAGGAGAGGGGTGGGTCGGTGGGTCGGTTCGTCGACTTACCCGGGTCAGGAAGTCACGCGAGCCGCACACGCTCGTGGAGCGAGTATTTTTTCCTCTCTCTCTCTCCTTTTATTGTTCTACCAGTTGTCTTAGAGCCGCTTTTCCCGGCCAGACCCGCTGAAAATCGGGGGGAGGAGGGGGAGGTCGATATCCATCCAGCCTGGACGGACCTCCTCGCAACCGGTTGTTCCTTTTATTCCAGAGCTTTTCTCCGTCCCGTTTTTACGGATTATTTTTCTTTTTCTTTAAGAGGAATTTCTTCCTTTTTCTTTTTTTTTTAAGGAAGCAAAAGTTTTTAAAGATTTTTCGAGGAGGATTTATTATATCGTTCGTGATCAACGAAATCTTTTTTTCTTTTAGCAATTGAATTTCTCTTTTTCTTACCATTGAAAATATATATATTATATGGAATTAAAGTATTAAAGTATAGAATTGTAATGCGAGAAAAAAAAAAAGAATTATGAGAATAAATAAGGTATGAATAAGCATGGATGGATTTTTTGAATGAGATCTTCGAATATATCGATGTTCGATATATCATTTCTCGAGAGAAAGAGAGAGAGAGAGAGAGAGAGAAAGAGAGAGAAACTTTTCCTCGTTTCCATGGAGTAAAATTTCGCAAGAATTTTTTGCCTTTACAACGCTACTCCAACTAATTCTAGAACCGTTCCAGTTTACCAGTTCTGGAAATAACGAAGAATAAGAGAAATCCCCCCTCCCCGTTTAAAATCGTTCTTCGAAACTTCAAACTTGGAAGGAAAAGGAAAAAATCGGTATCCTTGAGAAAGAAAGAAAGAAAGAAAGAGAAATTTAAAATTTCGTTCCAAATTTGTCTCGAAACGGATCCGCCAATTCGTTGCCGAGAAATCGCGTGAACTCGGTTGCATCGATAACGCGGCCGTACACGCGTGATCCAACCAGAGCATTTCGGATAGCACGCGATTATTTCGAATCATCGCGATACGCCGCCTCGATGCGAAATATATAGCATATACCCATCGCTCCGAATCTTTCGCTCAGAGGTTCGAGATCTCCACGATCGTTTCTTCCAATTCTCTTTTCTTGGAGTTTTATTGGGAGGGAATTAATTTGAATTAAGTTGTCGAAGACATTGGAAGGAAAGCAAGTCTCGATACCGGTTTCGAGAATTAAAATTTTGAAATTCTCGAAATTTTGAAGGGAGAGGATTTATAATTTAATTTAATCTACGAGGACGAAAGGAGGAGAGGTTCATCTCGATAGTCATCTCGAGAATTTTATCGAAGAGAGCGAATTAATCGAAAGGAAGAGGTTCATCTCGACAGTCATTCTTTTTCTTTTGAGAATTTTATCAAAGAGAATTAATTTGGTCTATGAGTTATCGAAGAGAAAAGCAACAGATTCGTCTCGATTCTCTTAGCTGTTTTAAAATTTCGAGAATTTCGAGGACAAAAGGGGAAATTTCATCTCGATAGTCATTTTTTTCTTTTGAGAATTTTATTAAAGAGAATTAATTGAGAGGCCTACGAGTTATCGAAGAGGAAAAGCAACAGATTTTCGATATTCTTAACTATTTTAAAATTTTTAGAATTTCGAAGAAAATGAATTAATCGAGAAAAGGAGAAGATTCATCTCGATATTCAACTCGAGAATTATATCGAAGAGAGCGAATTAATCGAGAACGAAAGGAGGAGGTTCATCTCGATAGTCATTTTTTCTTTTGAGTATTTTATCAAAAAGAATTATCGAAGACAGTCGAAGACCCCAAGAAGAAAAATCTCGATATTGTTTTCGAGAATTAAAATTTCGAAATTCTCGAAGTCGAAGAGAGAGAATTAATCGGAGGACAAAAAGAGGTCTTCATCTCGATATTCATTTCGAGAATTTTATCGACGAGAGAGAATTAACGAAAACGAAAGGAGGTTCATCTCAATAATCATTTTTTCTTTTGAGAATTTTATCAAAGAAAATGAAGAATATGAAGAAAAGCACGTCTCGATATTGTTTTCGAGAATTAAAATTTCGAAATTCTCGAAATCGAAGAGAGAGGATTTATAATTTAATCTAGAAAGTAGTTCTCGAGGACGAAAGGAGGAGGTTCATCTCGATATTCATTTCGAGAATTTTATCGAAGAGAGAGAATTTGGTGTGCGAGTAATCGAGGACAAAAGCAGGAGCAGCAAAGTGGCCCCAGGCGAACACGCGTCGTCGCTTAATTTCTGGTCGGAGGATGGCTTCTACGCACACCCTCTCGCCCTATACGATGCGTCAAACCGAGTCAAAGAGAGACGATCAGAGAAACGAAAACGTCGAAACGATGAAAGTTATGCAGATTGAAAACGAGCTAGGATCAAAAGATGATCCAACCTATCCTTTCTTAGTGAAAAAGTAAATAAAAAAAAAAACATTTCCATTCGAATTAATTAAGCGTGAATTCTTCTTTCGATCCAACGAGTGGATGATTTACTTTCAATCGAAGAATACAACGATTACGAAAAAAAGAAAAAGAGAGGAGGAATAAAATGGAAAAGTTGGAAGGGGTTCGAAGCGCCGACACGCCTGTTTGTCCTTCAATTTTCGGCTTGAAAATGGTGTCCCCGCGTGCGACGATCCGCACGTGCGAACGAAACCATCAATTCCCTCTTTGATAACTGATCCATGGTGATTGCAATCTAACGAGGCGTCGAAACCGCAAGCCGTTTACATCAAACCACCCCGGGCCAAACCTCCCGACCACGTGAAACGGATTGCGCCGCACCACCAACCGACTAATATAACCAAACTAATGAAAATCTCGCCGCTGTTATTAAAACCGCTTCTTCTCTCCACGGATATCGCTTACCGTCGCCGCTAAAAAGAATCGACGTCGTAAAAGTTCATTGTCGACCAGGTTATATGTATCAGGTTTCGTCTCGAATTTTTTCACGATGATGATAAAAAAATATCTTTAATAATTACTTATCTGCTATTACGGTGATAGAAATATAGCTTTCCTTTGCTTTTGCATCTAGTTTATATTTTTGACGATGATGAATATATATTTTTTCTTTAATTTATCTTTTGCTATTAGTTTCATTTAATTTTCGACCATGATGAAAATATATCTTTACTTGTCTTTCGGTACTAGTTTCGTTTAATTCAAATTTTCGACGATGATGAAAATATATCTTTGCTTATCTTTTGCATCTAGTTCAAATTTTTGACGATGATGAATATATATCTTTTCTTTAATTTATCTTCTGCTATTAGTTTCATTTAATTTTCGATGATGATAAAAATATATTTTTACTTGTCTTTTACTAGTTTCGTTTAATTCAAATTTTCGACGATGATGAAAATACACCTTTACTTATCTTTTGCATCTAGTTCAAATTTTTGACGATGATAAAAATATACCTTTACTTATTTTTTGCATCTAATTCAAATTTTCGATGATGATGAAAATACATTTTTACTTATTTTCTGCTAGTAGTTTCATTTAATTCAAATTTTCGATGACGATGAAAATACACCTTTACTTATCTTTTGCTATTAGTTTCATTCAATTCAAATTTTCGACGATGATGAAAATACACCTTTACTTATTTTTGACACCTAATTCAAATTTTTGACGACGATGAAAATATATCTTTCCTTTACTTATTTTTTGTTACTAGTTTTATTTAATTCAAATTTTCGACGATGATGAAAATACGCCTTTACTTATCTTTTGCATCTAATTCAAATTTTTGACGATGATAAAGATATATTATTCTTTTACTTATCTTCCTTTATTTATCTCTCTGATACTAGTTTCATCCAGTCAAATTTTCGATAATGATAAAAATATACCTTTATTTATCTTTTGCATCTAGTTCAAATTTTCGATCATGGTAAAAATATACTTATCTCGGGTTAGTTTCATTTAATTCAAATTTTTAACGATGATGAACATACATTTTTTCATAACTTATTTTCTGCTACCTTGATAAAAATATACCTTTCCTTTGCTTATTTCTTGCTATTAGTTTTCGACGACAATGAAAATATACCTTTCCTTTGCTTATCTCTTGCTACGATGATAAAAATATACCTTTCCTTTGCTTATCTCTCGCTCCTAGCATCACCTAATTCAAATTTTCGACGATGAACGAAAATACACCTTTCCATTACTTATTTTTCCAAAGTACAGACACTTGCAACAAACAAAAAAAACCACCATTCTACCATTTCACCTTCTCACCTTAACAAAAATACGAAAACAAGCGTCAGAACGAATACCAAACAAACGGATACTTTTTCCTCCAAACTTAATCGGAACATCCCTCCTCTTCCATCGTTCCTACTCCAACTATTCAAACTTTCACGTCAAACACTACCCAATCACCACCACCTCCTCCTCCTCCCTTCCACTCTCTCTAGAACAAAATCCTCGAAAAACCAACAAACCCCTCCCCTAACCTTTCAAATAAAACCCCTCTCTCCCTCTCCTCTCTCACCGAGAGAGTCAAAGCGTTAATTCGCCCTTTGCCAGGTGATCCGTGGCGTCGTAACCTGGCCGATCCACACAGCCCCGTTTATAACAAGGTGGCCGCGGGCGCTCCTCTCATCTCCTCTCGCGAGATGATTGTGCCAGCGCCGTCCACAGGGTGGGGCCCTCTCGTCCGTTCGGTGTTGCCGCGCGGCCAACCGTTTCCACACAGCCCCCAGGCCTCGTCCCCTCCCTCCCTCTCTCACTCTCTCTTCGTCGACGACAAAGGGGCCGCGGTTCAACGCGCCACAAAGCGCCGGGACGCCCACACGCACACACCATCCTCGCAAAGATATGTATATGTATATAGCGTGTGTCGTAGATTCGTGTACAAAGGAACAAGAGTCGCGACGCGTGAACTTGCGCCCAGCGGCGCCTAGGAGACACCCTTTGCCCTGTGTATATATATATATATAAGTATATGTGTATGTAGTATATGTGTATGTATACGTAATATATGTGTGTATGTATATGTAGTATATATGTGTATATGTAGTATATGTAGTATATGTGTATGTGTATGTATGTGTATGTATATGTAGTATATGTGTGTATATGTAGTATATGTAGTATATGTAGTATATGTGTATGTGTATGTATATGTAATATATGTGTATGTGTATGTAGTATATGTGTGTGTATGTATATGTAGTATATGTGTATGTATATGTATATGTAGTATATGTGTATGTATATGTATATGTAGTATATGTGTATGTGTATGTAGTATATGTGTCTATGTGTATGTATATGTGTGTATGTGTATGTATATGTAGTATATGTGTATGTGTATGTAGTCGAATGGAGAACGAGGAAGATTCGAGGAAAGGAGAGAGAGAGAGAGAAGGAGAAGTAGATAAGATAGGAAGGAGGAGGAGATCGATTCGCCGCGACGAGAAGAAGAAGTCGTCGCGGTTGCTGAGGATGGAATTATCGGTGTTTCTTTTCGTTCCTTTCCCTCCTCCCCTCCTTCGTTTCTTTCCTTTTTGCTCTTCGAGCGAAAGTGGCTTCTCTTTTTTCTTTTTGTTTCGTTTTTTGAGAATGTTTGGAGAGGGAGCTTTGGAGAATCTTGAATCTCGTTATTCAACGTAGGATATTTTTATTATTATTATTGTTTGCATGCAGCAATGGATGATAAGAACTCACCCTGTCCAGGAGCCGGCGACGTGGCGTGGCTCCAGCCTCCTTTGTACGAGCTGCTGGCATCTGTGAACAGGCGAAGGGACGCTGATAAATCTATAAATCTACGATGATAACGAAATTTTTGGAGGAAATATTGAATACGAATGAATTAAAGGAAGAAAGGAGAAGGAGAAGAGATTGCACGATTTTTTCCTTTCTCTCCTTCTTCCTTTTTTGGGTCACGTTGTTGGAACAGCGTGCAATTGCGAGGTAATCAGTTCTGGGGATCGCTGGTGGCAGTAAAATAATAATCTGATCGCTGATTTTTTCTTTTTTTTTCGTCGAAAAACGATTTCCTTAGGAAAAATCTTTACGACCCTTTAACGACGACGTTACGCCTCCCTTCGAGTCGAGCAATATAACAGCACGATTCACGAACGATTACGATTAAACTCGCTCACGTTCGACTCGATGTAATAACAGTGTTCCCCGACTTTTTTTTACCTCGGTTTCGATATCTCGTGAACAGGAGGGAAGATTTGGAGGACTGTTTCGGAAACGGCGAGGGGTGGAAACGGACGAATTAACGGGATAATCCTCTTTTGGATCGCGCTAATTGGTAAAATTTGAGAGGAAAGTATTTTAAATGTAATTCGAAATATCGGTCGATCTCGATCGGTTTTCTCGTGGAAAAAGAAAATTCGCATTCTATCGATGTACGCTTCACTTATAGATTACTTATAGAGAAAGAATTCATATCTTCGAAAATGGGTAAAATTAATAAAAGTCATGGAGATTCGATGATTTCTCAAACTTACGTTTCGAAACGGTTTGAATCACTTTTCTCAAAAGAAAATTTATCATTTTGTTTTAAGCGAAAGAATTCTTTTTCTAATTTTCATATTTTTCGAAAGTTCTTTGAAAATAGATAAATAATCGATCGATTATTTTTCGTTACTTTAACGAATTGAAACGAATAAAAACTCGTTCGAAGAATTTTTTAAAATATTCCAAAATTCTCGATTATTTCACAACCGAAACTTCATAATATTTTCATAATTCTACAACTTCTTTTCATAATTTTCGACTTTAAAACGAACAAAAACTCATGCAGATTCAGAGATTTCTCAAACTTAAAATATTTCGACACGATCATTTCTCTTCTTTTATAACTTAAAGCAAACAAAAACTGAAAATTGAAAAATTTCTCTTAAAATATTTTCTAAACGACTTAAATTTCTTTATCAAAAGAAAATTCATCCTTCTTTCGAAACAATTCTTTCCCTGCAATTTCCATATACCTCCAAAACCTTGGAAACTCATGCAGCTTCAGAGATTTCTCAAACTTAAAATATTCCAAAATCTCGATCATTTCTTTTACAACCGAAACAATTCTTTTCCTAAATTCCATTTCTAACTTCAAAGCAAACAAAAACTCAAAATGAAAATTCAAAAATTTCTCGAGCTTAAAATATCTTCAAAACGACTTGAATTTCCTTACAAAAACAAAACTCATCCTCCTTTCCCTAAACAATTTCCATAAAACCTTGGAAAACGGATAAATTATCGAAAACTACCGACAACTCGAAAAGAAACTCATGCAGATTCAAAAATTTCTCAAATTTAAAATATTCCAAATCGATCTCAATCATTTCTTTTCTTTCGCACGAAACTTGAAGCAAAAATGTAAATTCAAAAATTTCTCGAGCTTAAAATATCTTCAAAACGACTTGACAAAAGACTCCTTACAAAAAGAAAATTCATCCTCCTTTTCCTACAATTTCCATAAAACCTTGGAAAACGGATAAATTATCGAAAAACCGACAACTCGAAAAGGAAACCCACGCAGATTCAAAAATTTCTCAAACTTAAAATATTCCAAATCGATCTCAATCATTTCTTTTCTTTCGCACGAAATTTAAATTGAAAAATTTCTCGAGCTTAAAATATTTTCAAAACGACTTGAATTTCTTTATAAAAAGAAAATTCATCCTTCTTTCGAAACAATTCTTTCTCTGCAATTTCCATATACCTCCAAAACCTTGGAAAACGGATAAATTATCGAAAAACTGATAACACTATTTGAAAGAAATTCATGCATAATAGATCATTTCTTTTCTTTCGCAATCGAAACTTAAAGCAAAAATTCGAAATGTAAATTCAAAAATTTCTCGAGCTTAAAGTATCTTCAAAACGACTTGAATTTCCTTACAAAAACAAAACTCATCCTCCTTTCCCTAAACAATTTCCATAAAACCTTGGAAAACGGATAAATTATCGAAAAACCGACAACTCGAAAATGAAACCCACACAGATTCGAAGATTCGTTAGAAAACGTTATTGAAAAACTACTTCAAATCACTTTTCCCCCAAAAAGATTCCTTCCTTCTCCGTGCATCATCACTCTCTCCTCTCCTTTCTTTCCCCCTACGATCGATCCTACGATTCGTGTTTCAACCGTTCACACATCTCTCCGTAATACACGGCGTATCGGTTTCACGCGGCGTCCGAATCGAGACAAAAATCTCGATTTTCGGTCGCCGCCACCGTCGAGCGCCGCCGCTCTGTTTGCGGACAGATATATTTTCATTTGGCAGTTATTGGCACGAGGGCGGCCCCCGCGTGTGTACACACGCGGGCCTCCCCCCCCTCCTACTCCTACTCCTCCACGTCATCGTGCCGCCGCTCGCAGAAAGTCCGGTGTTTCCGTGTGCAAACAGCCGACCTTTCCTCGTCTTCCCTCCCCCTCCGTTCTTCGTTTGATCTCGATCCATTAATGGAGAGGGTGGAGGGAGGTGGGCCTCGAATTTCACGGAAAAACTCACGAGGGATCGCAGTGATCGGTAATCCTCGAATTATCGCACTTCTCGGCCAAGTTTTATCGTGTTAAGGATAAACAGACTCGTGGAGGATATGGAGATATGGTTTCTTGGAGAGAGAGAGAGAGAGAGAGCACGTGGCCGATTACGTTGTTTCACGAATTCTATGTAATAACGTTTACGAACGCGTGGGATATTATTTATACGAAATCCAATCGATTTTCTATCTTAGAATGCCTTCTTTCGAGAGAAAATCAAGTTGTAACGTAAGGGTTACTCGATACACTGTTCACGCACCGTATTCGATTACGATTAATTCTGCTAAAATTTCGAAAGTAAACGAGTCGTATTTATTCCCTTCGCGGATAAAGAAGACGAACGTTAACGCGAAAGAAAGACGAAGAGAGAGAGATCCGATCGAAGTAAGAAAACCGAGGAGATTAAATTGGCTGCGATCGGCGGACGTACCGGCGAACAGCATGGATAGATTGGTGAACGCCGTGGTGCGTGGCAATTCCGCGGCGGTGGTCCCGCTGCTCTTGAGGTCGAGCATCGCTCGTCCCGCGTGCCAGCGGCCGCTGTATACGGCGGCCCTTCCACGGGATATCCCTTCACCCTTCTCCTACGACCGACGCCGAATCGATCACGGGACCGCGAACGTCCAGCCCGCTTCTGTTAACCACGTCGACGGCCAACCGTCGAAACGACTGGTCATAATCCAGGCGTGGTGATTGACGGCCGGCCGAAAAACAGAACGAAACGAATCTACAGAGAGAGAGAGACCGGGTTGCGAACCGCGACTATCCTTCCTCCCAGCGGCGTTCAACAAGCGTGCAGGACGCTTTCCACGTCCACGATCCAGTCGCCTCCGTCTACCGTGACGAGGATCGCGTCACAGTGGTGGTGGTGGTGGTGGTGGTGGTGGCACGCGTGGAACGATCGTTCGAGTACACGATACGTATGTGCGGTATACGTATGCGCGGCAAGGGCGCCGATCATGTTTGCGACCCGCTCCGAGTGACACTGCTCTTCCCTGCCCGTGCACGGACCGCTTCCACTCTCCGGGGGGCAGGGGATAGTCGCGCGTCCCCGCCCTCCGCCGAACCCTCGGCCCTCGGTGGACCGTGGCCTCGGCCCTCGGGGGTTGCGGTTCGTCGAAGCGGCCGAGTGGGCGGAGTTTATCGCCCGACTTACACCCCGAGCGGAGGACGGTGAAAGGGGGCGTACGGGCGCATGCGCGCGAGGCGTCGTTCCGCGAAGGGTCGAAAGTAGGAAAGCTTCGAAGCGAGGAGGAGGAGGAGGGAGGTGGGAGGGGTTCTCGATGGCAGCAGGTTGCTAGGTGGCCGGGCACGAACGTACCGGACCTCCTGCACTTACCGACCGGCGTTGTCGACGACGTAGTTTGCCCCGGTAACGACGTGCCACCGGTTCCCTTCCGGAACAAACCCTCTGTGGTAACGGTGCCCGTTTACAGAGTGAACGGTCAGGGAATTTTGGCAGTAATGGGCCAAGGTGTTTCCATTATTCTTCGCCCTGGACCCTCTCTCTCTCTCTTTCTTTATCGCTCTCGCCTTTCTCCTTCGCCTATCCTATCCTATCCACCCCCACCTTTTCGTTTCTTCTTTTTCTCTCTCCTTTCCTTCTTCGAGAGATTTCTCTTCTCTTCGCAAATTTTCTCTCTCTCGATCCTGTTATGTGTGTTGGAAAATGGAGAACGGAATATCGAAATAATAATAACAGGGGAGGGAGCGCGTTTTAATTTGTGGAGAACAGATTGGGAGAAACGATGCACGATCGATGGCCAAACGGCAGATTTGCCTGGTCGAAAGCTGGGAGGGAGGATTATTATCGCCTGTATTTTCGACTGCAAATTATAATAATTATACCGTGGCGAGAAACGTTATTCCCGTTTACGAGGGATTACGCGATGACCCCGTTTATTATTTAAACGCGATTTGCATTCCGTTGCAATTACTTACCCCTCCCTACCTCCCTTCTGTCCACTGCTTCATTTCCATAAAATCTGGCCCGCGACGCGAAAACATGAGGTCGTCCTTAATTAATTGATTATTTAACCGCAATTATTAACCCCCGACAAAGAAAGTTTACGATGCTCTCGTGCACAGGTTCGCGCTATTTTATTCGGGATAATGTTTTGCATTTATGCTTTTCGAAATTCTCGTCGATTATCTTTCCTTCCTCGTTAATTTTTCTTTCTCTTTTCGAGGCGGAACAAAATCGATCGAAAGGAGAAGCCACGGAAACGATCGATCTCGAGGCGGGCGGAGGAGGAGGGGGATGAAGTCGAAAGTGCGTGGCCGCTTACGCCATCAGGATATCCCTATATGCTAGAAGAATATCGCTCTTTAATTAATATTAGTCGTTCGAGGATCCTTTTTTCAACCTCGTTGATTTTTCTTCTTTTTTCTTAATCTTCATCGAACGCTTTAAAAATCGAGGTTAGGAATCTAAGTCACTTTGTAACAATAAGCATTGCAATTATTTATTAAATTTTTGCTCCTTCAATTTTATAATCATGCACGCAGATAGATAGAAAATTCGAGTTGGAATTTTTTCTTAATCTTCATCTTTTTACGAACGCGTTAAAAATCGAGGTTAGGAATCTAAGTCACTTTTTAATAATAATCGAGCATTGTAATTGTTTATTAAATTTTTAGTCCTTCAATTTTATAATCGTGCATATAAATAGATAGAAAATTCGAGTTGGAGTTTTTGTTTAATCTTCATCTTTTTACGAACGCGTTAAAAATCGAGGTTAGGAATCCGAGTCTCTTTGTAACAATAAGCATTGCAATTATTTATTCGAAATTTTTGGTCACGCAGATAGATAGAAAATTCGAGTTGGAAAATTTTTATATTGAACATTTCAGCGACAATTTATTCAAAGCAACATTGTTCGAGACTTTTAAAAATTATACTTTTTCGATACTGTTTCGACCTGTTATTAAGTCGGTCAGGATTTAATCACGATCGATTCGATAATTGGTTGCTTTGAAAAATAAGAAATTGGTCACTGGTTCAGATGTTGGATAAGCATAGAGGGAAGATGTAATTTTGCTCTTCTAATCTTTTATCTCGAGTCTCCTTTCTCTCTCTCTTTCGTGCTCCCCTTAAAAAAAAAAAAAAAAAAAAAAAAGCGTCGAAGAAAGTGGTCGAGAAGAGAATCGACAGCTCCCATTAAAGCGTTTATAACCGTGGTTCACGCTATCGGGAGGACCCTTACTCCGCTCGATCGCGATAAATATTTTCCGAGCCGATTTCTCTTCAAAAATGAAAACGCGGAGATTCGATTTAAAGTTTGCTCGATATCGCGCAGAAACGATCCAACACCATATTTTCAATAAATATCACCACGTTTCGATTGGTTCTCTTTCACCAAGAAAGTTGGATTGAATTTTTCCATTTAATTTTCGCGGATACTTTCGAAAAATTATTTAAGGAGAGATCAGATTTTCTTTCTTCGTCGAGAGTGAACAAAATTTCGATCGAATTTTGCGTAGTAATTTTCTCGTTGCACGGGAATATTCTCCAAATAAATAATATAATCACCCTTCTCGTCCAAAGCACCCTTCGTGAGGCGCTCAGGGGCGTTGTTGGACGTCCGTCGAAGGCTGAAAAGTGGCAAGCGAAACTACTACCGCACCCATTAACTGTTCGCAGCGTGGTCGTGATTCACTGGCCAATCACGGTGGCAAACGAAACCGCTGCTCGACAAATTTCGCGATAGTAAAAATCTTTACGACCTTTACGGGAATCTTCCATTTGAAATATTTAAAAATTTTTAAATTTCGAGTCGATATCCGCGCTTTAATCCATTGTACACATTCGAAATAAGTGGATTTTTGCATTTTTGGAGGAAGGAAGCTGATGTATTCCTCGCGTATATTAATATAAAAAAAAGGATCTAAATTGGCGATCTAAATAGAATTGAAAGTATTGTAACGTATCGATTTGATATAAAAATTTTTTTATTTCTCATCGATAATTACGATTTGTAACGATAGTTAGTCGAGATAATAATTGTATATTATAAATTAGATATATTATAGATAGTTTTGAAAATGACTACCTAACCTAACATTCTAACAAATGAAAATAATTTTTATTTTAAAATTACTTCTAATATTCATGTACTTACATATATATTTTATTTTATCCTTCTTTAAAAAAATTCAAACAAATTCCTAGAAACTTCTAATTATTTCTAACTTAACTTTCTAACAAATGAAAATAATTTTTACAACTTCCAATATTCATATTATCTTTTTATCTTTAACAAATTCCTATAAAAACTCTATCTATCTCTACTTACTAACCTAACTTCCTAATAAATGAAAATAATTTTTACTTCCAATATTCATGTACTTACATATATACTTTATTTTATTCTCCTTTTAAAAAATTCAAACAAATTCCTAGAAGCCTCTGATTATCTCTAACTTAACTTTCTAATAAATGAAAATAATTTTTACCGTTTTGAATATTCATATAATATATAATTATATGTAGTACAAACTTTATTTCATTCTTCCTTAATTTAATCTTCCAATTTCTAAATTATAAATCTCTATTTATCTCCATTTACTAACCTAACTTCCTAATAAATGAAAATAATTTTTACAATATTCATATACATATTCTTCTTTAACAAATTCCTAGAAACCTTTATCTATCTCTACTATCTTCCTAATAAATGGAAACAATTTCCAATATTCATATACATTTTATCCTCCTTTAATAAATTCCTATAAACCTTTATTTATCTCTACTTATCTACTTAATAATTTTTATAATTTCCAATATTTATATATCTTATTTTATCTTTCTTTAATAAATTCCTATAATTAAATTCCTCTATTTATCTCTACTTACTAATCTAACTTCTTAATAAATGAAAATAATTTTTACAATTTCTAATATTCATGTACATATCTTATTTTATCCTTCTTTAACAAATTCTTATACTTATCTACTTAATAATTTTTACAATTTCCAATATTCATATACATATCTTATCTTATCCTTCTTTAACAAATTCCTATAATCCTCTATTTATCTCTACTTATCTATTTAATAATTTTTACAATTTTCAATATTTATATATCTTATTTTATCCTTCTTTAATAAATTCCTATAACCCTCTATTTATCTCTACTTACTAACCTAACTTCTTAATAAATGAAAATAATTTTTACAATATCCATATCTTATTTTATTCTTCTTTAACAAATTCTTATACTCATCTACTTAATAATTTTTACAATTTCCAATATTCATGTACATACCTTATTTTATCCTTCTTTAACAAATTCCTATAATCCTCTATTTATCTCTACTTATCTACTTAATAATTTTTACAATTTCCAATACTTATATATCTTATTTTATCCTTCTTTAATAAATTCCTATAACCCTCTATCTATCTCTACTTACTAACCTAACTTCTTAATAAATGAAAATAATTTTTACAATTTCCAATATCCATATCTTATTTTATTCTTCTTTAACAAATTCTTATACTCATCTACTTAATAATTTTTACAATTTCCAATACACCTTATTTTATCCTTCTTTAAATCTCTATCTATCTCCATTTACTAACCTAATAAATGAAATTAATTTTTACAACTTCCAATACTCATACAGTAGTACAACATACATATCCAATATACATATAGTAGTACAAACCTTGTTTCATCCTCCTTTAACAAATTCCTACAAACCTCTACCTATCCCTGCCTCGGCCAACAACATTTAACTCGAACGAATTATTTACTCTCCCTCTCTCTCTCTCTCTCGCTTTCCTTCAACCTATCCTCGTGAACACAGAGGGGGGAGGGAAGGGGGTAGCCCCCGAGAAGAAGGGCACGCGCGCGCCACGCGACCGCGCGCGCGGCCAGCGGCGCATTTAACGCGCGATCGCTCTCGAGTGTCCGCGTGCCGGCTGTTTCGAAGGGGGTGTTCGAAGGGGGCGCTCCACCCCCCCCCTCCACCAGCTTCCACGATACCTTGCTCGCGGACCTCGACGTGGAGGTTCCGCGACAGGAGTAGGGGGTCGATTTTAGGCCTCGTATGCTTCACGATTTATTGTCCCTCGCTTCACGAGGGATGGATTTTCGATCGCGTCTTATCTTAGAGAGAAACAAATTTATCCTTTATCTGAAAAAGAAAATGGAGAAAGGGACGCATCGAGCGTAGAAAGAAAGGCAAGGTATCGTTGCGTGTCGAAATAAAATTACGATTACGGTTGAAACGGTTGTTATATTCCAGATGTAAATAACACTCCGCTCCAATCTATTTCTAAATACAAGAGGCGTGTATATATATATATATACATATACCCGTCATAAATGACTCACCCCATACGTCTGCCATAACTCTGCCTCTCCAAGGATTTGTATCAAAATGTTCGGGTCGACCGAACGTGCTAATATATTCATTATTCAAATCCAACTCCGTCGTCGTCGTCGC
Source organism: Apis mellifera (assembly GCF_003254395.2). Classification (NCBI taxonomy): domain Eukaryota; kingdom Metazoa; phylum Arthropoda; class Insecta; order Hymenoptera; family Apidae; genus Apis; species Apis mellifera. The sequence goes on along the minus strand of NC_037644.1, from coordinate 13,581,988 downwards.
CGTCGTGGTCAATAGACGCCAGACACGCCAACCTCTCTCTCCCTTCTCCCTCCAGAGAAAACGAAAACTCGCATTCTTCTTACAGTAACAACGAATTCTCCCAATTTTCCTTCTCTCGATCCTCTTCACTCGATCGCAACATCCATGGATCCCAAATAAACACGATTCGATTATACGTGGCCCGCTTGGGGTCACTTGGAGAACGATTTACAACGATTACGTTGAATATATATATATATATAGAAACGAAGGTTGGAGAGAGAGAGGGAGAGGGAGAAGCGATTTTGGCCGCGTGCATTATCTTGAGATAGCGAGGCGCTACTTCGGGTATCGGCGACGAGTATCATTGTGCCGCATGAAACATGACAGGGCCCCGGCTATTGTAGGCTACCGGAGGCAGGGAAACGGAACGACGGGGGAGCAAGCAAGCCAGTTTGCCACCCTCCTTCCTCTCCCTCCTCCCGCATTTCCGTCCGCGCGTAACCCTCCCCCCTCGACGCGTACCCTTCTCGCTCGGCCCCCTCTCCCTCTGCCCACGTCTCGGTAACACGATAAGAAGCGTGTCAGTTTTGTTGCGTTTTCGTGGATGGAGAAGGGTGGAGGGGAAGGTTTCGTTTAAACGCGAGAGATGGGAGAGATCCCTTGCTTCTGCGGAGCTTGCGAACGCGGATATAATTCCTCGCATTCAATTTGTACAATATGCCGAATCCGACGCGGTGGATGGACGAACAACACCGAATCGAGCGTATATCCCTGCCCGCATCATGCTTCGCTTCTTAGATAAGGAGTTCGGAAATTGGGTAGGGATGTGTATATATATTTTCTTCTTTTCTTTATTCTCTCACCGAAGGTGAGTTCGTCACGAGTTCCTTTGCTCCTCGGTCTCTGCATGTAATTATATATATATATATATATATATATATATATATATATATATATATTGGGATCGTCGGATATTTAGTTATCGTTTGTTTTTAATATTTCAGGTTATACATTATTATTGCAATATACAAGAAAGAAAAGTGAAGTATTCGGAAAAATTATATTTTATATATATATACGGAATCGTCGATAGAGGATATTTAGTTATCGTTGTTCTTAATATTTGAGGTTATATACTATTGCAATATTAATATATATATATATGCAATATTAATTATAATAACATTGCAATATACAAGGAAGAAAGAAGAACGATCGAATTCGATAATTTGGAAAGAAGTAAAGTGAAATAAAGTATTTGGAAAAATTATATATATTAATTATATGTATACTGGGATCGTTGGATATTTAATTATCGTTCTTCTTAATATCTGAGGTTATATTACTATTGCAATATACAAGGAAGAAAGAAGAACGATCGAATTCGATGATTTGGAAAAAAGTGAAGTAAAGTATTCTGAAAAATTATATATATATATACTGAGAGAGGATATTTAATTATCGTTGTTCTTAATATCTGAGGTTATATTACTATTGCAATATACAAGGAAGAAAGAAGAACCATCGAATTCGATAATTTGGAAAGAAGTAAAGTGAAGTAAAGTTTTCAGAAAAATTATATATATATACCGAGAGAGGATATTTAATTATCGTTGTTCTTAATATCTGAGGTTATATTACTATTGCAATATACAAGAAAGAAAGAACGATCGAATTCGATGATTTAGAAAAAAATGAAGTAAAGTTTTCAGAAAAATTATATACCGAGAGAGGATATTTAATTATCGTTGTTTTTAATATCTGAGGTTATATATTATTATTGCAATATACAAGAAAGAAAGAAGAACGATCGAATTCGATAATTTGAAAAAAAATGAAGTAAAGTATTCAGAAAAATTATATATATATACTGGGATCGTCGATAGAGGATATTTAGTTATATTGTTCTTAATATCTGAAGTTATATATTATTATATACAAGGAAGAAATAAGAACGATCGAATTCGATGGTTTGGAAAGAAGCGAAGTAAAGTATTCGAAAAAATTAAAGTCGTCGGTTTAATATTCACAATACACGTTAACTTAGTATACGCGTCTAAGATACCTTCGAGTTCTCGCGAATGACGGATAAACGTTTCTTTTTGTCGAGTTTCGAAGAGAGAGGAGGGGGGGCAGGGTCCGAATTTATGAAACCTTTTATGGAGTATCTTTGCACAGCATTTTAAAGTCCGATGCATCCGTAGACGCGGCATGTTTACCGACCTGCACCCGGCACCGGCACAAAGCCGACCGGCGTTTGCGTTTAGACATGCCCCGATCCAATCCCTCTCCCGCATAAATTGACCCACTTCCACACCCGCCACGCGATACCTCTCTCTCTCTCTCTCTCTCTCCCAATTCGCCAATTTCCCTCGCTCGAGAAATCGAGAAAAAAATCGAATGTTCGAAATTATTTCCAATCTCGTGTAACCTTAAACGAAATTGAATTGAGACTTACTTCGATAATTTATCCCTCGAAACATACGATAACAAATGTTATACGAATATTCAAATTATCACCATTTTATATCTCTCAGACTCAACGATGGACAAAATTGAACTAAAGTTACTTGAATAATTTAAATTATAATAATAATTCATTCGAAAAGCAATAATAATTGTGAAATAAATAATAATAAACGTTATACGAATATTCAAATTATATCTCTCCCAATTATATCTCCCATTTTATATCTCTCAGACTCAATGATGGACAAAATTGAACTGAAGTTACTTGAATAATTTAAATTATAATATATATAATAATAAATTATAAATAAATTATAATAATAATTCGTTCACAACGTTCGTTCACAAAAACACAACGATAATAATCGCAAAATAAATAATAATAAACGTTATACGAATATTCAAATCACCATTTTAGATATAATCTCTCAGACTCAACGATGGACAAAATTGAACTGAAGTTACTTGAATAATTTAAATTATAATATATATAATAATAAATTATAAATAAATTATAATAATAATTCGTTCACAACGTTCGTTCACAAAAACACAACGATAATAATCGCAAAATAAATAATAATAAACGTTATACGAATATTCAAATCACCATTTTAGGTATAATCTCTCAGACTCAACGATGGACAAAATTGAAATGAACTTATTTGAATAATTTAAATTATAATAATAATTCGTTCGAAAAGCAATAATAATCGCGAAATAAATAATAACAAACGTTATACGAATATTCAAATTATCCCCATTTTAGATATAATCTCTCAGACTCAACGATGGATAAAATTGAAATGAACTTACTTGAATAATTTAAATTATAATAATAATTCGTTCGAAAAGCAATAATAATCGCGAAATAAATAATAACAAACGTTATACGAATATTCAAATTATCCCCATTTTAGGTATAATTTCTCAGACTCAACGATGGACAAAATTGAACTTACTTGAATAATTTAAATTATAATAATTCGTTCGAAAAACACAACGATAATAATTGTGAAATAAATAATAACAAACGTTATACGAATATTCAAATTATCACCATTTTATATCTCTCAGTCTCAACGATGGACAAAATTGAACTTACTTGAATAATTTAAATTATAATAATAATTCGTTCGAAACGCACAACGATAATAATCGCGAAATAAATAATAACAAACGTTATACGAATATTCAAATTATCCCCATTTTAGGTATAATCTCTCAGATTCAACGATGGTCTCAAAATTGAACTGAACTTACTTGAATAATTTATCGTTCGAAACACACGATAATAATCGCGAAATAAATGATAACAAACGTTATATACGAATATTCAAATCACTCTACATCTCTTTTACGATACATGAAGATACGTTCGAAGAAATGTACGACAATAACCGCGAAAAAGTAATTGTAAATAATTACCCAACTTTGGAATTATTTTCAAGACTCGTGTCGAAAAGCACGAAATCCGTGTAAACGCGATATCCCTTTAAAGGAAGAGCGCGGCTCTAGAAGGAAGGGAAGAAACGAGGTTTCCTGCGGAACGATCGGGATTCCGCGCTCGATTCGTTCGGGATTGCGGCGAGAGAGATGGAGAGGGAGGAACGAGTGGTATCCGTGAAGAGGCCGCGTAGGAGGGCGAGGTTGTAGGAGCAAAGGCCATTAATTACGTCACGGAAGAGCGCAGACGTTGGCTCAAACAAAGGACTCGGGCCGCTTTCCATCGCCACCACCCCCCCTCTCTGCGTGTCGAACTTACCAATGCGAGCATCGTTCCGTGCACGCTTCGTATATCCAGCCTAATTACGCCGGATTTGCATATCTCGAGTCGCGCTGGACCGAGCAACTTCGCCCTTTTGTCCCTTCGCCAACGCCGCTTCCGCCTCCCCGATACAACATCCCCTCCCTCTCGAAAGGTGGAAGGGAAAAGGACGGAAGAAAATACGGGAGAAAAACGGGAAAGAGTGGAGAAGAACGAATAAATTCGAATGTTGAAAAATCTCGAGACAATTTCATCGATGGGACAATAGGCCCGTTAATTAAGCGAAATTAAGCGGAGCTTAAAAAACCCGTGTTTTCTCCAAAATCAGCTTCTCTCCTCTTTCAGCTTCTTTCTCTTCTTTCTTTTTAAAGGAAGTATACATAGATACTAAAGAACAAGAGAGAGAAAGGTTGAAATCTCGCAAGCAGAGGAGGAAATTCTCGCGCTTCGACGCGTTCGAGTCTGCTCTAGAAACCGGAAGGACGCGAGCCTACGAGCCTATCCTATATAAAGGAGAGCGCAACAGGGAGAGAAGAAGAGGAGGGAATACACGAGAGAGAGAGAGAGAGAGAGGGGGAGAGGGTGAAAAGACGATAGGAGAGCAGAGGCATCCGCGCGCTCATTTCCGTTTCAGAGCCGTGGTCGGGGGACGAAAAGGGGGCGCTAACTCGCGAGATATTAATTCCGTGTTAGCGCTAGGAGGGTTGCAGGGGCGAAAACTACGGTGGCTAGGGGGCGAGCCCAGCCCTCCAGCGTCTCTCATCCTCCTTCCATCCCTCGTCTCTCCTCCTCCTCTCACCTATCCCTCCTCCTCCTCCTCCTCCTCCTCCCCGCTGCGTGGACGTAGCAGCGTCAGCCGCCACCCCTGGTTGCGATTCCGGCGCAGCACCCCCCCTTCCCCTCAAACGAGAGGCGTTACAAATCAGAGATTAGCCATAGTTAACTCGACTTGCGCAGTCAAACAGTTAATCAATAAACGATTATTTACATCGTGTGCCCGCAGCTGCTTCACGCGCTATTATTTATACACACGGTTCCGCGGATACGGCAAGTTGGAGAGGAAAGAGGAAGAGGTTGACCGCCTTTTTTCTTCTTTTAACCGATAGATTGCGGTTCTTGGGTAATATATACTTGATCGTGGTAGAGAGATTTTTGTAAGAACGAAGAGAGAGAATTTGTGGATAAGATTGGAGGGAATAATGAGAAGCCTTGGATAAAGGGTGTGTATAGAAATTACCACTATCGATCCCACGCATACGATCCGTTTCCACGATCTAAATGACATATATATATATATTCGTAGATTTAACATTCAATCTCCATTTAACGGCGAATACTCGTTATCTGTGACCCGTAAAACGAGCCCTGCGACATTCGCGTGCATCGATCGGATGTATTCACGGCCACTTTCTCGGCTCTAGAGAAGTCTAGAGAATTTCGCATCCTCGTCTACCGTAAATTAGATTTCCTAATCTAAAGATACTCTTTCTCTCTCTCTCAAGATTCGAGTTGAAGAGAAGGATTTTAAAATTGCGCCTCGTTCGAAATTGGCGCTCGTAACCTTGGCTGGACGGAGCGTAGGTTTGAGGAGAGGATGCGTTACGATCGTAGTCCTCCTCCTCCTCCTCCTGGGGGCGAGAGAGAGGCATAGGTGACGGTAACAAACGCGAGGATGAGTGGGGCAGCGGTCGGGGGGGAGGTGGAGGTGGAGGTGGCTGGATGACTGGCGGCGGAAGCGTCGTCATGGCGACGCATCGATCAGCCACCGCCACGCGGAATCGAGTCGAGGCGAGCCGAGGCCACATCGCACGCTGCCGGCCGACGCGCCGCGTCGCGACGCTCCCCCGCCTCGATGCGCCGCGTCCATTCACCGACGCTCGGCCGCTCGGCCCACGCACACCACCCACGCGTGCCTATCGTTTATCGATCGTTCATAGATTTTTCTTCGCGTGCTTTTCTTTCCTTCTTTACGACGCTCACTTTCGATCGGTTCGACCGATTCGATTTTTCTTCGATCGTTTTTCATTGTATATGTCGTCGTTTGGATTCAACAATTGTATTTAACAATTTAACATTTTCTTTAAAATCTAAATTGGAAAAGAGTTTGTTCACTTTCGATCGAACGATTCGATTACGATTTTTCTTCGATCGTTTTTCGAATATGTCGTCGTTTGGATTCATGTATTTGATAATTTAACATTTTCTTTAGAATGTAAATTGGAAAAGAGTTTGTTCGACGTTCACTTTCGATCGGTTCGATCGAACGATTCGATTCACGATTTTTCGTATATGTCGTCGTTTGGATTCATGTATTTATGTACGATTCTCAAGGCTACATGTAAATGTAAAAATGTTCTTAAAATTTTCTGAATTGGAAAAGATGTTCGATGTTCACTTTCGATCGGTTCGAACGATTCGATTACGATTTTTCTTCGATCGTTTTTCGTATATGTCGTCGTTTGGATTCATGTATTTAACAATTTAACATTTTCTTTAGAATGTAAATTGGAAAAGAGTTTGTTTGACGTTCACTTTCGATCGGTTCGAACGATTCGATTACGATTTTTCTTCGATCGTTTTTCGTATATGTCGTAGTTTGGATTCATGTATTTATGTACGATTCTCAAGGCTACATGTAAATGTAAAAATGTTCTTAAAATTTTCTGAATTGGAAAAGAGTTTGTTCGATGTTTACTTTCGATCGGTTCGAATGATTCGATTACGATTTTTCTTCGATCGTTTTTCATTGTATATGTCGTCGTTTGGATTCATGTATTTATGTACGATTCTCAAGGCTACATATAAATGTAAAAATGTTCTTAAAATTTTCTGAATTGGAAAAGAGTTTGTTCAACGTTTATTTTCGATCGGTTCGATCGAACGATTCGATTACGATTTTTCTTCGATCGTTTTTCGTATATATCGTAGTTTGGATTCATGTATTTATGTACGATTCTCAAGGCTACATGTAAATGTAAAAATGTTCTTAAAATTTTCTGAATTGGAAAAGAGTATTAACATGTATTTAACAATTTAACATTTTCTTTAAAATCTAAATTGGAAAAGAGTTTGTTCACTTTCGATCGATTCGAATGATTCGATTACGATTTTCCTTCGATCGTTTTTCATATATGTAGTTTGGATTCGTGTATTTAACAATTTAACATTTTCTTTAAAATCTAAATTGGAAAAGAGTTTGTTCGACGTTCACTTTCGATCGGTTCGATTCACGATTTTTCTTCGATCGTTTTTCGTATATATGTCATAATTTGGATTCATGTATTTAACATTTTAACATTTTCTTTAGAATTTAAATTGGAAAAGAGTTTGTTTCAAACGGATTTAAATGGGAAAATAAAATTATTGCTGGTTAAACTGTTCCAATTTTATAAGAGAGAATCAAAGTTCTATTACGAATATCGTTTCGATTAATTCAAAAGATTGATTGAATTTCCGATTCCTTGTCACATTATCAATTTCTTCAAAAAATATTAACAAATATACACCCTTCTTACTCAAAATACCAATCTCACAGATTTGAAAAAATGTCTTCGAAAAGTACTTCAATTCCCTTAAAATTTCTATACGTACGTGTTATAAGAAGAATCGTTGCAAAAGGAAAAAAAGACAACGATTAACAAACGAGAGTAAATGGAAAAAAGGAAAATTGTCACGCATCGTCCGACAAACCTACTCCTCCCCCACCCCGGGACGAGAGAGCCGAAAGGGATAGCCTTCGACGAGGCTCGACCAAGTTCAAACAAGAACACCTGATTCGGTGCGATCACGCGATCTAGGTCTCTCCCTGAAAGAAAAGGTGTACGGGGCAGGCCGTTCGACTGCCACAGTTCACCAGGTTCCGGTGGCCGGCCGACGTGTTACGTCGAGGCGGGTGTCGGTGGTCGATCGATCCCGCCGAGAGAGACGGATAGAGAGAGGGAGGGAGAGAGAGGGTGGAGAAGCAAGCGTGGTAGTCGTCGTTCCAACCCGCCTTTCCCTGGCCTTCCACCAGTTCCGAGCTTGGACTGAATACCACTGATTGTCCTCCGCTTTCTCGCTCTATCGCCCTCTTTTTCCTTTCCTTCGCGCCGCGTCCCCTCCTTCCTCCTCCTCCTCCTCCTCCTCCTCTCTCTGTCTCTCTCGACGCCACACCGCGTTGGAAAGCTCGAACCTCGGCTCTCTCCACTCGTAACCACCCTCATCCTCCTCCACCACTCCACTCCACCCGAAACCCACCCCACGTAGCACCCTATCCTCGACGGTGCCGTGCTACTCCTCTACCCACTCCACGATAATGATGGCAATCAGACCCTCAGAAAGGATTTCAGGAAATTCTCTCGCCTTTTTGTCGGCAGCCGGGGCGGAGGCGGACGCCACAAACACCGGTCGTCGTAGTCGTGGTAGTCGTCCTCGCGCTTCCCTCCCCGCTCGTCTCTCTCTCTCTCTCTGGTTACGCTCGTGCAACGGTTGCGTCGCCTCTCCTCTCCAGCTTTTCGAGCAACGAGACAACGTTGAAACGTTGAAACTACGTTGCGAGCGATTTCTATTATTAACGATTATTGTTGTGTTGTTGTTATTGTTGTTGTTGTTCGGTTCTTCCAATTTTTACCATTCATCCTCTTGAGTAACGTTGTAACTTTTCTTTTTTGAACAACGTTGAAACGTTGAAATGATTGTTATTCGGTTCTTCCAACGTTGTGTCCTTCTCCTCCTTTTTGAAATGTTGAAATGATTGTTATTTGGTTCTTCCAATTTTTACCATTGATCCTCTTGATCTTGAGTAACGTTGTAACTTCTCCTTTTTGAACAACGTAGAAATGATTATTATTCGTTTTTTTCAATTTTTACCATTGATCCTCTTGATCTTGAGTAACGTTGTAACTTTCCTTTTTTGAACAACGTTGAAACGTTGAAATGATTGTTATTCGGTTCTTCCAACGTTGTGTCCTTCTCCTCCTTTTTGAACAACGTTGAAACGTTGAAATGATTATTATTCGTTTTTTCCAATTTTTCCATTGATCCTCTTGATTTCGTAATGTTATGTCGCTTCTCCTCCTTTTCAAACAACGTTGAAACGTTGAAATGATTGTTATTCGTTTCTTTCAATTTTTCCATTGATCCTCTTGATCTTGAGTAACATTGTCGCTTCTCCTTTTTGAACAACGTTGAAACGTTGAAATGATTATTATTCGGTTTTTCCAATTTTTCAATTCATCCTCTTCATCTCCTCCTTTTTGAATAACGTTGAAACGTTGAAATGATTATTATTCGTTTCTTCCAATTTTTCAATTGATTCTTTTTCGATCTCGTAACGTTGCGTCACTTTTCCTTCTTTTAGAAACAAGAAACAACGTTGAAAAGATTGTTATTCGTTTCTTTCACTCTTCTCGTCGATTATAATTGCGCGTTTACAATTTTTACCATTGATCCTTTTGATCTCGTAACATTGTATCATCTCTCCTTCTTTTCGAACAATGTTGAAACCACGTTGTAAGCGATTTCTATTTCTATCCTGCGATTATTATTATTATTATTCGTTTCTTCCAATTTTTCCATTAATCCTCTTGATTTCGTTGCGTCCTTTTTGAAGACAACGTTGAAACTACGTTGCAAGCGATTTCTACTTCTATTATTAGCGATTATTATTATTATTATTATTAGTCCTATATTTCTTCCAATTTTTCCATTAATCTTGATCTTGAGTAACGTTGTCACTTTTCCTTCGTTGAAACGTTGAAATGATTATTAGTCCTATATTTCTTCCAATTTTTCCATTAATCCTCTTGATCTTGAGTAACGTTGTCATTTCTCCTCCTTTTCGAACAACGTTGAAACGTTGAAACTACGTTGCGAGCGATTTCTACTTCTATTATTAACGATTATTATTATTATTATTCGCTTCTTCTTCATCTCGTAACGTTGCGTCGCTTCTCTTCCTTTTAGAACAAGATAACATTGAAACGATTGTTATTCGTTTCTTCCAGTCTTCTCGATTACAATCGCGTGTTTACAATTTTTGCCATTGATCCTTTTGATCTCATAACATTGCGTTGCTTTTCTTCCTTTTCGAATAAGACAATGTTGAAACTATGTTGATTTCTATTTCTATCGCGTGATTATTATTATTATTAATCTTATATTTCTTCCAATTTTTCCATTAATCTTGATTTCATAACGTTGTCACTTCTCCTCCTTTTCGAACAAATGATTATTATTCGTTTCTTTCAATTTTTCCATTGATCCTCTTCATCTTGTAATGTTTTGTCGCTTTTCCTTCTTTCGATGAATGTTGAAATTACATTGCAAGCGATTTCTACTTCTATCGAGCGATTATTATTATTATTATTTTCCAATTTTTCCATTGATCTTGATTTCGTAACGTTGTCACTTCTCCTCCTTTTCGAACAAACGATTATTATTCGTTTCTTCCAATTTTTCCATTCATCCTCTTCATCTCGTAACGTTGCATCGCTTCTCCTTTTAAAACGAGACAACGTTGAAACATTATTCTTTTTCTTCAAGTCCTCTCGTCGATTACAATTCTCGCGTTTACAATTTTTGCCATTGATCCTCTCGATAACGTAGTTGGCGTAGACGATTTGTATCCGATTAGCACGGAAGGGAATTGGTTCGAGAATTCCTCGCTTCCTACTTCTTCTTCTTCTTCTTTCGACCCAGTTTCGCGGCCGTGGGTCGCTGGAGAAAGAGATTTCTCTTTTCCGAAGAGCGCAGTTTTCCTCTATCGGCACGGCTCCTCTTTCAGAGGAATATCAAAGTACCTGCGCCTCCCTTTTAGCTTTTTAGCCTTTGGTCCGCTTTGTTCATCGATCATCGCGCAGGGATCTCTTTTCTTGTTTCTTCGAGGCGAAAATCATCGGAAAACTTGCGAATGTTTCCTTTCTTTTTCGATAATCTCGGCGATAAAAAGAATTATTTTTATTTATTTTTCTCTCCGATTTTGAATTTACAAGGAGATTCAATTTTTTAGATAATTTATTATTTTTATGTAAGAATGTATAAATAATCGATATGTAAGAAATATGTATAGAAAAATATTGAAAGAGTTGAAGAATGTAAAAAGAATTGCCAACCAAATGAGATGGATTATGAGATAGGTTAAAATTAATCCATAATTATCAGTAGAAAGTTTCTACTTTTCATATAATCCAATCCTTTCTGAATTTTTAAGATAATTTAATCAACTCGATTTTAGGCTTAATTTACAAAAAAAAATATATATCGAAACGTTGTAATAAAATTCTTCTAATAAATTTACGGAATATTTCTGAATTATCGAAAACAAATATATGCGCGACCAATTATCGATCAGTTATCCGCCTATATATTTCGTTTCACGTTTGAGAATTATAAATTTCAACAATATACTCGTTACACGATCGAAACGATTATTCTTTTCTTTAACAAATTTGGAACGGAAAGAAAAAAAAATGATTTTCGTCTCGATGCAAATTTTATCGCCTTCTCCTCGTCGAGCGTAAACAATATTCGTGTCGAAGTGGGCTGTACCGGGGGGTTAATAAAACGCAAGGATAATTAGTTGCACCCCAACACGAGAAATTAATCGCTCGCCCGTGCGCCGATCTCCGAGGAGTCCGCAGAGTTGCAACGCGTGGAGAGTCTTCGTGGCCTCGATCACGCGTTAATTCCGGCCCATTTTCGCGAGCACCGCGCGAAAACAACGAAAGCAAAACCCTCCACAAGGGGGAGAGGGGGTGGGGAATACTCGAAAGAGAGAGAGAGAGAAAAGAAGGGTTCGTTTTCTTTCCACCGCTCGCCCTTTCCTTCATCGTGGAACCGTTTCAACTGTGCTTTGTAATTTCTATCAATCTCGTAAGATCGAATAAAAATTGAAATCTAAATTGTAAATAATAATATTAATTTTGAAAATCTCTCTTGTTTCAACAAATTTAAATTCAACTCGGATTTCCGTGAGTAAAGATTATTATCGAAAAGGTCAATGGTGTCTAATGGACAAATATCTATGATAGACAAATTATTCAAAGCGATTAGGAACGTGTGTCGTTTATCGAGGAGAAAGAAGGAAGGGCACGATCCACCGCCCCCGTCGGCGATGATTCTGCGAAAGCGGCACCCCGAGGAAAAGTGGCGAGGCAGAAGGGGATGGAAAGTCATTAGCCAGTTAATCATGCGTTATCGTGTGTGCTTAATGTTCCGTCGATGAAGGAGCGAGCGGGGGAGTGAGCGAAAAGGAAAGGAAAAAAAAAAAAAAGGGAGGCAAGCAGCCCCTTTTTCGGCCTTCCTCTCGCTCCCAGTCAATATTGTCCGCGTGCAACGCAGCGTGAGCAACAGATCAACCCTCATCTTTCCTTTTGTTTAAGAGTTTTTCAGAAAAGAAGGAGCTAAGGAACGTGGTATGGAGCAGCCATTACTGTAGGCACAAAGAGATCGTGTCTCTTAGCATTTAACATCGAATGATTATGGTTATTTATATATATGTATATAATACTTGGTTTCTTAATGAAAATCGACGTGTCACACATATGTTGTATATTCTACAGAAACGATCCCTTAACAATCCTTTCAAGTCAAAGGCAACGCTAGTGGCGATAAAATCGTATTAATTTCTTTAATTCGTTTTAACGAAGATTAACGGAGATTGCGAGTTACTTAAATATTACGAATACGTTTCGAAAATTAGAATTTTCACGTTTAATCTTATTGGATTTAATATCGTTGCGAAATAATTTTGAAAGTGTTCATTTTGGTGATCGATTTTTGAATTTAAAGATGTTCGAAAGAATAGTGGTTAATGTTTTGTTTGATCGCATGGTATACGATGCAGCAATACGGTTGGTCTTATAGATTCACAGGCGAATATCGAGACATCTGTCGTGGTGTGAGACGACTAAAATAAAGGATGATTTCGGAAGACAGTGCCATCTGTCAGAAGATCCTCCAAATTTAGGGACAGCTAGTCGTCACTGGCCGTCGGTCTTGGTATTGATCCTAACTACTTGGAGAGAAATGCCGGCACGCTAAAACATTCCCGTAAACTAAATTTAATTTCCCTTCCTAACCGATCATCGCTAACGACTCTCTTCCATTTTATCAAAACGAGATAATCAATCGCTCGCGTTGACAAAAATCTTATCATCTCGGTTTACTTACTCACGTTGGAAAACGTTGAAACGAATTTTCCAACGATAATTTTCTACGTAATATAAAATACAATATTCGATAATTTTTAAAGAGATTCCTTGTAGATCGCTTATATTCCGATATAGAGAATTATTTCACCTCTTTCCTTGACTAAACTTTTCTTCGCAACTTTTCTACGTGGAAAAAAAGAAATATAGCAGGAAGAATAAAACATCGATAAATAAAAGAGAGAGATTAAAAGAACGTCCAAAAAATAGTCGAGTCACGTGGACTGCTCGGCTCTCCTTTCTTCGCGCCGTCCTCTCCCCCCCCACTCTCTCGCGTCCAATCCTTAAACACCACTTTTTTTTCCAGCCCGTCTCGTCGCTGGTGGTGGCGAGTTAGCGGCTTAACGAGGTTATTTCACGACGTCGAGCGGAGCGGGCCATAGGTCGCGCGAGGATGAATAATGATTCGCAGGGTCGGGCAAAACTGACTGCGCCACGTACGATCGTTGCATAAGCGGCAAAGTTATATGGCCACGTGTAAAATCCCCCTTACATCGTGGAAACGTTACAGAGATATATGATTCGAGGAAATTCGGTCGATGCTGACCCATTCGGTCGCGTGTCGATCGAAAGTACCGCTTTACTACATACTTACTATATACACAAATTTTTCAACAATTTTTTTTTTATTATCGATCTTTTCAACAATACTACAAGATTGTACAAATACTTCCGAGTAAAAGTTTTTATTTTTTTTTTCGTCTTGAAAAATAATTTCAGAACGAAAAATTCCACAAGAATAAGGAAAAAAGAAGATTGTTCAGAAAACTTGGAAAGGAAAGAGAAAGATGGGAACAAATAACGATTCGATTTCTCCTTTCTTCCTCGGATTTAAAGAAAAGGCGTAGGAAAAATTGGGAGGAGAAACGTTTGGAAAAACGGAGCAAGAAGAGGAAAAAGAAGGGGGGGGAAGGATAGGCCCGATGACGGGCGAATAAAGAAGCGGCGGGAGGAGGAAGATGTAGCAGGAAGATAAAGGGCAGCGGCGGCCCTTCTTCGATCCCGCGTCGCGCTCTTTGTTGCAAAGCGCAATAATTGCGCTGGAGGGTGCGGCGTTCGGAGCCGCAGGGGGGCGGGCAGGAGAGGCGACGGCGGCGGCAGCACGCGCCGGAAACGGAACCGAGAGTCGTGTGTCCCCGCCGTTCCCGCCCGGAACTATCATGATTAGTCACGGGGCCTGCAATGAGCCGTACCGAGAACAGAAAGACACCCTTCGATCCTGGAAACAGAAACTCGAATCCTCCCTTCTCCCCCCTTCCTCTCCTCCTTCCAACCAACCTTCCATACGAAATATGTTATTTATTTTTATATTATTTTTTATTACTATTTTTATTATTTATTATTTTTTATTATTTTTATTATTTATTATTATTTCTATAGTATATTTTTTCGAAAGAGTATACTTGTTTCAACGAGGGATTCGAGAGATTCGAAACGTTCGGAAGGAAAAAATTCTAGAGAAGAGAGTAAAAGAGATGGAAAGAAAGAAGATTGTTGGGAAAAGGGATAGAATTTCTCCCCGAATTTCTTTAATGTATTCGTTCCATTTTTTAGAGAGCAAGACAGTTACGATTGCCGCTGAACCTTAGTCACCCCTCGAGGGTAGGTGGTGGGAAGGAGGGTGGGAACCGGTCGCAGTTGCCGGTGCCGGAAGCGAAGGGGCGCGCGAAGGATGAAGGGCAAAAGGGATCGGCGGAGGGGGAGGAGGGGAGGAGGGGAGGAGGGGGGTAAGGGGGTCTTGCCTCGAGGTACTACGGGCCGGCGGCGAGGGCTGCTCGAGACCCCGTAACCACCCCTCCGCCCCCAGGGTTAACCGATACCGGCAATTATCAACGCGCCTTGGCCACCGTGATCCTCCCTAACCCAAAGATGAATCTTGTATCCACGAATGATTAATCGTGTATCTTTTATCTTCGACTTTATTATATGTTATATTAGGAGATATTAACCTGTTTCTTCCTATTTTTTTCGCTCGAATGATCGAGTAATAATTTAATTTTTCGAGTCGAAGGAGATTCGTGAAACTATTTTTGTTTTCTACCTCTGGTGCTCTATTTTTTTATCGTCGTAAAATATATATATAAAATAAAATAAAATATCGTAAAATATATATATATATATATATATATATAAATATCTTTTTAAATCTCGAAGGATTAAGTATAGAATTTATAGAGAATTTCCACTAATGTATCGATGAGATATAAAAATTTTTCTATTATTTAATACGTAGTTAAATTAGTTTCAAAAATAATTCCAGCTTCCTAACTTAATCAATAAATAATATCCCAATAAAATGAATAATGAATAAATAATAATTCTAATAATGAATAAAAATAATTTTGAACGAATTACGAATTATATAACTCTTCCACCACTGCCAAGTGGTTTCTTGTATCGATGTAAAAATTTTTCTATTTAATACGTAGTTAAGTTTTAATACGTAGTTTCGAAAATAATTCCAGCTTCCTAACGTAACATTAATGAATGAGAATAATTTTGAACGAATTACAAATTATAACTCTTCCACCACTGCCAAGTCTTTCTTTTTCTTTTCGATGAATATGCGTAAAAAATTTTTGGAAAAGTAAGAGGAATTTTATCGAATTTTGAACGAATTACGAATTATAACTGTTCCATTACTGCCAAGTCTTTCTTTTCGTAATATCGAATAAAAAATTTTTGGAAAAGTAAAAGAAATTTTAACTCGAATTATAACTCTTTCAACCACTGCCAAATGGTCTCTTTTCGGTGAATATCGACGAGTAAAAATTTTTTGGAAAAGTAAAGGGAATTTTATCGAATTTTGAACGAATTACGAATTATAATTCTTCCACCACTGCCAAGTCTTTCTTTTCGGTGAATATCGAATAAAAAATTTTTGGAAAAGTAAAAGAAATTTTAACTCGAATTATAACTCTTCCATCACAGCCAAGTGGTTTCTTTCTTTTCAGTGAATATCCATGAATAAAAAATTTTCGGAAAAGGGAAATTTCATCGAATTTAATATAACTCTTTCAACCACTGCCAAGTGGTTTCTTTCTTCTCGGTGAATATCGACGAGTAAAAAAATTTTCGAAAAAGCAAGGGGAATTTTATCGGTCGTGATCGAGAGGGGGAGGGGATGGAGCTGTTCCACTTTTTCACTCGCGTACAATGCGAGCAGCGCATCCTGCATCCTGTCATTCTCCACCCACGGCTGCTCTGCCCGCGAAATTGATGGAAAGGGCGCTCTTTTATGCCGCGCCGTTTGCCTCGTGAGGTGGCCCATTCCGTGCAATTAGACAGACGAGAGAGAGAGGTAACGTTACCCTCGCCACCGCGTCGAGCGTAGGCGTTTTCCGGCCGAGGGTGTCGTACACCGAAAGTGTCAAGCCCGATACTTTTCTCCGCTTTAATTGCCCTAATGCCTCCGCCGTCTCACCCAACGCTCGTCCTCTTTTTGTCGTCAGGGGAGAGGAGAGAAGGGGGGGATAATAACGCGAGCAGAAAAATATAGAGCGATACGTTTCTTTTTCCACTTTCGTTTCGTCGAATTTTCAGGAATTTCTTTTGACAGAATTTCTTCTATTTTTCTCCGGCATTAATTGCTCTCTTCTTTTTATTATACGTGAGGGATAATAAAGAAAGTGATATGCTTCTATTTTCGTTTCGTGGAATTTTGAAGAACTTTTTTCTTCCATATCTCTCCAATATTTGTCCTTTTTTTATCAGGTTATCATCTATACATGGAGAATAATAATACGAAGAGAGTGATATACTTTTATTTTTGTCAGAATAGAATTTCTTCTATTTTTCTCCGCTTTAATTGCTCTCTTTTTTTTGTTATACGTGGGGGCAAAAAAAAAATCGTGATATGCTTCTATTTTCATTTCGTGGAATTTTGAGAAACTTTTTTAGACTTCTTCCATACTTCTCCAATATTTAATAATCCTTTTTTTATCGCATTATTATCTGTACAAGGGGAAGAATAATAATACGAGAGTGATATATTTTTATTTTTGGCAGAATGGAATTTCTTCTACTTTTCTCTATATCTCTTAATAACAACATAATAATTTTCATGAAATTTTGAAAAATTTCTTCCTGGCAGAATATATATTTCTCCATCTTGAAAAAATAATCTAACAATTTGATCGGAGAAAATTCGAAATTCCGTTGAAATAATTTCAAATTTCGATTTTGAAATTAATTTTAATCAATTAAAATGGATGGAATTAAAAGTTAACGTAAAAGTTAACGTAATTGTAACGTGCGCGATGGAGGGCGGCGCGAGCGAGTCCCGTGAAAAGGTTTAAAAGGGTGTTCTGTACTACTGCCACGGCCCGTAGCAAACAACACGTTGTCGGCATGCGCGTCACCTCATTTTGTCAAACATCAATTACCAGGGCAAACAAGGCGGGATGGTGCTCGACCGGCTCGTACATTAAATACATGCACCGCCCTCACCGGCCACACGCTGACACAATATCCGACATTTAATGGACCGATCCCGCGCCGAACCGATTCCACCTCCGATTAAAACATTTAGAAAAACTCGACCCGATACCTCGCCAATAATTCACATTTAACTTCTCACTTCCCACCTCGATCCATCCACTCGTAAAACCCTTAAAATTCCCCCCCCCCCCAATGTCCAACGAAACATAATTTTTTCTCTAACGATTATTAGCAACCGCGACGATTCCTTTCCGCTTCGATTCGTTAACTCGAGATACGATCGTTCCAAGTTTTGTACAAATTCCACCAAAAATTTCCAAATCGAAAATTTCCTTCTCATCCCTTTCTTCTTCTCTGCTCGCCGTAAAAAAGCCGGTAAATTTTCGCGAAGAGACAGCGACAGAGACAGAGAGACAGACAGACAGAGAGAGAGAGAGAGAGAGAGAGGAGAGAGAGAGAGAAACACACACACACACACACACACACACACACACACACACACACACACACACACACACACACACACACACACGCACGCACGCACGCACGCACGCACGCACGCACGCACGCACGCACGCAGAGAGAGAGAGAGAGAGAGAGAGAGAGAGAGAGAGAGAGAGAGAGAGAGAGAGAGAGAGAGAGAGAGAGAGAGAGAGAGAGAGAGCTACATTTTCACCGAGGGATTTCTCCTTTTGTCAGAGGAGCGGCGAAACTCCGAGCAGAGTTATGGCCAGGTACACACACACTTACATACACTTTCCTATGTTATACATATACATATATATATACATCCGAAAAGGTTCACGCTTAAAATCTAAGCAACCGAGGCATCGTACGAGTCTAAGGGATGGAGAATTCGAGTGGAAGAATTTCGAAACGGAGATTTCGAGAGGAGAAAAAGGGGGGGTTAGAAAAAGGAAAAGACACGAGTGGCGGTGTCTTTGGAAGTGAGGTTTGGGAAAAAGATGAGGGATGGAGAAGTTGGAGAGAAAGGATGGGGGATGGAACTCGACGAGAGGGTAGTACGGTTAAGGAAAGGGGGGGAGGGAAAGGAAAGATAACGAAGGGCAGATAGAGGGATTCAGAACTAGAAACTAACAAGAGAAAATTGCGATGGTTAGAGGGAGAGAGGGAGAGAGAGAGGAGGGATGCTGGGTTGTCGAGGGGTGCATCCGGGATCTCCGAGGGTGGCGATTCGTGGGGCGGGCGGTCGGTCGTCATGGATACGTTCCCGGCTAACCCCTAACCGCTCCTCCTCCCTTGTCATCCACATTTTCGCGACTACGCCGCCATCATCGACCCACCATCTTGCACGAGAGGACCGACCACACGAGATGTGCCTATCCGTGAATTTCGAATTTTTCGCCCGATTCCCACGAAAAGCCGACGATTATCCAGGCATGCTTTCGATCGACACAGATACAGATTCGAGTATCATCAATCTTGGAAATTCTCTCGAGCGGTATAAATAAAGCTTCTTCTCTCTCTGTGAAAAAAATTAAACTCTCTGATAATCCTGATTTATAGACACAAGAATTTCTATTTTATCATCACATGAGAAGAAGCAAGACTCACAAAACAAAGATTCATCGCGTTACATTTGTTCGTATATTGCAAAGGCAACTTCTTGCGAGAACCCGTTTATCCAATAAAGAAAGAAAAAAAAAACCGCGTAACAAATTATTATTCGGCCAGAACTATCGCCCATTTCCTTGGAAACACGTCCACACCGCGCGGAAAGATGGAAAAAAAATCTGGCGCGTGAAGTTTTGAAGCGGGCGGCCGATAAATTTCCGAGGAGAGAGCAGGATATTGGTGTGGCCGTGGAGCGAGCGAGCGAGCGAGAGAGAGAGAGAGAGAAGGCAAGCAGGCAGGCAGTCGACGACCGTTTTGCTCAGTTGGCAGCGGTTGCAACCCTCGTGCAATGCACCTCCCCCTCCTCCTCTCTCCCCTCTCCTCCTCGCTCGCCTCCCCACTCCTCTCTTTCTCTCTCTCGCTCTCTCTCTCTCGCTCTGCCCCCCTCAGTTTTCTGGCGGACGGGAGGCGTGGGCGGCAGATAACGTGATTTACACTGGCCGGGTAATTAATGTCCTCGGCGACCGGCGCTTTAAAAAAACAATCGGAAATCGGCGACAACGAAGAGCAACAGTGAGGCCGCCGGTATCGTGGCCGCCACTCCGCTGACAAATTATCAACCCGGAGATTTTCCTCTTTTTGTTTATTTATTAGCGGACCCCTCCCCTCCCCTCCCTTTTTTATTACCGTTTTGCTGCACTTTGCGGCGGCAAGGTGTTCGACCGTGATTCGTGGAAAAAGGAAGAAGAGGGGGGGGGGGCTTTGTGGAATATTAGAGAAGAGAAATTTTTGAGAATTAATTGTTCGTCGAAATTATCGAAACGAGAGGCATATTGTAGATTTTTGCGTTAGGCAGATGTTAATTAATCGCGAGGAGAGAAACGTCAAGATTGACGAGTTCGATTAGATCCTATGATTTTGGAATCATGAGAAATTCATGAGAAAATCCGAGCGTAAGTCGATTTAATTACCCTGGCCGGTGACTGGTTCCCAGCAATCACGTGCACTCATTTTGCATCGTGCTCTTTTTTTTCCAGTGTTAGTCATACTTATGTATATCGACTTTATCTGATCTTGTTCGATTGTTTCCTGAATTTTTATCATTACGTGTGAATAAGTTAAAATAAGTTTAGGATAAATGGAAATGGTATCTGAGATTCTAAGATAGATGTAATATTTTTTTATCGTAAAACTTGCGGCCAACCTATTGACCAACTTCGGTCACATCGTGCCGGTAAACTGTATTATAGCTCATAGGATGTTTCCTATGTTAATCGTAGGTCACGCAAATAACCGTGGAAAAGCACGCGCAACTCGATTACGCGAAGGCTTGTGGCAACGAAGAACAAAGAAAAAAAGTTAAGCTTCCAACGATTTTCCTTGCATTTTACTTTCAAATTTTTTTTTTTCTCCTCGTCGTAACTTTAACGAGTATATTGGCACAAAACAGCGAATCGCGTGACAACGTAAGATTATATATTTTTATTTTGAAAAAAGAAATCTGATCAGAGTGATATTTATCAACTCTAGGATCTTGTATAGAAGACGAAAAATCGCGATAAATCTATTGTAATTTGTTTTATAATATCTTATTGTCAATTGTGGTGACAAGAAACTTGGATTTATATAAAGAACATGTAAGAACTATGTGGAAAGAATGTGATCTGCACGAGTGATATTTTCTATTCTTTAATTTACACAAATATTTACTAGTTTTTATTGTAAAATTTCATAAAGATTCATTTCTTAAAAAAGAAACCCTTTATAAAGAACATAAAAACTATATAGAAAGAATATGATATGAAAAAGTGATTCTTTAATTTAGACAAAATTTACTAATTTTTTTGTAAAGTTTCATAAAGATTCATTTCTTAAAAAAGACACCTGGATTTATAAAAGCTATATAGAAAGAATATGATATGAAGAAGTGATTCTTTAATTTACACAAAATTTACTAATTTTTATTATAAAGTTTCATGAAAATTCATTTCTTAAAAAAGACACCTGGATTTATAAAAGCTATATAGAAAGAATATGAGATAAAGAAATGATTCTTTAATTTATACAAAATTTACTAATTTTTATTGTAAAGTTTCATAAAGATTCATTTCTTCTTCATAAAAAAGAAACTTGGATTTATAAAGAACATAAAACCAATGTAGAAAGAATATGATACGCATAAATGATACTTTCCATTCTTTAATTTACTCAAAATTTACCAAGTTTTTATCGTAAAGTTCCAATTAAAGATATTCAACTATATTGCATTATAAAATAACCTATTTCAATTACCGTTTACAAGTTAAAAAATATATCACATTCCACCTGTATAGCTTTTTCATATTCCTTCTTTCACATTCTTCCCCTCCAAGCACAAGCAGCGGCATACTAATTACAAAGCAAGAAGCACAAATGCACAGTTTTAATCTTTATTATCACTGACCGGTGATGGAGGCGGTCGGCGAAATGGCGGATGGATTGGCACGTGGCGGCGGCGAGAAAGCACCAGAAAGGTATCCACCGCGGTCGGCGAGCGCTTGTTTCGCCTTGTCGACGCTCTCTTTGAGCCTCTGGAATGTGCTACCGCAGGTGAGGCCGCGATACGGCCAATTCTCCTGTTTGACGCCGGCCGCGGTTACTCCTGCTGCCGCGGCCGCGGCTCCGGCTCCGGAGGCTCCTTTTAATTCGAGCGCACCTGCGTACGAACAGCTAGCGCTGTCGTACATCACCAAAGAGCCCCTGAAAAGTCAACAGCACTGCTTTTAATCGATTCCGCACGATTCGCGAATGAAAAGTCTTTAAACTTGTAACCTTGCACCTTGTCTCGTTCACCTATCGAACTCATCGATGCTTTGTTAACACGATCGTTCGAGGTTATGTTAGGTTAGCTTAGGTTAAGCGCACGATTTGCGATTGTTTATTTTTGCACTTGTACGAAAAACAAGTGGCGAATTGATAAATCCTAAAAAGAATAAGATGATTTTGAAGAAGCGTGAAAATAAGGATAAGACAAATGAAAAAAGAAAAAAACTAACCTTCGTTGCCATTACGTCAAAATAGAAGCGCTAATACTCGTTGAAAATAGTAACTCGTTAAGAATAAAGTTATACCTCGACTAATTAATCGAGTAATTTTGCGTTTAAAATGCTTGAATAACATTATTATTTGTAGCTATTACACTCGATCCACTCTTCGTATAACCTCGATCGTTTGACGGTACGATTATTCGAGGTTATACCTCGAATAATAAATTATTCGAGCAACTCGTTCGAGTAACTTTATTTTTAAACCATTAAAAATTTTGCCCACCTCTGGGATACATCTCCTTTATAACTCGTGTAAACTCGTCTAATTTGTCGGTGTATCGCGAAAGGAAAGAAACGGAATCCAGAACGGACAACAAACAAGTGTTAACGCTGTTACGAACTCTGCTACAACTCTTTACAGTACTCGAGTATTATAGTAGGCAGCGTCGTTAAGGATCATTAAAAGGACGCTCGAAGCATCCGGTAAAGTCACGATCGAATTAAATCGAATAAATACCAAGTGTGCAGGAAAGTTTTACTTCTCTTACGAACGAAAAGATCGTCGTAAAAAAATTTTATTTTTCCCAACGTAAAAAATATATAACCTCTTTTCTCTCTCTCTCTCTCTCTCTCTCTCTCTCTTCGATTTATTATTAATCGAATCGAAGGAACACGTTCTTCGGCTAATGATGATCTTTCCGTTCTCGATTGTGCGAGAATTATCATGACTCATTGTTGATAATTCACACAAGGAGAAAGGTGTCTGTTAATTGATTGTACAGATCGTTACCTAAATCCTATTATCCATCATCTATCCATTACGGATTATCTCTCGAATCGTGACACTGACGTTTCGAACATAAACAATATCTCCATCAATTAATCAATCAACGTAATCCTAATCCATTAAGAAGGATACAATTTTTTTTTTATGATACGTTTCGAACAATAATACAATAACAATAATTTTTTCATCGTAATATTTTTCAGAATCTTAAAATAAAACTCGATACAAATTTTTAAAATCAAAAAAAAAAAAAATACGATCTACGTTACGAATACAAATGAATTTCGTAGTCTTCGGAAAAATTTCAAAATCTAATGGCAGAAGGAATAACAACAGCTAACTGGAGGTAGATTACGTGCACGTAACGAGCGGGAACTCGTAATCGATCTAGTCGTAATTTAGAGAGGAGCAGACGGGTATTGCGAGGCATCTATAGACCGATCTACATTTTATCGAGGAGGCTTCCAACTTATCATCTTACATCGGAATTCCGAAAGTGATAGCACGATGACATTTGCATCGTGTTATCGTCACGAACTCTATAATCTTTCCTTCCTTTTATTCCTAATTAATCGAACGAAAAGTAAAAAAAAAAAAAAAAAAGAAAGAAAAAAACGAATAACGAGTTTACGAGTTTAAAAGTTATTCCCCTTCCCTGCCCCCAAAATTAAATTTGTCTTTCTCGATTTATCGAAATCTCGTTCGTAAATTATTCGATTAACAGGAAACCAGAGGAAAAAAAGTTTACCTGGTGTCGTTACGACGATGTCCACGATAAAACGCAAGCTGCACGCCGTACACGCTGACCATCGATCGTTTTCTCGATAAAACAGAAAAAAAAATATAAATATTTCTTCTTCTAACGAATGAAGATTTCTTGGAGATTTAATCAGGTTTGGCACGAACCATAGTTCTTTTTATAGATATGTCGAAAACGGTAAATTCACTGAAAAGCAGCGAAAACACTTCGGAACTGAACGCACTGCGCGGATGTCCACTATGTATCGAGGTCAATTTAATCACGTTCACAAAACTGTCACATAATCACGGTGCACCTCCGGCGGTTCGCAAGTATACGGTTTCCGCGTCCCGTTCAGCTAGTCCTGAATAGTAGATAATTGATGCCCACCACGATTCGTACGATCTTCCTGTACTCGATATTATCCTTCTATATTGAATTCGCGAAATTGTTTTTACATCGATCCAACAAAATCCATTAATATTCCGATATAGGGATACAGTAAGCCCAGTAAGCTAACGACATTGAAACTCAATCCTCCGAATAAGGATCCGTAAACAGAAATTCTCTTATTCCGATTGACTCGACGAATCGATACTCTTTTCGAAATCCATAAATATTGCGCATACATACGTGTATTCTCCTCGTATTCATCAATGGCTTCTAACCATTATCTTCTCACAATCTCTCCATCTTTTCCATAGGCATTACACTAATTTCTTCCTTTAACCTCTACCTTGTGCGTGCACTTTGTACGTTCCAACGAAAGAAACTTGACACGAGACGCGCGACACGCGCGCCATTTTTTTTTTCCCAACAACGCAAAATTTCACTGAGGCATCGATACAAACAATGGATCGATCGATCGAAGATTTCGAGAAGAGTCGGATTGGCGGGATAACGATAGGTACAGCGCGTGCGCGGTTTGGGCTGATCTTCTGGTCGTCGCACAGAATTCGTCGGATATCGGCTGGTGAAGAGGCTGGACCTGATATCAAGAAGAAGGTACTCCGGGCAGGTTGTCTCGCGCAACTGCGGCCGCCGCGGCCAGCAAATTGCCTGCTTCCGGGCCTCATTACATCACTCTGTTACTCTGTTAACGCTCGCCGGAAACCCCTCTGCCTACCTCGTCTAAACTCTCTCTCGCATGTACCTACACACACTATTTAAATGCACTGTGTCGCGGACGACGCGGCCGCGCGTACTTCCAATATACGAAAGAGGAAGAAAACGATACATGCGTTTACCTTGTTGTATTTTCTCGTCGATTTTACCGTCGATTCCGTCAAGATTCCGATATTGAGATTTGATTCTGCGTTGAAAGAAGTTTCTCGCGTAGCATGGTTATATTATATTATTCTTACGACGATGTTGATCCTCTATTTTCATTTTGAAATATTCTTCTTGTCTTCTCTAATAATAAAGAGGCAATTGCATGATAATTACTTGTTTACGATAACTGAAGATTCATACGTTATGACTCATTATTGTTAAAATCTAAATTCATTTTAGAAGAAGAAGAAAAAAATAAGAATATTAAAATTTTAACGATATTTATATAGAGTGAATTTTCTAGTGAAACTTGAATGATAATTTATTCGCATTTATTTGGATAGATTTATTTTAGTGGATTTCTTTCGAAAAGAAATAATAGAATTTTGAACACTTTTATGAATGAAATAAACCTTAGATAATTTTTCTTCGTTCGTAGATTATTATAGAGTAAAAAAATGAAAAAAAAAAAATATAGCATGACACAATTTTATTTAATTCTTCCTGAATTGTTAAATATAATGTTTTCATCTAAATCCGTTACAAAATTACGATAAAAATTTTCCTCGATTAATAATACGTATATACAGAGAAAAATCATTTTAAATTAATTCTTAAATTTTATTAATATTAAATATACCTTAGATACATCGATTCGTATCCCGATATTCTTCTTCATTCAAATATGCAAAACACGAAGCTCAAGGAGCAATGAAGTTTTTCAAATGCAAGGCAAGAAGAGATACCAGTAGATCGATAAAAAACTGGAACGACTTCCATGATCACGATCCCGTGCTTAATACACGACAAAGTTCATCGAAGCACAAAAAAGGAAAAAGAAAAAGAAGACGGCGAGCAAAACATGGATATTACCTGAACGAGGCGCTCTTCCTCTAAAAAAGAGGAGTCTCTTAACGACAAAAATAGAGGCGGACGATATAAGGCGATGAGTAACAGTCTCGCGGAAAAACAGAGAAAAAAGAAAAACAAAAACATCGAAGATTCAAGTACATTTTAAATCTCTCTCTCTCTCTCTCTCTCAAACATGAAAGAAAGAAAACATTAGGAGTGAACGAATAAATAATAATCGAATCGAAAGACGAAATGGAATTTCAATTGCGATATTAATTGAAAAGGGCGAGCGAGCGAGCGAGAGCGAGAGCGAGAGAGATAGATAGAGAGCGAGAGCGAGAGAGAGAGAGAGAGAAAGAAAGGAGCAAAAGCACGGTATGTAAAATTTACGAGGCGTTAAAAAAATGAACAACAACGACGCAGAATGCGAGGCAATAAAAGAGATGGCAGGAAAAATTGCGGGCGGTAATTTAGCGTTGAAGATACATGCAGGACCGGTTAATACGCGAAACATGCGTGGGGACAGGTGAGGCCGGTGTTTCATAAGGGTGCGCACGGTGTGTGTATATATCATAAACCGCTGAAAAAAAGAAAAAAAGAAAAAAAAAGGAAAAAAAGGAAAAACCGTGAGAAAGAAACCGGAATAATAACCGTGTCGATTTTTATTCGCCGGTTATCGGAAATTCGGCCACGAGGCGATGAATGTTCGGATAGTTTCACTACTCTACGTACGCCTCTAAATTATCGTGGTTATTTTTCAGAGATAGTGGGAAAACGGTGTTACATCCTAACTTGTTTTTATGGTTATAAAGATAGAGTGTTTTGTATAAATCTTATTAACTATTTTTATACTTACGTGTAATGTAATAATTGATGTATCTATCTTGCAGTTATTTTTATTAAAAACTCATTAATTCACGGAATAGAAGATTGTATCGTTAAAAAAGTTGGATTTATAATATGTCGTCTATCGTATTCGTCCATTTAAATTTGTTTTCCTTTCCTTTCCTTTTCTTTTTCTTTTTTCTTCTTTAATAATATTATAACAAGAAACAGGAATTTGTGTCCATATAAGTTAATATAATTTAACAGCACAAGCAAAAGAAAGTTGAATTTTTAGGTCCATTATAATAAAATCATCGACTTTTATACTATTAAGATTTTTTATTTTAATTATACTAGTTGAATAGAAATTCTTGTTTATCGTA
This sequence comes from Apis mellifera, assembly GCF_003254395.2. Lineage (NCBI taxonomy): Eukaryota > Metazoa > Arthropoda > Insecta > Hymenoptera > Apidae > Apis > Apis mellifera. The sequence continues at coordinate 13,554,682 of NC_037644.1, read as the reverse complement.
TTATTTATCATTCTTCTATAATCATAGTTTAATTATAAAACAAAAGAAATAAAACGTTTCATTAACTTTCTAAGCTATTAAAATTCTTCTTGGAAACATAATATTTAAACTTTTGTTTATGACATTATTATTTACCAGAATATTACCATTGGTCTTTAACCGCAAACAAGTTAAATCTTCAGGGATTCATCAAAATCCCCAATATCTCTCAAAAAAAAAATATCTGGAAAAACTTTTTCTTTTATCTTAACCATCCAAAACTCCAAAACTCACCGTCAATGCGGGGTCCTGCGTATAATCTTATCCGAGCACTTATCAGATCCAGATTCGCACCCACGTCCCTTTAACTTATCAGCCCGAACCTTCACCTTCTCACTTCCAACGAATTTATTTAAACCACGCGATACGATTCAACCGACATAACATACATATATTCTCAAACCTCGTCCTTGCCAAAACTCGTGAATAAAAAACCAAGAAGAAACACCAAGAATTAAAATCCAGAAATGACAGACGGAAGGAAACGAAGGGTCTCGCCAGATCCCCCAGGACAGGTGGAACCGGCGCCTCGATGGCCGATCGCCGGCTGCACGAGCGGATCACAGCCCCGGAGTACGTAATACGAGGCTGCGAGGAACGCGTGGACCACCGTGGCGAACTCGGCCGCGATGCGACGGACGCACATTTGGCAGCGTCGTTATCAGTCGCGGTCCGACGATTGGCTGTGTATCGGAGCCTGCGCCGGGACGCCGAGAGAGAGAGGGTGGAGATGGCGGTGGAGGAGGTAGGAGGGTTGGTTGCTAACCCCCTCGTGCCGGGCATGGAGCGGCTCCTTAGAGGCGGGATCATCCACCAGGGTGGATCTTTCCTCTCCCTTCCTGCCTGTCACTCCCTCTCCTCTCTCTCCTCTCTCTCTCTCTGTCTGTCGGTTCTTGTCCGACCCAGGTTTTCCTTCGTCTTTGTCTCTCCAATATAATTCCTACGTGTTATTATCTTGGGGCTCGATTTCACTTTTTCCATCGTTTTCGCGTGTATCCTTCCCCTGCCCCCTTCTTTTTGGTTTCGTCGGATTTAACGCACTCGTCGGGGTGAAAGATCTCTTAGTAGGAGGATGGGTGGAGAGAGAATTTCCAGAAATGTCTTTGAAGCTGTTGCGTTTTTCTTCTTCTCTTTCTTTTTCTTCCTTTTTGCTTTTATTCCTGCTTCTATTCCACGAGAGTTCGTCGTTTGGATCAATAATTATTTGAAAATTTCGTTAAGTCCGTTGTGAAACCTAAAAAACAAGGGAAGCACGATTAGCAATGATTGAAGATTGATCTTCGAGACGATATTACACGGTATTAAGGTATGATTGTGCAAAAAAGTTAACAATATTCCAGAGGAAAATAATTAATTTTAATATTATGGTACGGGGCCGTGTTATTGACCATGTGTATTCTGCCTTGATAAGTTTAATATGCAATATAATATGAAAACGATGAAGGTTTTCAAACGCAAAACAGGAATGGTAAGAAATGCTTGAAACCGGACTTTCATAATCACGATCCGTAGTTAATAATGTGATGAATGTGGAAAAAAAAAAAGACCAAAGAACACACTGGATGTTGAATGCTTTATAGTGATTTCTGAAAAAAGAAAAATTGAATAATATTTCATTCTATATTTTATTTTACATTTAATATCATATATATATATTTCAATAATTTATCGAATTACCAATTTCACTATAATTGAATTCTAATTAAATATCAATTGGAATCTTCTTAACTTCCTGGAGGGATTAACAGTGAAAGAAAATTGTTGCATACGAAACATAAAAGTTTGGCGTGTATCGCAAGTTTGGTCACGGGACTTTGGCATAGATTCAAGATGATGGGAACGATTGGAGCTTTCAATTGTGCCATAATGGGACTTTAAAATAATCCAATAATTCCAACGAAATGTCTCTCTGTTGGAAACCACCTTATCCTTATTCTTTCCTCTCCTCCCCCTGAAAATAAACATGAAAAGAAACGTTTACTTCTTCTCTCATTTACCAAACTTGGTCTCAACATTTAAAAGTAATATGGGAACGAATATCTTTCCCACCTACGTTATCGCCAAAAATAATGGTATGGCCAAAAATAAATGGCACCAGTCCTTCGACCAGTTAATAACATTCCCAGGACATCTAGATTTGATTAATATATCAATATTATCTTGCGATCTTTATGCAAGGTCATAACGCGTGCGTTCCAGCCCGCCCAACGGGTATCTGTGCTTGTACGAAAATTATCTGATCCGCAGTAACAACGCTGGGGGCGCGACAGATCGGACACGTGACCAGGGCACGGTTTTCAAAGGGTGCTAGCTATATATATGTATCGTTGATAACGATATATCGTTATCGTCATATTCGTTAACCGTTCTGATCGCGGTGGATTCGCGTGTCATTGATACTCGGCCTCTCGTTTTCCAGATCATATTACTACCACGCAGGATCCAGATATCCACAGCTTCCATTGTTTCCAGTTATTCACAAGTTTATCAGATTTTACGTACAACTTTTCGTGACGTCAGCGTGGATTGGATTTCTGAAAAATAAAAAGATCAATATTACAAAGTATTCTCAATATTACAAAATTAAAGATTCCAAATTTAATTATATAATGATTTGTCTATTCTCTTTTTGAAAAAAAAAAGGATTGGATTTTTTAATCCTCTTCGTTGCTCTCTAACTTTCCTCTCCTTATGTTCCATCTCGCTTTCCAGCTCTCGAATGGTCCGCAATTAAGAGGAGGGCGAGGAGTGTGATTGTATCATCTGCGTGGAAGCGATTGACGATCGTCGCGGCCGGAAGTAGCACGGATCCACCGTGGTTCAGACATGGAAACGCACTCTCTGATCGGGATACAAAAGGTTCGATGTTTCTCGCACGATTGACACTGTTCCTTGCTCGACGATCGAAGGCTTCACGCATGAACGACGAGCCATGGGTAGACATGGCTCGTGATTTCCACCGGAAACGAACTGGCCGAGGGGGATGGATCGTCGGAACCATCGGGGGAGAGCTAGTTGACCCGAGACCGGTCCTTAACGTTGATCGCTTTAATCGATTATTCACAAAGTGATAGTTGAACGGGGAGAGAGAAAGAGAGAGAACTTCTTTTCCCTTTATTTCGGGCGGAAGAAAGGAAAAACGAGATTAGAGAGAATACGTATGGCGCCGGAAATAAATTGAATGTTAGGAAAATTGATAGAATTCGTGAAACACTTTTCTTCATTCGTGTATACACAGGATTATTATTATTTATAAAGTATGGTATTATTAGTAATGAATAATACTCACCTTGTATGATTAAATTAATTGCATCAATTAATCTGATCAATTCCTTTTAAAAATCATTCTATCAAATATTCTAAAAATGGAAGTATTTTTCCCATTTCTTCTTCTTCATCATGGGCAAAAATAAAGTTGACCAAACTATATAATAATTTTCCTTGCAATGGAATTTCCCAAATATTCAAAATAGAGTCTTCCTCTTGCAGCCAGATCTGGAGAATAATCAAATCATTCTATCAAATATTCCAAAAATGTAGTAGTAAAAGTATTTTTCCCATTTCTTCTTCATAAACTTGACCAAACTATATAATAACTTTCCTTGCAATGGAATTTCCCAAATACTTAAAATAGAGTCTTCCTCTTGCAGCTAAATCTGGAGAATAATCAAATCATTCTATCAAATATTCCAAAAATGGAAATATTTTTCCCATTTCTTCTTCATCATGAGCATAAATTTGACCATATAATTGACCAAATACTCAAAATAGAGTCTTCCTCTTCTGTAATCTGTAATCAGATCTGGAGAATAATCAAATCATTCTATCAAATATTCCAAAAATGTAGTAGTAAAAGTATTTTTCCCATTTCTTCTTCATAAACTTGACCAAACTATATAATAACTTTCCTTGCAATGGAATTTCCCAAATACTTAAAATAAAGTCTTTCTCTTGCAGCCAGATCTGAAGAATAATCAAATCATTCTATCAAATATTCCAAAAATGGAAGTATTTTTCTTATTTCTTCTTCTTCATCATGGGCAAAAATAAAGTTGACCAAACCATATATAATAATTTTCCTTGGAATATTAATAATATTAATAATAATAAATTGGAATTTCTCAAATACTCAAAATAGAGTCTTCCTCTATCAGCCAGATCCGCTTGAGAATAATCGGTGCTGGTTGAAAATGTTTTCCTGCCTCTCTCTCTTTCCCTCTCTGAATCAGGATGATCCGTATTGTTGTCGGTAATCACGAACGGGCCGAATATAGTGGATAGAGGCCGAAAACGAGTCTATCGGCATTTAGCCGGGTTTCGTGAATGTAAACTAGGCGTTTCCTGCACGTATCGTACAAAGTGCTCGATTCGCTGGTCTTTTTTCACCGGGCCGATCGATAATGCCATTGCAAACACCCTGTATGTGCTCGGTTAATGTTAATGGCAGGGGCTGGCTCGGGTGAACGGTGTGGGTTGCCCCTTTGCCCGTGAGTTAGAGCTTCCTGAGGCTTTCCCCGCATCCACCGAACCACCCTCGCCTGCTCGAGGCCCGTGCTTGGCTAATGGTAACGCCAGGAAATATCAAAAGTCGTCTCCGTTACCATACTTTTTAGTTTTCCCTCGTCTTTCTTCCCTTTTCTCTTACACAACAGATATCCAAGTCCTTGTACTTGCAGCTTTTTCATTACCTCTCCTTTTCCTTTCTCTTCCTCTCCCTTTTCTTTTTTTTTTTTATTGTTTGATAAATAGATTCTTATTAAGGGAAGAGAATAAAGGATTGTTGAAGAATCGAAGAACTTTGAAGAATTGGAAAGGGAAAGTTTTGTTTGTCACTGAAAAAAAAATATGTTGAAACATTGTTAGTGATTTATTTCCTTTTGAATTTATAAGAATATTCTTATATTCTTATATCTTTATATCCTCATTAATTCTTGTTTGTATAGGAGAAAATAATAAATTATCAATATTATTGATGATATTTTTAAAGTAAAAAATAATAAATTATCAATATTATTGATAATATTTTTAAAGTCAATTTTTATATTTTCATATTCAAAGTTGGAAACATAAATTTATTTTTTATTTAAGATGGTTAATTTTTGCTGGTTTCATAAGAAATATTGAACAGAAGTAACGATTGCTTGAATATTTTTATCCAGATATGAAAGGAATTTTTATGACGGGAATTAGTTACCGTAAAAAATTTCCTGGTTTCCCTGCTCATTGTTCTTTTGGTCCGTTTTCATTCGAGTTAACCGCGAGACCAGAAAGTAATATATTAAAACAACCTTGATCTACAACGATACCGAGCAGCGGTTAACGCGGTTATCATCGGTAACACGATCGTTGAAATGATAAAAAATGTATCTAACTCGGGAGAACAAATGTAATCACTGCTTGTCACGAACACAATGCATTCAACAGGTTAGTGCTGCATATTAAAAAGAGTTTATTCGCATGCTTATAAATCCACCTCGACATTCCGGAGAAAGATTTCTCTTAGTTTCGCAAAAAATTCTCCATTCCCGCTAAAAAATCTGGAAAAAAGAAAAAAATTGCAAAAAATCACCAAGTTTCGTCATTGTTATACATACAAATATTTACAAATTAAATTTTAAAAGTTTAAATCGTTTTAAGACTTGCATCGATCAAAAATAGTAAGTTTTAATGTAAAATTAAAAAATTATACCAACCAATCAAAATATTCGAATACTAAGTCTTAATCGAGAAGTTTAATCTCTACAACTTTTATCGTAATTTACATTATTACAAATTTAGGTTATATGTTATTGAAACAAAAAGTCCAATAAAAGAATCACGAGATTTAAACAATGGCATCTCTCCATTTTATTCTAATCGGGAACAACCATGAATATGATATCTGTAACTGAATATACAACCCTTTAATTGGAAACAATAGTTCGACGAGGATAGATCAGAGCGTTGAAAAGGCGTATATAATCGAGGCACGTTTCGGCCGCGCGCAGATTTCACCCGAGGGAATTGTCGATATCGTGTGATTTAATTTGTTACAATTAGGGCAAAGGGTCCCTTAGGTGGGACAGTGCCCGTCCAAAAGAGAGAAAGAGAACAAGAGAGAATGTGACAGACAAAGGGAGTTCACCGCGCCCTGCTATTAATATCAGTTAACGACCTGATATGATCGCTCGTCTATGCTCGCAGACAAGCTGCCATCGGTGGGTTCGAGTTTATGGGTTAGGACCATATGCTCGAATCATGGTTTCGATCACGATTCACACTCTAATCGATCCACTGAGTCACCGGTTAGAATCCATTCTAAGTTTTTTAGTTAAATCAATCTGAAATTGATCGGGAAGAAGAACAAAGTGGTTTGACTTTTGATTGGTTAAGCCAATCTATTAAACGTTTTGATAGGATTTACCTGAAAACTCATTTTATTCCTATAGAATAGATCGAAGAACGAGATTATTCACTAATGATATTAATATTTTTTAAGAATGTAAATGAGAATGTATAATTACATCTTTTCACAAAAATTGTTCCTCTTATGCATTGTCCTTTGTTCTTTTATCACGATCTTTTTATTATCATGAATCGTTAAATGAATTTAAATATTTTCATCGTAACAATCTGGTGTGAATAATCACACGTTAAACGTAAAAACACAACAAATTTTCAAATTATCTCACAAAGACTCATGTCAACTATTAAACCTAACCTATGATCAAAAAAATTCTTAAAGTCGAAGTTCGTATCTTCATATATTACATAATGCTATATTTCATCTTCTATTTACGAAAAATTTTGTTTACACGTATAAAATTCAATCAATTGTCACTACTTCTTTTATATAAATCATTTCTCTTCGTTCGAAAAAATTGCCACAAACGTAACGTAATAATATTCTTTATCTAAGCTAACTCGAAGCTAACTCGAAGTCTATATCGAAGAGAGAATCGAGAGTTCGCTGTCAAACACCATGGGATATAGGAAAAGCGGCGTCGGGTGCACGTAGAGAGAACGACCGATAACAATAGACAGGGACCGTGGTCTATCTAGCAGGCATCCGGGCCAACGTCGAAACGAGGCTGGTGCCGCGCGCGGATTACCATAAGCATTCATATATGCAACCTCGCATTATACTTGCATACCCGGCATAAAGGTGGCCGTGTCGACGCTCGTATTGGACAGCGGCCGCAGGTATATGTATTGCAACGGCTGGCCGGCCGGTCGGTCGGCTACTTACTTACGTGTACCGGACCGCCTTCACGAGTCGCTGGCACGCGAGCCTGATTGACTTGTAGATGAGGCGACACAGTCGATATACGCCAAGAGTCGACTCTGAAACTCCCGTCATGGCTACCGATGCCCGTGCAATTCTGGTTCCCCTTCTCCTTTGGTTTGTGTGTATTGTTGGAACCCAGCGAAGGATATGTGTGTATACATATTCATATGTACATATATCAGTTATATTTTATAATGTGCATAATCTCTTAAGTACGAATTTTAATTGTTTAATTGTTCGTTTGTTTTTTTTAAATGTGATTGGAAATAGTATATAAATTGTACCATAACATCGATTGTTCGATCGACAGTAGAAAAGTAATTATTAAGCTTATTTATTTACATACGTATAAAAATACATACAAATATATTAATTTGCTATTTCAAATTTTACTTCAATCGAAATATATTCTTAAGATTTGATAAAAATAACGTATACTTTTTAGTACAAAGAGGTTAGGTTAAATTTGGAAGACACATGTGAAGAATATGAACATAAATAATTCGTAATAAGAATAGAATATGTTGAGTTAGATTTAAAGGTAAATTAAGTTTATGATATAAATGAAGTGAAAGTGATTTGAAATTGAAATGATAAAATAACTATATATCATAAAAAATTTTATGTGGTATGAATTTGTTTGATATACTTATATACTAATATTTGTATGAATTCATCTCATATTGATATTTATCATTTATCTAGTAAAGTATCATCGTTGAAAAATGAAACGTAATAAAAATGGAAATTCTCGAAACATGTCATGATTTTGGAATCATTTATTTGATGTTTTAGTTGAAAAAATTGAGATTCATTTCAATTGAGTTAAGTATTTTTATTTATATTTCATAGCTTTAAAGTTGAAAAAAGTTATAAAAGTTATAGATATAATTATTATATATTTTTAGTAATATTAATCAATGATTAAATTAATCTTATATAAAAATTGCAGGAAAAAATTTTATTGAAATGTCGAAAATGCCGTTTTTTTTTTGCCACCAATCTTCTTGAGATCATCGTTAGTCATTTTCTGCAAGGTGGCCACATACCCCCACGAGATTTTCCCGTCTCTCTCTTCAACTCTCCCCTACTAAACCTTCTTTTTCAAACGTTCCCTCGCAGCCACCGACCGTTATCTAGTTAATTAATCTCCGCCGACGGCGGTAGTCGACTAGCAGGGCGGCAAAACTCCCACCATTTCTGCAATCGTAACGAGCCACGACAACGAAAGTGTCGAGCACCATCCCCTTCATTCACCCCAGATTTGCAACTGTCCCCACTTTCGTACTGTAAAATTTTAACCGCTGTAAAAAAACTTTTGATCAAATTTATCGAAAAAATAATTGAAAGCCAAGAAGTTGAGATACAATTTTAATAATAATTATAATACAAAAATATAATTATAATAATAATAATACAAAAATAATATTTCTCTAGTAGTTTCAAATTAAAAATTATTATTACATATATTATTTCCAAATTTCCAATAATTACAAATATAATTTGATTTAAAAGATAGAAATTTCACCAAATCTGATTATTTTAGAAAGCACTCCAAGGATTAATCCTACATTCAGCGAACATCGTTCCTCAAAATTCCCTGAAATCCCGCTGCGAGTTAAATCCTCTCGGTTCGACCGCAGAACACCAGTGGCGACATCATTTTCATCCTACAAACTACTACTATTCGCAGGTAAAACCGTGACGAAATCAGACTTAACCCTGGATAACCACCTACCGCCGACCTAATTTACCGAACGAATTCATCGAATCTGTTTCAGTTACCCGTCGGAACAAATTCATCGATCGGTCCCCCCTCGTTCGCAGCTCGGCCCAACACTCTTAGAGTCTACCGGCGGAGCGGACAGATGTCCTAGGCCGACGTTGCGACGCGTGCGGGTGGGTGGCTCGTGGCGTGGTGCTCGTGGTACGGTACGCACGGTGCGCCCCCTGATGCGGGGTGGGCAAGTATTGATTGGGTCGGCGCGTTGGTCGCGACTTTCGTGTCCGGAGTGCAAGAAGAGAGGGTGGCGGAATCGGCAGGCGCCATCACGCGGGGCCACCGCGACCGTCGTCTGAAGGGCCGTCCAGCCAGTGGCCGCGATCTCGATTCACCGAAAAGATGGTCATGATGGCTGGCATGGACGACCACGAGCGAAAAGTCGTCGCCGAGTTCTGCCACCTGCTCGAGAAGAGCAAGCAGCTGTTCAACGGGCTACGGGATCTGCCACAGTACGGGCACAAGCAGTGGCAGGGCTACTTCGGGCGCACCTTTGACATCTACACGAAGTTGTGGAAGTTTCAACAGCAGCACAGGTGAGTGAGATGGAAAAAAAGAAGGAGGAGGAAAGGAGAAAAGATAAAGATAGAGATAAGAAAGAGGAGGGAGGGGGAAAAAAAGGAAATAAGAAGAAAGGTAATCGCATGCATCATCGTGTCGAGTATATACCGGAGGGTCACACGGTGAGTCATCGTTGGACAAGGGTGGCCGCTGGCGTGGCCGAAGCCATCGATCACACGCGCACCGTCCTCCACGCCACGAGGTCCTTTAAAGCGATCCGCGACTCCGTCAGGATAACAGCGAGTATTAGACTGTGCGCTCTCGGTGTTCTCTCGATCTCGTCCGGAAAGGGCCGAACAGGTCGCGAGCGCGGACGAACAAGCGTTCGTATATCGTGGAAAACGTAATAGTGGCCGTCGCGGGGGAACGTATAACGGGATCGGTTGTGACACCGTTCGCGAAGGACCACGATCCTTTTACCTACGCACTCGGCCCAACCATGTGACGTGAGCGTGAATGGAGAGAATCGTGCGCGCGAGTGAACACGGTCACGCGTGTGCGTATAGTACATGCCTACGTACCGTTACGCTTACGTATTCTGATCCTCGCGCGGATATCTCTTGGGGATAAGAGTATTTTTCGTGGATTGTTAAATATTTTACAAGGATTGAGAACGTGTCAAGGTCACGTTTTTATCAATTTTTTTTAATTAATTTTATACATAGCGTATTATTAATAATTTAATATTTGTTTTTAAATAAATATTATTTAATTTTTATTATATTATATTATATTATATTTATTATATTATTTAATTTTTAACAGATTGATTTTGATGGAGAGTTGATACATTGTTGACATATTATTTGTGTCTTTTACATGCATTAATTTATTAAACTATTTATATAATTTTATTATAGAATTGTTTTTAAGATAATTTTTATTTTTATTTTTTTTTTAGAAAGAAGAATGTTTCTTATATTTTCCTTTATCCAAGTTTTCGTTCGAGGTTTCTGTGAATTTTTGAATTTCAAGAAACAAGATTTCTCGAGTAGTTTAGAAAAAAATGTGGTTCATGGTTATTTGGCAAATTAAGCAGTTTATGAATTGGAGAATCGATTTCAGAGATCAGATACGACTGTATAAGTTTGGTGTGACCTATTCCAAATCTATTTAATGCTATTTGTAGATTTAAAATATATTTTGCAGGCTCGCGTATCACATTGCTTTGAAATAATTTATCGATTCGAATATCCTTTTGAAAAAGTTAAAAATCTTGAAGGAATAAATGAGAATTCGAGATATTCCACGGCATTTATTTTTTTTAATTCGTTTTAAAATAACGAAATAGATGTCTTTATTCAATTTGTAACATGTTTAAACTCGCGCAATATCCATTTCTTCACTTTCTTTGCTCTTTCTATTTATGTCAAGTGATTAGTGAACAATTACAGAATACCTTAGACTCCTTTGAAACACGGTCTCCTTTATCGTTTCATTATATTCAATAATCTCTATTAAAATTTTATCATCTTGATGGCATCTTTTGACCTTTCTCTTGATTTATTCTTCAATGAAAAATCATCAGTCTTCTAAATTCTACGAGAATATAATAAATGTAACATTATTTTTTTAAAATCATATATATATATATTAAAAAGTTAATTTGTAAAATCATCACACAACGAAAACTCATTAATATTTCAAATTATTTAAAGATTATTAAAAATCGCGAAAGATTGGTTAAAAGCGTCACTCTATGTATCTCGACTCACCTGGCAAAATTTGTCTCGTCGGCCCGCTCGAATTTTCTTCCACGCGTACACTTTGCTCTTTATTTACTCTTTCGATTCTGTTGCACCGGATGCCCGGTAATCTTCGGCCCTTTGTCCCTTTCCCTTTTGATCGTAAAGTGTCATCAAGTTGGGCCGGCTGGACTGATGGTGCGACTCGACAAAGAGTCAATTGTCTATCCGGCTATTCACAACGCCTCGCGCGCGCACACACACATATATATATATATATATATACGCGATGTGTAGTACGTGCAATACGGTGTGTAACACGTGGATGCATAGCGTACATAGGTAGACACGCGATCGTGGCGCCGTCAAATGTTAATAAATATCGGGGACGCTCTTTCAGGATACTCGACACAAACAATAAAGGGAAAGTTTCTCGAAACGTGCAGCAGCCGCCAGTTTTCAAAACTATCTGTGTTTCCTTTTTTCCCCCTCCTCCTCTCCATTTCTTTTCCCTTTTGTTGTTCCTTTCCATCGACGTATCCATCCGTGGTTTATATTATTCGTTCCGTCCGTTCGTGTCGTTATCGCGCGGCCAGAAAGCTGTAAAACGTAATGGCGTGATTAATACGATTATGCGGTGCGTTCGCCCGGCAGACCAATAACCAATAAAAGGCGCGCGTGACACTACACGCGCGCTTGCGCATATCGTTGTTCCAGGGCGATACTCGACACGAAGTACGGGCTGAAGAGGTGGCAGATCGGCGAGATCGCGAGCAAGATCGGTCAACTCTACTACCACTATTACCTACGCACCAGCGAGACCAGCTACCTTCACGAGGCCTACTCGTTCTACGCGGCGATACGGGGCCGCGCATACTACAGCCGCGCCGCCAAGGAGGACAGAAGCGATCTGATGGTAAAGAAGCTCAGGTACTACGCCCGTTTCATCGTCGTCTGCCTGCTGTTGAACCGCATGAAGCTCGTCCGCGAACTGGTCCAAGAGCTGGACGCGCAGATCGCCGATTACACGAGCACCTACGAGCCCGAGGATCAGCTCGAGTGGAACCTGGTCCTCGACGAGATCAAGGCGTTCGTGAAGGCCGAGTCGACCGTGGGAGTGGTGCACTCGGACACGAACCCCGTTATACTTACCCACAGGCTGGGTCCACAGACCTCGCCCCCGATCGAACGTACGCCACCCATGTGCCTATCCCTGCAGGAGATCCTGATCGTCGGCAATTGCGCCGACCAGGTGAAGTTTAGTGAGTTGTCGATGGACATGTTCAGGATGCTTCAAACCCTGGAGAGGGAGCCGAGGGACGATCCTAATCACCTTCACGACGCGTCGCCGGCCGGCAGGATGCCGTTCAGGCCCGGGGCGTATCCGGGCGCCGAGAACGGGGCCCCGAGGCGGGACAATCCGCACAAGTACCTGTTGTACAAGCCGACCTACAGCCAGGTACAGGTATTCCTCGCGAGCGGGTTCAAGGAGCTGCCCGCTAACGGGGCGCTGTTGCTCTACTTGTCGGCGGACGGCTGCTTCTCCACCGTCAAGCATCCGGAAGAAAGTGAGTGTTCCCTTTGATACCGGCCACCGATCACGCTTCCGCGAATATTTTAGAGCCTTGGCTGTGCCGTTCTTTCCGTTTTCGCTGCTCGCCACTTCGATGTCTTTCGAGGAATAGACGTAGGATAGGACACGTGTGTATGTACGTGTGTATACACATATATAGGCTGTGGAGAGAGACGAGGCTTTCATTTGATTGTTGCTTGTTGCTTGCTGCTAACCTCAAAAACGAGGTTAATTTATTTAACGCTGTCGAATGTTTAATTTCGTGTCGTATATATTGTAGGATTCTTTGTGATTTGATATAAAAATTGCTCGAATTAGTTAGGGACGTTTCTTCGTGTTACTTTTTTGATCTTGTAGTAGTAAAGTTTTGTCAAAATATACGTACGCGTAATGTCTGCAAAAATCCTCGCTTCACGACCTAAAAATCGCCACAACGAAACACTCGGCGTAAACTAAAAGCAACCAGTTGATCGATCAAAGCATCGAATCGCGTCCATTCTCTCGACAACGAAAATAGTTTTAAAAAGGCGATTGGTCTCCACTAGATCTCGTTGATCGGCCGAAAATTACTTATCACGATAGAGGGCAGCCGTTGATGCACGACGAAAGCAAATCACACGCTCGACCAAGCTGAAGGTAGACGCGTGTCGACGTTTTCGGTCAGTTTCCTCGGCCGGTAATCTAGTTAGAATAAGCTCTCTACCGTTCTATCGGTATTGTCTACTCTTCTCCTTCAATGGTAGAAATTGTGGTTGGTATCGTATCTCTCCAATTCTCGCGATGATTTTACCTCGTAGAACGTCGTCTGCCGCATCGTCTCGAAACGAGCGTTATAACGATAAGCTTAAATCCCGCAATAACTGTCCCATCGACACGGAAACGACCGTGAAAGGATAAGCCGTGTCGCAACGGTGTTATACGGTGGCTAGAACACCGAGTGTGGATCCGCTTTTAAGCGCGTGTCGCTAATTGGATCACACCGAGTCAGTCGGACCATCGCTTTTCTTCTATTCGTTCAAGGGCTTCCAGTGAGCATACGAGCCGCTCTCTTGGTTGATTTAGTCACTGAAAGGAACGCTCTTTTCGTTCGGCAGTACGAACAGTATTTGGATTATGTAAAGTCGAGCGCGGAAGACCGGAAAGTGTTTGATCGTAACTGATCATGGCGATGAGTTGCAAAGACATCTAGTGACAGTCTGTTCCAACTTTTTTTTTTTTTTTCTAATCTTTTTCCTTCGAAATTATTGTAGTTGGAAAATATTGGATATTTATTATTTCGATAAAAATGTATAACGATACGAAAGGAGATAAATAAATACGATTTATATTACGCACGGAGATTAGAATACGTATTGCTTTACGTTAGTCAGAGCTAATAATTGGCTAGAATAGAAAGCTTATAGAATTAGAAGCTTGGTGATGACTATTTTAAGTATTTAAAAGTATTTTTTATAAAACTACCAACAATTCTACGAATTTAACAAACTGGCTCTTCCTAATTCACTCAGGGTAATTGAATTATATCTAAAAATAACTTCCCTTCGTTAACACCTGGAAATATTGTTCATTGTTCCACGAAAAAAAATTCCACACAGGATCTTTTTCTTCTTCAAAATCAACATCTTTAATTGGATTCGCGAAAAGATCAGTAGAAGATACCACAACTCGAGTGTAGCAGAAAGAACACACGCCACCTTCTCTCTCTCTCTCTCTCTCTCTTTCCTTGTCTTTAATTAGTGCCCATCCTCATGAAAGTTTTATGCGGATCGAAAGAAGACATCTCAAGAGTCTCGCGAGATGCACACGACCATGACCCTTTATAGCGGTGCCCGTTGAATTAACTAAATAGAAAATTCAGCCCGTTTGGATAGTTTCCTAATATTCCATGCGTCTCCACCGTTGACAAACCATCATGTTTCGATCTATATAACATAATCGTCATTCCGATTTAATTAATTATTCGTTTAACGTTTTAAACGACGAGAATTCGTTGCGCAACGCTTTCGATGTCTTTCGTTGTATTATGTTTATGTGTATGTATATTCGATATTTATCGATGTCGCATGTAGATAGGCGTGTATATATATATATATATATATACATATATATTATCAGTGACCAAATCGGTGATAAAAAAATTTTGATGGCGTATCGTAAAAGTTTTACATCCTTCTGGCTAGTTTTTTCCTTGATTGAAATAATGATTAATAATAAAAATAGTTCCTCTTTCTAGGAATTATTTGCGTTATTTGCATTTTGATAATCTTTCTTTTTATATCGGAAAAAAGTATTAAGAGAAAGTATTAAGAGAAAAGTAAAAAGAAATATTTCGTAATATAATAATATTTAGAAATCGATAGATAGAAAAACTAACTCTTCACAATCTTCACGTGACCCGTTTTCGTCGAAATCAGGGAAATACGCTATCGAGACTTGGCCACCCACTGTATTCGAGCGAACCGCTCTTTTCCACACTCTATATTTTGACTTGCAATTTCTGTCCAATCATCGACCAATTTCTCTCTCTCTTTTCTCTTCTTCTATAGCGCAAGTATATACACTCTAAGTATATATAACGTTCGCTGAATGTAACGCGTAAAGCGGCTCTAAAAGAGCGAAAGAAGAGAAAAAGAAGAAAGGGAAGTAGGAAGAAGAAACAAAAAATTGGGCTCGAGACCGAAGGTCGACGATGTTGAAAAATTCAGCGAGCTGACCACCAAAGGAACGCTCGGAAGCCGCTATTCAGAGCGCGGCGGGGTTACCGCGCCGGCCGAGAAGGCGAAAACGGTCTTTCAACGAAAGTAGAGTAGCGCATCCGTGCCAAGGTCACTCCGCGGTAGAGATTCCAACCAGTCGGCCCGCTGGATTCTAAGTTTGCAATCAATATCGAAATACGCGGCGACGCGTCGATATCGAAGAAACCCCTCTGGCCATGTTTCTTCTCCCCTCCCTTTCCAGCAAATCTCTGCTTTTAGTCTTAGCTGTTAAAAAAAAAAAAGAAAGAAAGAAGAAAAAGAAAGGAAAGCTTACGAATCTGTTTTTAAAGATTAAAGTATTATTCGTACGTATACGGAGGAATTAAATTTGATGGAAGAAAGAGAAGAGAGGAGAATAGATTTGTTTGTTTTTGCGACTTGTTTATGTAGGTTAATTCTAGTGGAAAAGGAGAGCAATGGTCAGACGCGCGGGAAAGTAGGCAGAGTTTAAATGCAGAATTGTTCCCGTTCCAAAAAAGCGCGGTACAAATTACAATGTCGCGTTGCGATCTAGTCCGGGCGCAAATAAATCTTTCAAGGATAGAGGGAACGATTTTGGTAACGGTCCAATTTCGATCGAGCCGCGGCGGTGTCTCGAAAAAAAAGCGACACGGTCCGACGATCTTCTCTGCTCATTGTTGTTCGTTCGAAACGAAGCTTGAGCCAGCCGCGCGTGAACGGCCGATGCAACTGATCGCCGCTTTATTTATAGGAACGCCACCACGCGAGAGCGAGCCTAAACATAACCTAAACGTTTCGCGTTTAAAAATACCCGTTAAAGTCGTTCGTGAAAAGTGTATATTTCAATTTTCGAACGAGGAAGATTAATCTTCGTAATTCGATAATTCAAATTTCTAAACGATTATTAACAATCACGTTTCAAATCTCTCCAAATCGAAAAGTTTCGAACTTTTAGAACGAGAATCTCTTAATTTGGAAATTCGAAACACGAGGAAAGGAAAAGAAAGGTTTTTTTTTAAGTGAAACCGCGCCACGAAACTTGAATCGCACGATGTTGATAAACCTTCCGATCTTGCAGTGGGGTACGACCTGGGTGGCGTTTCCACGTGCAGCAAGAGGGACCCGGAGCACGGGAAGAGGCCGACAGGTGGGAAGGAACCGCACTGCCTATATCCGGGTGACCTCTACCCGTTCACGAGGAAACCTCTGTTCGTGGTCGTCGACTCGGACAACAGCTTCGTATTCCAGCAGATACCTCGTTACTTCGGCCAGCCGTTGATGGTGCTGATGTCGCCTCAGGACACGCCGCCCACGTTACGCGACATTCGACACAGCGGCAGCCTGTTCACTCTGTTTCTCCACGCCCCCCTAGCCGCGTTTTGCCTTATATGCAACATCGGCAGTCTGGCCGTGCACCATTGGGAGCGGTGCCAGCGTTACATCGAGCGATTCCTCATCGAGGCCTGTCAGCTCGTCACGCACTCCAGATGCGGTAAGGATCCAGGACACGGTTGTTTTTGTTGCCTGACACGGCCTCTGTTCCACTTCTCTCTCTCTCTCTCTCTCTCTCTCTCTCTCTCTCTCTCTCTCTCTCTCTCTCTCTCTCTCTCTTTCTAGCCTCTGCCTGTCTTTCTCTTCTAATTGGATAGGTTAGGGGAATGGGTAGATCGGTGAAACTTTCTTGGCTCGGGCCTGTCTCTACATATTCGATCGTTCGACTTGGGCGGACGAGAATGTTGCTTTTACCAGTGATTTGCCAAAATGATTTTCGAATATTATAACTTTTTAACGTATCTCTTGTTTCACGATTATCGAAATTATTTTTGACAGAAATGTAACATATATTCACCGTATCATTTTACCTTTAGCTTAGATACTTTTAACGTCAAAAAGTTTTCGAGGTTTTGATTGCATCGTCTTTTTGAAATTTCTCTTCTCTTTTATTTCAAAATAGTTAAAATCTTCGTTGTGTCTCGCTTGGTAATTTCTGGTGATCGAAAATCGTCTCGGTTCGTTCACCGGTGGCCAGAAACGCGGTGAAAGGGATTTACAATTGCGTTCGAACGATAAACAGAGTTGGCCTAGATCCAACCCGTGTTTATCGCTGAACCGGCAATCTCGCCTCCTAGACGCGTGATCTAGGGTCGGCTACAAAGGGGCTCTCCATTGTTCCCTCCCGCGACAGCGATATGTCGTGTGCGAGTTTTCGAACGTACGAGTGGGGGGGGGGGAGGCTCCCTTTTGTCCCCGTCTATCTCTTTCTCTCTGTAATAGCCGTTAACCAAAGCTTTGCGCGGATACGTTTAATTCGCTTTCGCGGGGAAAGTTTCACCGAAAATCGATCGGGCAACCATCCACCCGGCTATCCAATCTATGGAGAGATAATTCGAAACTTCGAAACCACGAAATAACAACTGGGTTCTCGAGTAGTAACGCAACAACAGCAGCAACAGTAATACGCATATTTGCCGGCCACGTCTCCGGAATCATCGCCCAGAATTTTTCGACCGGATCGCGGACGTCAGTGAGCCATTTTTCCGAGATTAATGGCGAATCTAACCACAAAAATGGCGGATCCAATGATTAATATAGTAATATCTGAGAAAACAAATCGTAGATATAATTTCAAATATTACTGTCCTTAATTATTCGCACGAAAAACGAACTTCTCTAAACCGTATCATTATACCTTTTATTTGAAAAAAAAAAAAAAGAGAGAGGTTATGATGAAATGAAATTCCATATTCTTTTCCACTTTTGACAAATTCTTCTTACAAATTTTTTTGACGATGAAAATTTGATTATTTTATTATCCAGAGAAGAGAGAGAGAGAGGGAGGGGTGGCTCGTTTTTCACGCGGATAAGACTTGGACGGCGTTGAATTTGGAGAATCGAAAAGATTCAGCCAAGGGAGAGAGATACCTTAGCGGGATTCCACCCCTCCCCCTCTATCTGGTACAAGGGTTATCAACGCTTACGTAATCCCAGCGAGAAGTTTCTTAACCCTTCTTCTGCATCGAGGTCGAGAGATAAACTTATCACGGGCATTCCTGAAAAATCGCGAAAATTTATTTTACCGGGCGTGAGAGTTTCTTTCGTAAAAATTTACGAAAGAACGAACAACGAAAAAAAAAAAAAAAGAAAAGGAAGGATCAAGTCGGCGAACTGACGTCCCCGATCGTCGCTCGAGCCGGGAAAAAGAGGATCAAAATTCCGAAACGAAACGAAACGGAACGAACGAGCGTACAGAAAGGTGTTCGAAAGGTGTCTCGTTTGTAAATCGATCTGTTATGAGAGATTGTTCGATTTAAAATTTACGCGATTTTATTTCATTCTCTTTCTTCTTCTTTCTCCTCCTTTCTCGAAATTTCAACAAATTTTACGGAGAGTGAAACGCCAGTATAGGATATCTCACTTTTCGAAAAAAAAAAAAATTCCTCCACCTCGAAGAGCCTCAAAGAGTAATTTAATTTCCAAAAAAAAAAAAAAAAACCACCAACCTCAAACCACCATCACCACCACCACCACCAACAAAACTCTCCAAAGCAAAGAGGAGGAAAGAGAAGAAAGAAACGAAGAAAAAAAAATTACCACGCGCGCAACCGCAACAGAGACACCTTTGCAATCGTCTGTACGTATACACACACACATATGTCATAAAGAACAAAAAAAAAAAAAAGAGAGAAAAAAACCCCGAGATAAATAAAAATCCTTAAGCGGAGAGATCTGACCGAGCGCTTTTACCGGTCCACGCAGAGACCAGCGTGTTGCAATTCTTCGGCGACGATTTCCTACGACTGTTGCTGGTGCGCTACGTGTTCTGCGACGTGGTGTTGAATCTGCACCGGTCGTTCAGGGGTCGGCAGCAGAGGCCCCGTTGCCATCCGCCGTTGCCCGACGCGGAGGTCCTCGAGCATCCCACCCTCCATCACCTGGTGCTCGACCTGGCCGCCTGCCTCGACTGCCGCGACCACTTTCCGGACAGCAACGAGCTCGCCTGACCCAGGCATCTCCCCTGCCCGGCGCCCCACGAGTCCACGTCCCTGTTGCCGGCGTACACCCACGACTACGATTACGATTACTGTAACTATAATTGCAACAATAAAATCGTTACACTGAGACCTCATTAAACCGCGTCTGAACGAAGGAGAAACAAGGATGTTTAAATATATATATATATACGATGATAAGGATAAGTAAAGAGAGGTAAAAAAGAAACGAAAAAAAAAAAGGGAAAAGAGGAATGAGTATAGAGTATAAAGTAGGGACGTTAAATGGAAGAAATCACGTGTATCGTCGCTCGATAATATCGCGATGTATTCGTTGTGGATATCGTCGACGCCGTCTCAGGGTAACCCGGCGTCGTGACTTTTCATCGTCGTAAAAGTCGTCCACCGTCGTTCGACGATTCGTCCGCGAGTTCACGCCGCGTCGGTCTTCCGATTCGCTCGTCGTCGTGGTAAAGGTGAAAGAAGGACAATGCGACGCCGGGTTGTAACCGACGCGTTTGTCTCTTTCCGTGAGATAGAGAGAACGCGTGGAAAAAAACGTAAACACAGAGGGAAGAGGAGGAGCAGGAGGAGGAGAACGAACGAACGGACGAACGAATAAACAAACAAAGGGAATGAACATTTCTCGTGAATTCGTGGTTCTCCTTTAAGACTCGTTCTTATGTTAATCGCGACATACCGCTGCCAGTTTTTTTGCTACGGACTAGTAAACGAAACACAAAAAAAAAAAAACAGAGAAAAAGTCTATATATATATATATATATTATATAAATATATAAATATACAAATATATATATATATATATATAAAATGAATATGATATATTCTGTCACTGCGTCGATGGTAAAAAGAAAAAAAAAAAAGAAGAAAAAAGAAAAAAAAAAGAACAAAAAGATGAATTATTAATTATTATTACGTATGAAAGAGAGAGGCATGTTGTGATTATCGGTACATGTATAGACGAAAGAAAGAGTGAATTTGTACGCACTGGTGCTTTGTACGATTTTAAGAAGCTTTTAGCGTGTTTAAGAATGATTCGGTTCGGTTTCTTTTCCTTTTTTCGGTGTATTACGGGTTTCCGTTCGATTCTCGATTCGGATCGATCAGGCCACGCATCCTTTCCACCCTTCTCTGTCTCTTAAAGAAAAAGAAAAATAAATAAGAATAACGATATGTAAAAAAAGGGAGAAAAAAAAATAGAAGAAAAACAGATCGAAAAGTTAAGTCGCGGCAAATAATCGATCTTATAGAGAAGTTTGAAGAGAAATTCGTTTCTTTTTTTTTTTTTTTTTAATAAATAAAAAACAAATTGCGGATCTATTTTAAAACCGCGAATCAATGGCGTCTCGATGCCATCATGCACTTAAAAAACCTGTATTCGACATCCTTTACACAGTAACACATACACATGAACACGTACACATACGCGCGCGCGTTATATTTTGTTATACGAATGCGAGTCTCAGACTTTGCGATTCTATTTTCGTGATGTGTCCGCGAAGCGTGGATTTTCCAACTCTCTCTCTGTCTCTCTCTCTCTCTTTTACCCTCTCATCTCGTAATCATCCCACGCAGTCAACATCTCTTTCTCATCGGTTCTCCGCTACTTATTCTCCCTTTCTATCTCCTCCGTTTGTTTCTCCCTATTGTTATATAATTCCTTCTCGCACGTAGTGTTTCCAGATGAACCGAGAGAACGAGTATGATCGACGAGCGAAAATTTGAAAAAGATATTCAAAGAAACATTCTCCTCTTCTTCGACACCGAAAATAATATAATATGTCGGTTATGGGACACCAGGTATATAATTTTCCCACCACATTATATTAATATATAACACGTGTATTATTTTAATTTCATCTCTTCAATTTTTGTTACTTTCTTTTATTTTTTTTTTTTTTTTTCCCCACTCTCGACCATTCAATCTTCTCTCCCTCTCCGGTTCACGCTTTTTATTATCCTCCTCCGTTCATTTCCATTTTCCCGTTCACAGCTCTGCACAGTGGCCCGCCGACGTCACAGAGCGCCAACCGCGAGGCTCGTTTATTTATAAGCAAAAAGTAGAGCGGGCAGAACACGAGAGAGAGAGTGGCTCTCATTGAGAGATGACGATTCCGCGTCGAACGACTTCGCGCGTCTACGCACCGCGCGCCAGATCGGTTTAGCTTTGGGCTGGGGTGGGGGGGGGGGGGAGGTGAGAAGAAGTCTAGATAGAAGAAGACGAAAATAAACAGGTGAAATAAAGAAAAGAAAGAAAAAAGAAAGAAGAGAAAGAGGAGACGAAGAGAAGGGAATTAAAGAAAAAAGTTCAACTCGCGTTTGCGTGTATATGTATATATATATATATATATATATATATATTAAATACTATGTAAAATCTAGTATTTGTAAGAAAACAGAAGAGAGGAGAAGATATAAAAACGAAGGAAGGAAAAAAAAGAAGAGGGGGCAACGACTCGAGAACGCGAGGAGGGAGTGGAGGGGATAATGGCAATGATAAATTCTCAGACGAACGTTGGTCGAGTTATTGTTGCGTTTAAGCGTGTATTATACGGATATACACGCGTACACGTACACGTATACAAGTACACGAAAAACACACATCCGTACACGTTCTCTATGTTTTGTAAAAAAGGAAGAGGAAGGTAAAAAGGAAAAAAAGAAGAAAAGAGAAAAGAAACAGGATATAATTCGCGATTCTAGATGGATGGGGCATAACGAAATAACCTATCCCATCGCGGATGCGACGATTAACAGAGAAGATTCTATATTTGCCGGTTTATAATGTCCATACGTGAAGTTAAACGAGAGTATTATTACCCGATCACATATTGCCTGATATTTGTCAGAGAGACCATACGATGATCGATCTTCATGGTAGTCCTTCATGGTTCCCGGGTGTTCGTTCCGTCGTTTATTCCATTGTTTCTTTATTATTATTATTATTATTATTATATCTCGTTGCTGATTTGGCAATGGACTGCCGATATTATACATGATATATATATATATAATATATATATATATTACGATCGATGATATTTGGTTCTCTGTTTGGTTATCGAAGTTTCCAAAGGGAGAGAATAAAAGAAGAAGAGAAAAAAAAAAAATAGATGAAGAATTAATTGTCGAGTCGTCCTCGATGAGCGAACAGAGCACGTTTAAGCATATTTAAATAAGAGACTAAATATGACGAGGAGTTATATACAAAAATAGTGGTCGAGTGAAAAAAAAAAGAAAAAAAAAAAAAGCGTATTTGGTGATTCGTATCACGAGTATTTTTACACTTAAAAAATTGGCGAATGTATATCTCAAGTGAAGAAGAAACGTAGGAAACGCATTCGAAATCCCCCCCGTGTAATATTATGTAAAAAAAAAAAAAAAACAACAAAAGAAAAAAAAAAGAAAATAATGTTTTTTATAAATTAACAAGTAAGAATCTTTCCTATTCCTGTTCTATATATATATATATATATATATAATATATAGGAGTTGTGTTTCGTTAAACCATAGAGAGAACTGTTAAATAAATTCCGAACGCGAGCAGACGGGGAACACGAAAACGCATGAGAAAAGTTCTTTTAAATGTACTGTGTATAATAATATGTACGCTGTGTTTGACCCTTTCTCCTTCCGAGTCATAATCGTTTTTGTATACCAATAATGGTGCAACTGCTTACCCGTCCAAGTAGCGGTTCAAGTGGCCACTTTTGGCCTAAATACAAGTCTGCGGTTGTCGTGTTACAACGTCATTACACCGTACCACTGAGATCGCGTAATTAGTAGCATTTTACAACGATTCGATATTCTTCGTGTTTTTTTTTTTTTTTTTTTTTTTTTTTTTAATATTTCATTCGTCGTGTATCTATAATGAATTTCTCTGACAAAATGAAATCGTAGCAATTTTAATTCTTCTTTTTAAAAATCTGCTCGAGAGAGGACAAGGTCAAATAACATATTACTACACGAACTTTTTTCATTGTTTTCGCGTTAATCGTCGAGGCTGGGTCTCGAAACGCGTTACAAAACACCGTTGTATTATCGTTGCTCGTATATAGTACGAGAAAGATAAATATTTTTCTCGCTCTCTCGTGCTATGGTAAACCAGAAAAAGAAGAAGAGGGGAAAAAAATATGTTCAAAAATATTATCGTTATTAACTCGAAAACGAATTAACAAAATCTACTGCCCCTGGCCATCGAATTAGGACCATATTTGATGAATTTTTTTACAATTATTTACAATTGTTTTTGACTGCTCGAATTGTACACGAATAGAAATTTATCAGTTACCCTACCGCCTCTCGAACCTCTCCTTACCCCATCGTTAATAATTACCCCAAAGATAACTTCTTAGGGTGTTATAAATATCTTCCAATCACTTCGAAACATTTTCAAACATTTGCATCCGTCGAGTGAATCGAGAAAGTAATTTCGAGCAAGTTGAGCAAACTTTAAATTAAAAGAAGAAAAAAGTACCAGTTCTTTTTCCTTTCCTTTCTGATCGATGTTTAAGAAGAAAAAAAGTACTTCGTTGCGTGCATTAGAAATTTTGTTAAATTAAAGGAAAGAAAGAAAAAACGTTGCAATAAACAAAATAAAAGAATCAATTGCGTATAAAATATTCCAACAATTGATTGATAAATTTTTTTACTATCTCTAAAATTCCTTCTTTCGATTTGTTATTGGAAAAATACAATCGGAAAATTAATTAACAAGATACGGTCCTAATTCAATGAGCAGAGGTTATTTATTATATCCTCCGTCTCTCCTCTCTAATCACGCTTTCCACATTTTTCCACATTCTTACGATCGTTAATTTGACCAACTGCGAAACTCTGCGTTCTGTTATTGTATCTCTGTACACTATACCAAACAGTATTAAAAAAAGAGTCGGATCGGTTGTGATCGAAATTAACGAAAATTTACACCCGGAAGCCAGGACTATCCCGTAGGAAACAAGTCGAGAGCAAGAACCAAGAGAACCACGTTTTTAGTCTCGGATCAATGGAAACTGAGAAACAAATGTAGCAGACGATTGTCCTACTCGTCCTCTTTCCTCTTTATTTTTATTTATTTATTTTTCTCACATAGGATAGGAGGCAAAAAGTATTTCGATCGTCTCGCATGGAACAGATTTAATTTGAGAAAGCTCGGTTCATCGCCCCGTCGTATGGCGATCGCTCTTTCGAATCGGCGTTCCGTTCGATTAAACGTTTTGTTCCGTCTCTATTGCGCCTCGTTTGGTTCGTTAGGTATAGTAGCGTAGTGGTTCTGTTGGATTCTCGTGTTTCATCTATATTTATTTATTTATTTATTTATTAAACGGATGCGTTCGATTTTAGCGACGAATCGCCAAATTTTCTATTGCTCGCTTTTTCCTTTCTTTTTCTTTTTTTTTTTTTTAAACGAGAATGCGAATGGAAACGAATGTAAATGTAAAATTGGGAGGAAGTGCTTTGTCGAATAATTTTAAGGATATATTGTAAAATATTATGGATAAAGTGCGTTTTAATAATTCTGAAAGAGAGAAAAAAAAAATGTAAGATATGCGAGTTTTGAGTAATTTTATTAAAAAAAAAAAAAAAAAAAAAAAAAAAAAAAAAAAAAAAAAAACAAACAAACCAAAGAAAAGAGAGAGAAAAAAAAAAAGCAACAGAACCCTCCGACAGAATTAGCAGTTCAAGAGAAACCTGAGTAGAAAGATTGACGCAGAGCGAGGCATTCATTATTGGCAAACAAAGAAGAAATGGAAGAGAAGGTATTAATAACCATATTTCTTTAAAAGATTTATAGCTCTATTTCTTATTTGTGAAATTAATCATTTTCGATCATTGCTTAACCCTCTATTGACTCAGAGTTTTTTTTTTTCACAAAAAGAAAATTGTAGATTATGTGCAATGCAATTAAATTACTTTAATTGATCTCTACTTGAATCGGCCAAATTTTTGATTTTAAAGATTCAGAAGGAAAAATATAGATTCGTAAAGAAAAACTTTGACGAACTTAACTTGACAAGTTCTGTTTTTTTATAATTGTAAACATTATAATTCGATACTTTTTAAACTTTTAAGCAAATGAAAATTATCGGTTCTTTGTCTAATTAAATATTCAATAAATATTATTTCTTTATACACATATATTATTTGTTATAACGTACATTATATCTATATATATATATTATATGTAAATAATAAACATTATTATATATTTTACTTTATTATTATTATTTACAACCTTTAAATGATATTTGGCGCATATTTTTGGATTATTGCCAATAATCATTTATTTATCCTGCTGGATCACGTAGAGACCAATTAAGATAAAGCCTCTATAATTATAATTTTTTGATTCATTTTAATAGGATGATGCAGTAAAAGTCGTTTCTGAATTGCATTGTAGAGGGTTAAGAAGATAGCAATTTTTTTATTATTCTGTTTCATATTATTGCCATTTACAAGATAAACATCTGAACACATTTCAATCCCTTGCAATGCAAAAGTAACTGCAAAAGATTTTTTATATCTAATGATAAAAATAAGTAAAAAAAGAAAAAACTACGGAATTGTTATTTTTCTGAAATTCTTACAGAAAAATTCTTAAAAAATAATAATGTTTAAAAAAATTCTAACAGTAATACAATTCTAAGTTTGATACAATTCTAAGTTTCAAAGATTGATTCTTATAAGCGCTATATATATATATATATATTTACAATTTAATGTATCAATATCTTTAACGCTTTTCTAGAAATTCCTATTCCGAAACTCGGTTGAAAAATTAAATTTAAACGGAGACAAAGTAAACAAGAATTAAAATAAAATTTAAGAGATAATTTTAAATATTAATAATAAATTTTCATTGACGTTATATCGATATTTTTCCCTTCTGTTTTCTATACTAACACAAGTCATTTTCAAGATTTAAAATAAAGAAATTAAAATAAAGATAACAAAATTATAATGTAAATTAAAATTCTTATAAAAAAAGAAAATAATCTTGAATATTAATAAGATTTGTAAATAAATAAATATAATATGATATCATTACGACGTATTTAAAGATTAAAAATAAAACGCTATTAATATTCGTGATACTTCCCTTTGGAGAACTCGATGCACCTTGCGAAAAAAAAATCAAATTCCCGCGCGCCGAAAGCTCCCTCCACTGCGCCTGCGCGGCGCTCCGTGTAATGACCGCCAGGTGGTACAATGATACGCGCGTGCAGGTGAATTTTGCCCGGTCGAATTAATAGACATCCGACACGAAATGTTTCTATAAATAAATCCTGATGTCCGCGACGATATTGCGTAGATGAGCCAGAGAGGGTACAGAGTCACCTAGAAGTCGCTGCACTGCTGTAAGAAAACCATCTTTCCTCTTTCTCTCTCTCTCTCTCTCTCTCTCTCTCTCTCTCTCTCTCTTTCTTTCTCCTGTTCACGGTTTCTTCCTCTTTCTATTCCTTTCTTCGCGCGACACACGCGTGTGGTGACAATTATGTCGCGCAACGCCAGCATATCGACGTTCGTGTAACTTAGCATTAAGAGCAAAAGAGCAAGAGAGAACTCGCGAAAGGAAAAACGAAGAAAGGCACGCATAAAAGAACGAAAAACGGTGTGTTCAAACCGGAGGAGGAAAGGGCGCGATCGTGAATAGACCAGACGCGCCACCACATCATCAGGTAGGCAGAGAGGAAGAGGAGACTGGAGGTGGACAAGTGGAATCGAAGGGGGTGGGGATGGAGCCGGAGCAACGTGGACGCACCTCGCGAGCGTCGTCGACGTCGAGCCTCGGCCGCGAGGTCCGTTGTGGCTGTCAGTACTACCAGAGCGACTCGCTTCTGCCGGAACGACGTGCTCTCCTCGGTAGACCGCCGTCCAGGACGATGCAGCAGCCACCTGCGGTCCGCTGCAGGTCAGTAACAAGTCAACGAGATAACACGCGATTTTATCGTAGACGAGCTTTATAGACTTGTAACTGTGGCTATTCGAAACACTCGTCGAAACTTCGTCCGTAGAATTGTCAATAGTTCTATATACGGATTCTATATCCATTTTGTTTCCGTATATACGTATATATGTGTAATACGTGTATATGTAGTTGAATCACATCTAATCTTACGTTAATATGTGCACGAAATAACCAAGCAACCCGTTTAGAAACCCTGCTTTGGACCAAATGCCAAAGATTCGGTATCCAGGCCAGTTCATTCCTTTTCCAGTTACGAATGAATATCCCTTCCGATAGGCATCCGTACACGCACAAGGAGAGTAGACGGTGTTGTATAGGTTATGCGTCTCGACTATGCTCGCGTACCGCCACAGCTATTTAAGGTTCGCCCGGCTGGCTATACATAGAATCCTCGGTCAGCTCGGTTCCGCGTCCAAACTCCTCTCGCATCCCTCTATCTATCTTTCTTGATTTATGTCTGTGAGTTTTCCCGTGTGTACGGAGACGATCATAAATGTACGTTTACGAGATTATGAAATGTATGATTTATATATGTATATCATCGCAATTATGAATGCGTATAATTGCAGATGTTTATCACGTATAAATTCAATATTTGTATAAATGTACATGATTGAAATACACATTTTTATCTCTAAATCAGTTGATAATTAGCACATTGGCAACAGGCATAAATTAATGTTACGATTATAAAATAAAATTGATACTTGTCAGTCGAAAATTAAACTTAATTATTTTTTTGACTTAATTATACGTATGCAAAGTGTATATATAAATAATTATTTATATCTGTATGCATAGAATAATTTCAGAAAAAGAATAGGGAGGCAGGAGAAGGAAAAATGATTGCTACGAGCGAACAGCTATTCTAACCTCAAAATTCGAATTTAAATTTGATGCAATTAAGTGGACATCGAGTTATTGTATCGCGATAATGGGAGTATTACTATCGATGATCGCTTCGCGGAAACTCTCGACCATTCAAAATAGAAATAGCTTGAGATTTTGTATCGAGGATTCTTATAGATAACCTATATAGATTATTTTACATAGTCGAGCGTATCGTTACGTTAGCTTTATAGAAACAGAGAATTATTAAATTATTAAATTTAAATATATTTTTTATGCAAGAAGATTATGCAAATATTCAATTTAAATGAAAAAGAATTTCATAAATTCAATATTCGATTTTATAAATATATTATTTATAAATTATTACGAAACGTAATTAAAAGAATATCGAAATTGAATATTTGAAAATTAAAGAAAGAAATACTACATAATAAATAATAATTTTATTAAAATAATTCATTATTAAAATTAATCGAGTTTATCGTTGTAACAGTATTCCTGCCGTTTTTGGAGAAGCACAGCGTAGAACAAAGGAGGAATAAACAAATATCTTCCTTCGACATTGACCCCTCCCGAACCTGAACAAACCGTCTTCAAATTAACCTCGTGATCTATGAACATTCTGCTTCAACGCTGGAAACATAATATCTGCCCGATCAGTGCCTACTATTTCCACTGTGACGTCCGCTTCCAGTGAAACGAACACGGATTGACCAGCCTTCGTTCCCTGGCATTTGCTCAATAACAAGACTGATTTTGAAACTAACAGTATTCACGCTAAATGGTACAAATACATCAACGCTCAAGACAAAACAGTAACAATTTATTTAACACAATAATCTAGTTGGTAAGTGCATTTTTTTTGCATTAACGCTCAAGTAATTAACATTCAACGAAACATCGATTCGAATGAATTCGAACATAACCTATCGCACGCTCCAAAAACCAATACGATCGATCGAGCTCAAACTGCCACGAGTTTTATCAATATACGAAAACAACACAACCGCACAAATTAATGAAACTCACTCATCGTGTGTTGAACAAACGAGAAAAATTTTCGAAGAAGAAATTAACCAAAAAAGAAAAAGGAACCAAAAACTAACAAAAACTGTATAATCGAGAAAACCGTAATATCCGAGCCACCGATTTTTTACTCAAAGACTAATCAAAAAAAAAAAAAAGAAAAGAGAGAGAGGGGGGCAAGAATGCCGATTAGAGCAAGAAGAAAACGAGTAACTTTTCGTAACAGCGAGCACGAGTACGAACCGATCGCACCGCCCTCGTCGTCGCCGAAGCCGGCGGCGGCGCCTGTCGTGCGAATCACCGACACGGATGTGGTGCCCGTCGCTGACAGCGACGACAGCATCGACGACCGGGCACGGCTGCCTCCGGAGCTGACACGGGCCGGCGATGTCGTCCTTCCGCTGGACGGCAAAATCGAGGACACCGCGATGGAGGCTCGCGAGCTCGTCGAGACTGGCGACACCTCCGAGGAGCTGGAGACCCCGCAGCAGTTGCAAGAACGTCTCGAGGAGCGTTTCTTGAACGCCGCTACCCCGGCCACCGACTCCAGGACCGATGGCGAGGTCAACACCAGTCAAGTAAATATTTACTTTTATTATGTAAATCATCTTTTCTCTTCTTCTTCTTTTTTGTCACAATAGAAATTGAATCAAATTATTCGTTGTTTGAATTTACAATCTTAATGTTAATTTATTATTCAATTCATATTAATTTTGCATCGTTTTAGTATATAATTCAGTTGTCTATAGAGTGTAATTGAGGATTGGATTATTTACTAGTAGCTAAAATTATGGAAACAAGATATCAGATGCAGCTCTCTCCCTCTCGTGACGAATACTGATGACGCACTGGCGGTAGGTCACCAGAACTGGAAGACTCGAATAGTTTCTGAATACCTCGTACGAACAAGAGTGAGTCAGTAGGACGTGGAAATTATTTGCGCCGTGATGAATCCATTTCTAAATATTACAGAATTAAAAATATCGCGCTGAGATGAATTGGTTCTTCGATTTAAAAAATTTCCTCTTGAACGGCGGATTAATCGATTGATCAAAGTAATAATCGTGTTAAAAAATCGAAAACCGAATTTTCTTTTTTTTTTTTTCGAGAGAAGGAACCAACTCCATCGAGACGAGAAATCTTGCAAAAAGAATACGTCTCGAGAAATGTCGCGCGAGCCGTTCACCCGTTTATTGCCCATCACGGCCTATATTTAGCGAAACACGCGTATAAAAAGCATTAGAGCCAACGTGTCACTGTCCGAGCAGCATTGTGCAATCGCGTCGTAAACGTTCCAGAAAACACGGATGTCCCCCATCAATTGCACAATCCTTCTTCATCGTCTTCTGTGCGTAACCCTGCGAGAAGGAAAATATCTACTTTATCGACTTGTATCCTTCTTGTATTCTTCATTAAATTATTCCTTTTACGTGTGATTCAAATGAAGCATAGATCGTAAATCAAGACAAGTTAATTTGAAACGCGGATGACCTAGATGAAACTTCGATCTCATCATCGATTTATGCTCGATTACGTAACACGTGACACGGCCATTGGTTCGCTCTGAAAAATGATAATTGACGGATAAGTATGCAACAATCTATTTTGAGGCACGTTCCACGATCGTCGGTAGCGCTGTTTCTGGCTCATTAAACAACGGTTCGGTTAATCGAGTCAATCGTATTCCGTTGGAAATTAAATAATTTCTTTAAACGGATACGTATATCCGCTCAATAATCTTAAATTTAATCTGATTGAACAAAATCACGTATCCAATTATACCTTTTCCTCCTCCTCCTCCTTCTCATCCTATTTTCATTCTCGCTTATATTTCTATCTTCTAATTTCAATCTTCTATCTCTCTTTCTCTCGATCGTTTCACTGACCTTTCAACGTTCGAAAAAGGAACTGTCAGAGTTTCCGTCCAACAAGATATAATCGACGTATCTCGTGACGACGCTCGATCAACTGCATCCACACGCTGCATTCCATTCTGAAAAAAGAAACGAGAGAAGAAGAGATCAATAAACCAATGATTCATCCACGTGATCATAATTTGTGATTTTATTTTCAGGTAGACTCGTCGGCATTGGAGGAGCTTCCCCTCCGCCGGGGCGCCCGTGGCCTGCCCCAAAAGCTGAAAACGCAGGCGGGCAAGCTACGTTCCCGCCTGAGAAACATCCAACGGCCAACGTTCGCGTTCCCCGAGCGACACAAGCAAGAGAAGGGGGGGAGCGCGAGATCGGACAGATCGTCGAGGGCGGAGAAGAGGCCAAGTCGCATGGACAGGATACGATCCTCGTTCTCGGAGAGGCCGAAATTCATGAATCTGCCTAGCCGTCCGAGGCTCTCGTTGCCGGACAGATCGAAATTCCACTTGCCCGAGCGGCCGAGGTTCAATCTCCCTGAGAAGGCGAGGCTCCATCTGCCCGACAGAGCGAGGTTCAACATCAAGCGGCCCAACATACGCTTCCCGAGCGCCCTCACTCGCAAGAGATCCCCCCCCGCGCACGAGCAACGCTCCACCGAGTCGACCATCGGCTCGCGAAAGAACATCTTCGACTTTTCCGCGTATCCGAGAATATTCGACAAGAAATCGAGAAACAAAGGCGAGTACGCCACTTCCACTCCGAAAGAGTCGAGGGCGCAGTCGGCAGAGAGCGCCACGTTCCCGCGAGTGCGCAAAAAGAGCGACGGGTTGAGATGGGCGCGAAGGTTCGAGAAGACGGCGAGCTACGAGCAACGCTCGAGCGAAGAAACCGCGGCGGAGAGATCGCAACCGTGGCGATACCCCTCCATGGAGGAGCCTAGATTGTCGATGAGCGAGGGGGGGGCGGTGGCCATACCGTGGGAGGAGAGGGGGAAGCGGGACGAGGAGTTTCAATACATGGATTACGAGCAAGAAACGTCCCCGGAGACGTCGGATCGCCAGACGCCGCATCTTCCTACGTCGGATGCTTCGAGAACGGAGGAGGAATACACGGGCGAGGATAAATTGCATCAGCGTGGAGAAGAGGAAGAGGAAGAGGAAGAAAAGGAGGAGGAGGAGGAGGATGTGGAAAAAGGGGAGTGGAAACCGGAGAAGGAGATGCGCAGAGAGGAATTCAGACCCGTTCCAAGATCCAGATCCTTAGAGGAGGTGCTGCACACCAGGGAGGAGGCAAGATACGAAGAAACATTCGCAGCCGTGGATCCGAGGAGATACGGGGTGCACAAGACCCCGTCGGAGGAGGAGGAATACGAGGAAGAGATGGACGAGGACGAGGAGCCCGAACCGTTGTCCATTCAATCCGACAGGGAGCAGCAGCACTCGAGCAGCAGCTCGTGCGAACGACGACGCCACGGAGTGATCGAGGAGATCGATTCCGACGAATTCTTTCTACGGGAAAGCGGGCTCAGCCAGGACGACACGAATTTCGGGAAATACTTGACGGGCGAGATCAGAGACGCTTTGAGGCCGGAGAGAAATGTTTTGGCCGACGAGGAAATGGTGCCTATCCCACCGAGGCGCCCCGCGAGGAACAGATCCCTAAGAAAGGAAAAAGAACGTTCGACGGAGTCGTACGATGTTACGCCACCTATCAGGCCAAACAGGGCTCGTCGAAGCGAATCTACGGACGAGCAGATGTTCCGCGATCGAACCAGAAGCGATTCCAGGCACAGAGTGGTCTATCAGACGGAGGGAGAGCCGGCCCAGCTTCCCGTGGAGCCGTTGGACGACATCGTGGTGGTGAAGCCCGTACGCAGAAAGTCGAGGTCCTTGCAGCGTAGCCAATCGCAACTCGCGGCGGATACTTCTCGGCCGCCATCGCCGACACCTCCTGTGGCGCCCTCTCGTAGGAAACGGTCGCGCAAAGAACCCGAGCGGAGGAACGGCGAACTAGTAGAGCCTGCGATTTGCAACGGACATGCCGAGTGGGCCGGCGATCACGTTCCCGGGAAATCTGTCTCATCGTCGCTGTCTAAGATGTACAGCGTTCGATTGGACGAACAAGAGGAGGTGTACACGGCTGAAGAAATCATGGCAACGAGCGAGGAGAATATTCGGAAATTGGCGACGAGGCTTGGAGAGGAAGAGTACATGGAACCGGCCCCGGTCCCGCCGAAGAGAAGGTCCAGATCCAGGGCTACCTCGGTCGCTTTGGACGAGGATAGGACGTCCCATGGCGCGGAATCGTTGCCAGAAGCCGGTTACGCGGAGGAGGATATTCCGCGGGACGACGTAGAGTCGTTTGAAAGGGAGTTAACGGGTTACGCCGTTATAGAGAAACGGGAGAAACCACCGAGACCGCCGCCACCAAGGAGAAAAAGGGACAAGTTTGCCACTGCTCCTAGATCGAACCCACCTAAACGTCCCCAAAGGGCGTACAGTACGCTTGGCCCAGCCAGATCTGACGAAAATAATATACTATTTGCGGACGATACGTACGACGTGACGTTGCAAGCGACCGAGTCGACTCGTTACATAGAAATCGACTCTGACGATGGAGAGCACAAAGATCTGCGTAGCAGCGAGGTTTTGAGCAAGATGCAGGGACGACCGTTGCCAGCGCCGCCTAGGCCGCCCAGATCCAAAAAGGACAAATCGATGGAACTATCCACTCGTGAACTGAGAGAGGAAATCGCCATGGAAACAACCACTGCCACACAAACCGATCCTTTGCCCGATGACGTGGTGATAGAAGAGGAAGTGACGCAAGCGAAATTGGTCGTAGCGCCATCTATCTCCGGCTCGCAGATCATGGTCTCCACGGAGAGAATACCAAGCCCGTCGAGCATGGGCACACCGCCCGTCCCTCCCCTGCCAATGTCGCAGAGACTGCGTAAAGATGAAGAAGAAACGGGGCCGGCTTACGATACCGTTTCGTTAAAATCTCCATCGCCGTCCAAAGAGATTCAAGCTCTCGAGGATAGACATTTATCCGCGCCACATTTGGGTGAGCCAATCCGCGAGCAGGAACCGCATCTAAAATCTATTCGATCTGCCCTGTTTTCAGACGAGCCTGTGAGGATCTCCAACTTGGAAGTCGGGGACCTAAGAGTGGATCGTCTTAGCGTTTCTCAAATCGAGGCTAGCAAGATCGTTGCATCCGAAGTGGACGCGTTGATCGTTACCGCATCCGAATTGAAGAACATAGAGGGCAGTATGGGGGAAAGTCTATCTCCTTCCATTATTAGGGAGTTGATGGCCATCAGAAGCCATTTGGAGACCGTGACCGCCTTCAGAATACAAGGTCAGAGAGAAGAGAGCAAAGCGATCGAACAGGCGGAACAGAAGACAGCAGACATTCCTGTTGCAGAGGGGCAAAGCGTGGAACGGAAACTAGACGAAGAGACGATTGTTCGAGAAATTGGCGAAGGAGAGGAGAAACCAAAGAGCGAGGATCAAAAGGTTGTTAAAAGAGAAGTAATCCAGATAAAGGATATACCAAGTACACGCACACTATCAGTCGCGCAAGTAGAGAACAAAGAGTCGATACACGCACTAACAATCTCGCAAGTAGAATCGAGCGACAAAAATATTCCTAGTACACAATCATTTTCTGACGTTCGAAACATTCAAGAT
Source organism: Apis mellifera (assembly GCF_003254395.2). Classification (NCBI taxonomy): domain Eukaryota; kingdom Metazoa; phylum Arthropoda; class Insecta; order Hymenoptera; family Apidae; genus Apis; species Apis mellifera. The sequence goes on along the minus strand of NC_037644.1, from coordinate 13,519,637 downwards.
AAGTCCTTACGAATTTTAGATACAGAAAGACCTGTTTCATTGAGCACGGGCACAGCTAAGGAATTCAACATAAAAGAATCCCACGTTTCGCGTCCTCCCTTTGTAACAACCACCCTGGAAGAGAGCACCGAGCTGAGATTATCTTCGGATCGTGTGTTCGAAGCTAACAATGAACCAGTTGATCCAACCTTTGACTGGAAGCCGCCAGAATTCCGCGAATTTTCCACGTTTCGAGAGAGGAAAGACGAGGAAACATCGAGCGAGATTAGCGAAAAAAAGACTCGAAAATCGAGGTCCAGATCGCCGTCCCCTATAAATATCTCTCGAACACGGCAGACCGCTTCCCCGGTTCGATCGTTACCACCGGTCATCTCGGTAACACCGGACACACCAGACAGTGTCACGAGTCGCGGCACTAGCAGCGAAATACAGCCGCAACGTGCTGTAATCTCTTACACGTCGTTCACGGATCAGTCGGACAGAGAAAGCCAAAGAGAATCATCTCATTCGCCCTCTTGCTTTGCGTTAGAAGGAACTCATCTCATCGCATTTCCAGCATCGCAAATTCCTTCACAGTTTTTCTCTTTGGCCAGCCATCGTACCGATACCGAACCAAGTATTACAGATAGTACGAGACAATTGATCAGGGTACTTCGATTAGCTGGTTTAAGAGCAATGAGGCATTTTGTGAATTATATGGCATCCATGGTAGGCAATGAAGAGTCACGGGAAAAGATCAGAGAAGTGGAATTAACGTTGTGCGCGTTATTGCTTTTGGTCGCAGGTTTATTGATATTTTATTTCAGCAATCCTCGAACGATAACGCATCATCACCATTGGGACTATTTTAATCCGCCAAAATAACATAGTAAAATTGATGAAAATTCTACCAATGAAATTCATGCTATTATTTTCATTTCTATTGACCGCCATTATAAAATAGTTTTATATACACATAACGGACATTCTATTTTTACAAACGAAAAATAATAAGAGAATAGACCTAATACTCGTAGTAAAAGAATGAAAATTTAGTCAGATAGTTGAGTAATTAGGTTTATCTCTGATAATCAAATGTTAAATGTTTGTTACATTTTGAATAAACGTGTATGAGTTATATCTAATTGTTTTACAATTGTTTGAACAATTTGAACATGCCAAAAATTATATTGACTGATAGGTGTGAAGGAAATGATACGTAATTTATTATAAAAATACTTGTATTTAATTGCTAAATAATGAATATGTATAAAAACAACATATATACATACATCTATATATATTTCAATTACAGATATCTATTATCAACACAAATGTTACAATTATTTTTTTATTGATAAAAATCCTTTCGTAGAAAAGATCAAATTCAAAATGTCATCTAAAAATTACTAATTGATAAAGAATAATAAGTAATTGAGAAAAATTAAAATAGAATAACGTGTTTTTATATCTTGTTTGCCTATTCGTATAATCGTGTACTCGTATATTCGTATTAACTAAATACGAATGTATGTATAATAATCAGCAACATCAGTTATAACAGTTAAGATACATTTGAAAAAAATATTTTTTGATATCTTGCAAATATTAAAGACTATGTACAATTCTATTTTTAAAAATTTTCTGATTGTTAAAACTTTATAATAACAACGTATAACATAAGATAAATTAAAAAATATTATATTCACATAAAAAGATCTTCTTCATACACTTTTAAATCTCTCCTATCTTTATGTGCACTTTTTTGAGAATAATTTGCTGCAATCGGCGACCACATAGAACTAGATGTAGCATCGGTCATAGATTCTATTATAGGCTGTCTTCGTGCTAATGATACTTTTAATTGAATAGAAGATACCATACTACCATCCATTTCACTAATTGCTCTTTCAGCAGCTTCTGTTTTATCAAATGTGACAAATCCACGACTAAAATTTTGAATATTAATGATAAGATTAGACTTTTCAAATAAAAGTAAATTGAATAAATATTTGAAACTAATTCTAATTACTTTTTTTCTGCTTCCATTGAAATATTTATAATATTTCCAAATGTTTGAAAATGTTTCTTCAAAAAATCTTCTGATATCTTATAACCACATACAAATATTGTATTTCCAGCTCTTGGCTTTATTTCTTGTTTAGATGGTGATTGTATATCTCTACTAGTTCGATCTTCTGTATCTTGAGCACTCACAAAACTATCGTATAAATCTTTAACTCTTGGTCTTACTGTTTCTGGTTCTTCTTCTTCCATTTGTGTGGCTGAGAATGGTTGATAAGAACTTACTGTTTTTTCTGTACTGTTTAATTTTCTTACTAATCCACGCGGTCTTTTAAAAGATTGTTCTGGTCGTTTGGGAGTTTTTGGAGCTGTAATTACTCCAGATTTTATCAACTTTTTGGCAACTTCCCTAGCATCTCTAGCCTCTGTAGGCCGTTTTGGCGTTTGTGGTACACGTTCAGTTTCTTGTTTTGGAGCTTTCAAATCTTGTAGTGCTTTTTTCTTTTAAAAATTAATATAAAAAATATAAAATTAAAAAAAGTAAACTAAAAAATAATCTAAAAATGGCAATAACATTCTATCGTAAAATATTTTATTTATTAAAAATTTTAAATAAGAATTTATACATAAATAGTATTTAATCTAATTATGTAACTGTATATGAATAAATAAATTCGTAGTATATTAAAAAATTACAATATTTATTATAATAAAATATAAACATAACCTATTATATACCTTTCTTTTAAGCTTATTATATTTCGCTTGTAGCATCAATTCTTCTTCTGTTAAATTTGATGGAAAATGTAAGTATACCATATTTTGCATGTAATAGAAAGAAATATAAATTTCTTCTTATTCACACAAAATTATTAATATAATACCCGAAGTCAATGTTTATGTTTTACTTTCTTATTTAATATATATATTTAATATAATATATATATATATATATATATACATCAAAAAAATTTAGTCACATGGTTGGCAAACATGATGATACAGACAATAATAGCAAAAGACAGAGATACGCTAAAAGTACTAAAAAATCAGCGTCATTTCTAGAGTGTAGAGTCAAATAAAACACAAATATAAATAAGAAAAGCAAAAGAAAAAATATATAGAAAAAAAATTAAAATACTGAAATCAATTCTTCTTTAAAATGCTGCAAATGAAACTTATAAAGAAAGAATAGAAAATAGTAAGAGAAAGATAGAGATGTACAAAGAATTAGCCATTAATACCATCTTTTGAAAACCAAAGATATTTATTCAGAAAAATATCTTTTTAGAAGCATTCAAAGATGGCTCTAATGACCAATTCTTAGTTTATCTCTATCCTTCTTTTATTATTTTCTGTTTTTATGCGTTTCATTTGCAACACTCTAAAGATGGCATTGATTTCGCTATTTTTTCTTATTTCTGTCCTTTTTTGTTCTTTTTATTTATTCTATACTTGCTCACATCACGTGATCACAGATGAGGTAGGAATGTCAATTGAACATATTTTTATAATTTTTTTTTTAAAAATCTATTTTAATATTTAATGTAAAAATATAGATATTACGTCGATTTTACAATGTATCTCAATAATCTTGAATATATATCCTAATATATATGTTTTTTTTTATGTAAAGCATTGCTGTGAATAGCGGTGAAATATAAATGAAATCCAACAAAATTCAGTCAACAAAAAGAATAAAAAAAAATTTTAGAAACATTCGAAAAACAATACTATTAAAGATTGATTTTTAATTTTAATTATGATTATTCTGAATTAAATCATTAATATTAATAATCTTTATTTTAATAATTAAAATAATTAAACATTAGTTCTCTCGAAATATAGAAAAGTACATTAATATTTAAATGATATTTAATATAAAAATATTTGTAAAATTGAATAGTTTTTATTTAATAATTTTTTTAATTATGTTAAAAAAAATTAAGAAAGTAAATAAGAAATAAAGAATAAAAAAAATTAAGAATTGAAAAATATAAATATATTTTCAGACTAAATGAAATTAATAAATAATTAATGAATTTAAAAAATTGCTAAAAATTAATTTAAAAATTAATATCTTATTGCTCTTTATATAAAATGTGCATTTGTTTAGCTCATAAATATATTATCTAAGTAAATATCTCTTCTATAAAATAATAAAGTGATAAATGTTATAAGAAAAAAATAAAACATGAAATAAAAACATAGTTTCAACGAAATATTTATTCAGTCCATTTCAAACGACTCACGCAAAAAAGCATATTAAAAATTAATGGATATAACAATCGTCAAAGGCAAGAGAAAACATCAGTAAATACAAACAATAAAATTCAATCACTTCGGTATTCAATTATTAATATAAGTGAACATAATTTGTTTTGTAGTGTATAATACAAAAACATATTTAATCGTCAATAATGAAAAGAAAACTTCATTAAAAACTACAATCATAATATTTAAAGTTTGCGCGTTACAATTTCGATATTATCTTATCTGCAAAAAGATACAATACGACTTTTAATATCATTTGTATTACTTCATTAACATAAATATATGTAAATACTTCAATATTTTAAACATTAATCAAAAGATGGGGAAATACTCACGTTCAATTCAAATAACTAAAATACTTAAAAAGTTTAAATATATACTTAAGTAAAGATATATAAATATTGAAAATTGTTATAGGAATATACGTAAATATTGAATATTGAAAATTAATGAAATAGTAAATTTGCAATAGATTTTTTTTCCTTATAATAATAAAGAAGTGTTTGAGAAAAAAGTTTTAAAAACTATTTAATAACGATATAATTCAAACGAAAAGTTCATTCAAATAATCGATAATGTTCGCAGTCTTACAAACTTTTTAAATCAGTACAAACAAATATAAAAATATTAATGGGGTTACAGAGTGCTTAAATTTAAATTTTTTTCTGATAATTTATAAATTTCAAATTTATTATTCGCACATATACTACTATTATGCACAAAAGAGACTACTTCAATATTTGGTAATTACAAAAACAAATTAAAGCCTAGTTCGTTAAATTACAAATGATACAATGGAATTCAAAATAATATGAAAAGAAGATAAAAAGAATTAAGACTTTCATTATTTTCAAATACAGCAAAAATACTAATGACAAATAGTAATCAATTTTTAAACAAGAAACTGAAAAAATTATAATATTCAATAATGATTTTTTAATTCGTAGTTATTTTTCATAACCGTATGTAAAATTTATTTATTTTATAAAATATAGAAGAAATGATTTTTATCATTTTTTTTTAATATTTATATTATATGTAATTATATCATTGATAAAATTATGATAAATTTTAATTAGCATTTATAATGAAAGAATAAATTTTATTAATAATTCAAAACACAACCAATAGACCTGTATCTCGTAATTTTTTCAATTATTATAATGATATGCATTAACAAGATTTTTTCACAGCATGAAACTTGCTATTTTTTGTATTTTTTTTTTTTTTCTTCTTCATTTTCTTTCCTTACTTTGTAAACATCTAGATTGTCATGTTTATAACAAGTTATCAATATCGATATAATCACACGCGAACGATTTGAACTAGGCTTTCATGTAACAAATATATTATAAATATAAATTACAGTTATATATTGAAAATTGTTGAGAGCATTGTAAATTGTTGTACAACAATCGATATTATTATTTCAAAGATATATATATATATATATATAAATTCCTTCTTTTTTATATAATGAATTTTCAATACCTTTATCGAGTTTTAATTCAATGCGCTTGCTTTGATGAAACAATTGCAAAGAAATAATAAATCATGGACAGTCTATCAAAACGTTCTAATAGTGACAGGGATTAACAACAACTTTGTATTTAACCCTTTCAGCACCAAAATTTCTAAAAATGTAATATTAATAAAAAATGCCAAGTTAAACTGCTGGTAAATGCAAAAAGGATGGTGTGCTACATGCATACATTGCATTATCGTACATTTTAATACAAAACATATTTTTATATGTATATATATATTTATATATTTTGTTTACTGATGTATGGTGATATTGATATGAAGAAAGATATCAATATTTGATTCACAAGTTTTATTATTTACAAGCATTGGTCTACAAAATGTAAATTTGGTGAATTTCTTTCAAGAATCTTTTATTTTCATTATATTCATATTGAAAACTTGATTTGTAGGAAATAGTTCTAATGCCAAAAGTGGCTAAATATACTTTTTTGGTTTTTTCCAGGGATACAGATTTTTTTTTTTGTACCCATAACATGTAATGAATGATAGCATACATAATTAAATAAATTAAAACAGATTGTATAGGATACATATCTGGCCAAAATTAATATTTATATTTCATCGATTAATCTTTCTTTAATTTGATAATAGTAACGCTAATAATATAAAATTCAATTATCAATTATTAATAAATTTGTAGAATGCATCAATTATTAATAAATTCATAGAATGTATATTTAATATATCCAAAATTATAGAAAATATTTGTATTTTTGAAATAGTTATTGAATTTAAACAGTTATATGAGCGCTACTACTTTCAAATTAAATAATTGAACTCAAGACTTATGATAATATTATATTGTAAGAATGCAATTTAACCTATACTGGCATTAAAAGGGTTAATTATGTTGTGTCAGATAAATGTTTTCTTTTTCTTTTTTTTTTTTTTCTTAATCAACAAATATGAATATACTCTGTGCTGTATTTTGACATTAAAAATATTTAACATTTTAAACAAGATAATTAGCTAAAACGTTTTGATACAGATATGTGAAGATATAAAAATTCTTGATATTAAGAAATGTATTAAGGAATTTGTGAAAATAACGTAGTTGCAGGAACTCCAAATACATATATATGTCAATTACACACACACATATCATAAGAAGTCCATAGTTTAAATTCGAATTATCACCATTAATTCATTTTTTTTTCTTCTTTCTTATACATAATTCACTATTATTTAGCACTTTCATTATTTTCATCAATATTTGTGCTTTTGAATGAAATTCTATAGCTTAATAATCCATATGTTATTGGGAATTTTATGATCCTTATGGTATTAAAACATATTAAAATGAAATGAGATAATCGAAATTTGAAATCTTTTGGTAACGAGTAATATTTCACAAACTCGAGGAATTTTATAAATCCGATTGGTTTGAAAAGCCAAAAAGCTTTAAAGACGTGGAAGCTTTGAAATATTGAAGACTTACTGAAGCACAGAATATTTTGTAATTGTTGAGTACTTGATTCCACAAATACCTGACACGATGTTATCACTTTGTACGCAAACGTTTCATGTTCCCACACATGCCTATTTAACAATTGTTTTTCAGAATACGTATGTTCAATGGAGGATCATTCACCATCCAAATATATTCTAAGCGCTTTTTCTTTACGCGCATTATAACGTGATGCAGAGGAAAGTGGTAAAAAAGGTGATACTTCTCGAATTGCGATATCATTGTACTCTTCTTGTGTTAATGGTTGTGAAGTTTCCCTGCTATCTCTATTAAATAGAAATTTCGAAAGTTAATTATTTTTATATTTTACTTTAATTATCTTATACATTCTATATCATAATTATTTTTAAGATATAAGACATACCTATATAAGAATACAGCACCATCTTCAACATTAAGTTCGTCACCAGATGTTAATTCAATCCAATCTTCATCATTTTCAACTCGTACAACAGGTATATGTACTGAACCCTTTCCTCTCATTATATTTATATATTTTTCAGGTATATCCGATATCAAAGATAACTAAATAAAAATTTAACATTATTATTTGATTACTTTCTTTTAATAAATAAATAAATATATATATATATATATCATTTTTTCATTTAACTTACTTTTTTCATCATTTCTTCCATTGTTGTTTCATCTAAAACAATTTCTTGAGGTGGTCCAAAGTGTCTTTTTGTAGGGAACCAACGTCGGACAAATATAATAACTTGATTACTATTGGTAACTGGATCTTTATCAGGTAACTCTTGTACAATCATTTCAAATTGAGAATAAAATTGAAAGTCCTTGAATTTTTGATGATCTAAAAGTACTTTTGATGGTAACACAAAACACTTTTCTCTTAATCGACATCTTTCGTATGGTATCTCTATATTGTATCTTCTTTTCATTTCTGCAAGAATCTCTTTTTTCGCTTGACCTACAGTCATATCTTCCGAAACTATCCATTCAAACAAAAATTTGCCCTGTTAAAAAAAATTTTATCACTTATATTAATAATAATATTGTTAATTAAAATTACAAAATATATAAAATATATAAAATATGAAAAAATTTATTATACCTCAGCTGAATCAAGGAAAAATTGATGCAACTTTACTGTAAATTCACCATTACGTAAAGCCCGTCCTATCTCTATCCAAAGTTTTTCTCCGTCTTCGTAAGAAACAAGCTGACTAAGTAAACAGCTACAGTCTGATTCACCACATTCATCAAAATAGCGACAAATTTTGAAATATTCTGCGGGTACACCCACATATGGTTCTAAATTTTTCTTCAAGGTATTGAATATCATTCTTTTGTCTACTAATACTTTCAGAACTAAAGTCAAAATAATCATTATAAATATTTTTGTTTTAAATATTTGATAGAACAAATTTAAAATACATACATTTCTCATTGTGATTTGTATATGGAGTAGCTTTAAAATAATATTCTGAATCATCGATAATATTATCCCAGTTTTCGATTCCAACTTGATTTAACATTTTAATAGCTCGATTACTCGTACTTGATGGAAGATAAGGTAATTGAAAATCATCATCTCCTGGAGCGTCTCCAACTAATGTTTTGTCACTATCACTCAGACTACTATCTTCACTATTACTTTGTTCTGGAGTATGCCATTCTTCACCCTCTCCCAATTGAGGACTTGCATTTCTTACTGGTGTATCTTCAATAAGTTTTCCACTCTTTAAAATATCATTACATTTTGTACCAGTATCTCTATTATGAGATTCAGTAATACTTGTTTTTGATGGACTGTCAATTACAGATTTTTCTTTATCTTTACATACTTCTTCTAACATAGGAATATTTAATTCTTCCAACATTTCTGCATTCAACAAAATATAATATATAATATATATAAATAAAAATATAATATATATTATAATTTTTTAAAAGAATATTCAAAAGAATTATTCAATAAAAATACATTACTTACCTTTACTTGGATTAGGAGGTAATCTTATGCGTAGAGTTATAATATTTTCCAATTGTTCAGCAATTCTAGATATTATTGTTTCCAAATAAGATTTATTACATTCAGCATCACAATTAGTACATACAAATACTTTAACTAAATTACAAAATTCTGCAACTGCCAATATAGCGTCATCATTCTGTACGAATATTGTATCTGTTCCGTGTTTTCGTAAAACTATTTTCATATCATCTGGATCCATATTAACAAATTTCCCTACTACTTGTTTATATTCTTTCACTGTTTGTGTAAATAAACCTCGTACATTTAATGGTCCTTCAATAAGTTTTTTTCTAGCTACATCGACGACATATAATTTAGTTACAATACCTATTAAAAGAAATAAAAAACTTATATAATTTATATAATGAATATATACATAAATATGTATAAACAAATACGTACCACCTCGTAAATGTGGTTCAAATTTTTGATCTTTATCACGTATTTCTAATAATAAACTATATCGATTCACTCGATGACACCAAATATTTGCAAATGTTTCATGTTCTCTACCCTCATAGCTAGCCACAATCAAGTCATTGTTGGGATCATAAGCAACTAAACGACATTGATTTAAGCTTACCATGCCTTCCAAACAAAAGTTTTTATAAACATACTTTGTCGTTTCAGCCCAAGTTGCATTAGGCAAAAAGGAAAGTCTAAAATTCAGTTTTTTATCTTCTGTAGGATGTTGACAATATACTTTTACTTTAGGTGTGGCTAGATCTTTTTCACGACTTTTTCTATCATTATCTTCATTTTCTTTCATTTTTTTTAATAATTCCTAAAGTGTTATAAAAAAAGAGAAAAAGATATCATTAAATAGAATAATATATAATATTTTATTTAATTTATCTAATATTTTACCTGTATATGTTTTGGAAAATCCTGTACTTGCATAGGTAAAGCATTACGAGTGGGGTCAATTTGTCTATACATGAGCATATAAGCATTAGTACTACTATAAGCTCCACTGAAATATGATCTAGTTGAACCACCACCATATGTTTTTTGAATATCATCATGAGTTATCTATAATTAATACAATAGCACAGAATTTATAACAACATCATATGTTTAAATAGTATTTATTTTTTTTCATTAAGATTATAAATAAATATTATTAAATATACCTGCGTTACACTTTGATCATTAAAACAAAACCATTCTTGTGTTCTAAAATCTTTTATATAAGCATAGTAATGCCCACCACTAGCGCTACCACTATGAATCATAATTGAAAATAATTCATAATTATAAGGTCCTTTTGCTGCATTACTATTACGATTTTTTTCATTTTCATGATTATGCATAGTACAATTTGATGTTGAAGGTCCATTACTCATATCTATGCCTAAAAATAAAATATTTAAAATAATTATTAATTATTAAAAAGTATATAAAATATTAATATATTGTGACTTTCAAAGATCAAAATAAACATAAAAGTTAATATATGAAAATAATGGTTAAAGTTTATTTATTAAGTTATAAGCAATTTAAATTTTGAATTTTGTATAATTTATAAAAACAATATACCTTCATCATCATCTTGATCATGATTTGTTGAATGATTACTATTAGGAAGACTGTTTTCACAGGGAGGACAATCATCATCTAATGTGCCACTATCTGTTATAGAATTATCATCGCATTTTGCTAAACTATTATTTTCATCAGTACTTGGAGATTCTTGGAGATTTGGCATTGAAGCAATAAAAGAATTTAAATTTAATGTATCCGGAAAAGTAACTCTAAAATTAAAAGTTTAATATGAAAATATAAGATTAATGAAAAAATATTAACAAGAAAAATAATTCATATATACTTACTTATCATTAAGTTTAATTCTATGAAAAGTTTTGAAATCAAAATCAAATCGTTTAAGATGAAGAGTTAAAAGATAGGGAAATTTTGTGAATTTTAATCCTTTATGAGCATCACATTTTTTATTACATTTTTCACAATGATATTGATTACTTCCTTCCAAAATTTCATACTGAACAAATGCTCTTAAAGCTTCTTCCTATTAAAAATAATATTTTATATAATAAATTTTATTTATAAATAAAAATATAACATAATATAAACTTACCACACTAGTATATGCCACATTGCTACCAAATGGTCTTACTGGTAATGGTATATCAAGAAAAGTATCTTCTCTCGACTTTTCAGTACCACATTCAAGACATTTAACATAATCAATCATCTTTCCTAACAATATAAAAATCAAATTACAAACTTCTTTCTAATAAACTCATAAATGCTTTAAATATACATACCTTCATAAAGTCTATTTATCAAATCAGCTTGTTCAGTATTTTTAAATTTTTGTTCTAAAGCATCAAACATAACTCTGCAAAGTTCTTGAATATCATGTTGTTGCCAAGCTTCCGTAGAATCCCAACCAAAGCTTTTTGTTAATGAGGTAGTTTCTACTGCTGATTTTGTTGATGTCTATAAATATAAAAAATGTATTTAAATATGTTTTTATAATCATAAATTTATAAAATTATAATATTTTACGTAATTGTACTATAATTATGTAAACCTGTAAATTTAAAAATAACTTCTGTAATTGATATGGAATACTATTAGCTTCGTCTTTTTCTGATCCATCTATGTATTCCCAATTGTACAATGCATTTCGAAATTCAGGAGTCATATATAATGCTTGTAATAGACTATTTAAGTAACATGTCATTGCTTGATTGACTAAACCAACATAATCTTAAAAAGAGTATCATGAAAAATTAATAATAAAATTAATAATATCATTATAAAATTTTAATATATATAATTGCAAAAAAAAATAAAGTAAATATCACATACTTGTTTCAGATTTAATAAGACTTTTGAAATCAATATTATTATCTTCACCCCATACTGATGAATGATTAGGAGATGGTGGAGGAGGATTGTATGCAGATTGATGGCGCATAATACAATATGATGATTGCTTCTGCATTAGGATATCTGTTGGATCCATAACTAATAATGTGGGTTTGTGTTCACTTGAAGATTCTCGATCAAAAGAAAAATCCACACCAATTTCTGACATTGTTTTATCTTTCACTTCTGATAAATTAATCTAATGGTAATAATAATTTAATTTTTAATTTATATAAAAAAAACACCAGTAAACTATTGATAAATAATTATATTAATAATGAAACAAAAAAATGAAACAAAATATTACTAACCAATTTTCCAGCTGATACTAAATATAATTGAAAACTGTCTTGTGGTATTTGACAATGTTCTTCAATATAAACATAAAGCTCCTCACCACGGGTAGATTCATGTAATAGTAGTCTGTCACTGGTAAACTTATCTTTAAATCCAGATAGACTACACTGAATGAAACATATTTGACCAGCTCTACAAACCATGGTCTGCAATAAGAGATTAAGTGAAATATGCAATATGTGACTGAAATTTAATTTATTTTTTAAAAATAATTTATTGTGAATAATTCAATAAAAATGCAATCTAATATCTTAAATATATTCTAAAAAAAATTATGTAATTTAATATTATTTTAATTTACACAACATTAATTATTGTTTATTTTTTAATAAAAAAAAAATTATATTTTTACATGAAAATATTAAAAAATTTAATAAATTATATTTATATTATTTTTAAAATAAATCAAAATTATTAATCAACAAAAAGAGATTAATAAATATTACCATAAATGTATAAGAAAATAAAGGGATATTCACTTTTAATTAATAAATATAATATTTAGAGATAATGTTACAACTGATCAGTAATTTTCAGACAAATAAAATTGGCAATATGCCATACTAAAGGTAGAAAATGAGGGAGATCTACGCAACACAGTAAGATACTACTCTGCACAGTATGACACAGTAAGGAAAGCCTATAGAGCCTCCAGTTATATTTAGAATGTCTAAACGAAGACTTGGAAAATGGCTCTCTTCTCCGACATCAGAATTCTCCCCTCTCTTTTTCTTTCTTCCTTACTCTATTACTACTTCCCTATTCTACATTTTCTCTTATATAAATGCCAAATAAATTAAAATAAATTTTTATATTAAATTTTATAAATTAAATTTTCTAATATAATATATAAAATATAAATTATTTTATATATGAATAAATTTTTAGAAACAGAATGCTATTTTTTATTAAAATGATACAATATAAAAAATAATCTATTACAATTATTCATATGTAAATTTCTTTTAATATTTATAATTAAAATTAATATCTATCACACTTAATACTTACTAGCAATATATATTGTAGAGTCCAGTCCTCGTATACCTCTTTATTGTTTCAATCTAAAAGATTTCAAAACAATATAAAATTATAATTGACATTCATCCAAATCCAAAATTTCATAAAATTTTAAAAACTAACATTTTTATCTTGTAATAATGTATTATCTTGTATTAAATTACATTTCACCAATAACTTCTTTTATCAAGTATTGCTACAGTCTCTGAAAGTAGCAATAAAAATCACTTCTTCTTACATTTTTTACAAACACAGACAAGATAATCATCCTTTCGTTTTATTTAAACCAACAAAATGAACATTTGTAAATAGGAAATTATAAATTTAAAGTTCGAATTAGTGTTACTAACTTGCACAAATAATATATTAAATGTTATTGTAACAGAACTTTTTTTAATAAAAACAACACATAATGTAAACAAGTCACAAAACAAGAGTCCATGAAATACAAGCACAAATAATATATTTCACACTTTTACCGATGTCTGTTAAAAAACCAAAGACGAAAAACGTGTAACACGGTTTAAAATGTTTGTACGATGAAAAAACGTTTGATTAGACGAACGAAAATCGAGCGCATAATACTCAGAAGATCGGAATGCGCTCTTGTGCTAATACAAACGAGTTAAAACAAGGCTTTTCATTTCATGACGATTAACAAAATGTTGTCTGATGATATATACGATTCTTGACCAATATTAGTATTTTAATGAATAAGGAAACATTCAATTGATGTCACGCTAGTTTGTTAACTAACAAGACACTAACAAGAATAAACGTAAGGTCTTATGAAATGGCTGGTCAAATACTCGTCTTGTTGGAACTCACGTTTAATGATATTTACACTTGAATAATTCGTTTTTGAATCTGTTAATCATATTTACATTCTTTCATCACATAAATTCTAATCGGAGTACTTCTTTCGTACATCAATATAGAAATTTTCGGTATAATATTTGACTCCTTACCGAAATCACTAAGAGACATGTGCGACGTTCACTTTACGCCATATTTTCTACACAACACAGTTCGGTGCTGCCATGTAATAATGCCAATCAAAAACTACGAGCATAAAGAAGATATAGCATAGATTAAATATCTAGTAATACATTTTTATATTACTCAATTTAAAAAATATAGATTTTTCATTATTTTTATATTTTTCCAGATGTCAATTCAATATTACTTTAACATAGAAAAAGATTACATTACTTGTGTTTGAAAACTAAATTTAGTGAAAGATAAATACATGTTTCAAAAATAAAATTTAAAATATGAGAATGAATTATAATAATTTTATAAGATCGCTTATAATATTGTTCCAAATGAATTAAAAAAAATCAATGTTTTTTTTTTAAATATTTTGATACGTTATAACTTTTTTATTTATTTATTATATTATTATTATTATTATTATTTATTATAACTAAAATTATTTTTTAATCTTCACTAATAATTTTTATATTATACAAATAAATGCGTCTGCATGTATATATGTGTATAAGAAATAAATTCTTAGTAAGTAATATTATTATTTACTAATATTAACATAAACAGATTTATTTATGATAATTATTTATAATTATAAAATAACAGAAACAAACTACTAGTGTTAATTTTAATAGTTTTTGGAACGTAAATGGAATTATTAAGCAATATAGCGACTATAGCGCTACTCATATTGTAGCAACATCAATGCATACTAGTCTATGATATATCTGCGATGGTGTACTAGTCGCCATAGAACTCATAAAATTGCTTGAAGTACTCGATGAATTTCGGGTAAGTTTATTCATTAATTCATGTCGATGTATTGATAATTAAAATTAACATTTAATGTTTTATTTAAAAGTTCCAACAGCATTTACAAAAAATATTTTGCATACATTGTTCTGAATGACCTTTTTATGAGTATCATAGAATCGAACCGACAATTTTTTTTATACATACAAAATGAAATATTCATTGATAATAAAAAAATATTATATATGAAATTCTTTAAATTGCTAAAAAATTGTAATATTAAAAAAATTAAAAATTATCTTTATAAAATGTATTTAATTATAAAATTATAACATTAGAATTAATGTGCCGATTTATGAAATTGACAGTTCGTAATAATTGAAGTTAAAAACCTTTTTTTATTTATTTTTTTTTTATCTAATAAATTTAATTTCTGAATATTATTCTTTTTTATTATAGGTATTTAAAGATTTTCTTTGCTTCTAATGAAGCTCATTTTACATAACAAATGACAGATGGATAAAACTAAGTTTTATAAATTAACTTCTACTTCCACTATATGATCAAACGATCAGAATAAATATTATTTGTCTATATTGGAATACTAAGCATTATCAAGATGAATATTAATTCAATAGGCATAGTTGATCTGTTTAATTTATTGGAATCCAACAAACTTGGGGAAGTAGAAGAAATTAAAAAAGTATTTCATGAACTTTTTTTGTGTAGTAAGTAAGGTTATAAATTTCAAAATATTTAATAATTTTCTTTTTCTTTTAATGATTTTTTAAAATTTTACAGCAAAAGACAATTGGCTGGTAAATGGTCTTTTCGATTATTATCTGTCCACGAATTCCTTAAGAGCTGTTGAGGTATTAGCTGGTGTTCGTGATCCACATGATAAACATCTTTTAGATCGTTTATCAGAAGCTCTTTCTAAATCTGGAAGTAGCAGCCAAAGAATTCAAACTCTTACTTTATTAGGTCATATTGCCCGTCGTCAGCCAACTTGGTTATACAAGCTTGCGAGTCATACTTTATTTCGGGATTTACTTAAGTTACTTAAGGTAGAATTAAATTTTAACAAATAAATAAATTTATTGAATAACAATCAATTTTATAATTTTAGATGGAAGCAGATACATTATCTCTTATGAGTGCACTTTTACTCTTAGTAATGTTATTGCCAATGTTACCTGCTGCTTTAGGGCCATATCTATCAGAAATTTTTGAAGTATTTGGTCGATTGGCCTCTTATTATCATCATCAATCATCATCTATATTTTCATCTCCTATGCATTTTACTTCAAAAACAATAACAGGGACAATAGATAAAAATCATTTATATTTATTACATTTACAAGTAAGTATATTTATACAGATTAATATTATTTATAAATATAAGAAAAGATAAGTAATATTTTTTGAATTTTTTGTAGGTCGGACTATATAGTTTATTTCACAGATTGTATGCCATGTATCCTTGTAACTTCATTTCATATTTAAAACAACAATACATTCAACGAGATCAATTAGCTACTTTTACTCATACAATTAGACCAATGTTAGATTCAGTGCGTATGCATCCTTTACTTGTTACTGCTTCTAAGGATACAGAGATTTCTGCTGCTAGGTATTTTTTATTACAAAAAATCCTAACTTTAAAAAAAAATTATATATATTATAAAGAGACATATTTATCATATATTTCATTATTTTTTAGATGGAAAAAAATGGAGCATCATGATATTATGGCAGAATGTGGTCGTTTTACATTGGATAAATGTCGAGAAGAAGTATTTCGTACTACAAATTCACGTTCTACGCCACCTTTAGGTTTGTAAGTTTTATTAAAAAAATATATATATAATTATGAATGTAGTTATACTATCAGTATATATTCCAGATTATTCTTCTATGTGTGCTCCAATAAACATTAGTGGAGGAATAGCACCATCAGAAATTAGTAATGGTGAAGATGATACATTCTGGTCACCCAGTATGGTAGTGCCACCACATAGTCCTCAGTTTCCAGTTACATCTCATGAACAACGATCTACTCCATCAACACCTAATAATAATAGAAGTGGTACATCTCCACCAGAAGCTGCAGTTGAAGCCACTCCAGAAACAACTCCTGTTAAGGTATGTTTAAGAATTTTCAAAAAAAAAAAAAAAATAATAAATCGAAATTATGCTCATAATTTTATTATTTAGGATTTACGAAAATTATCGACGAGGCAAGTACCTACTGGTTCTGTCGCAGTTCGTGCTCTTACTGCATTTGGTAATGGTACAGTAGGTTCAAATTCACGACCATCTACACCGATTCCTTTAAATCCATCTATGTCTGGCTCTTTAATTGGAAGTGGAAATGCAAACAATGCACATGGTTTTTTTTCGCACAAGCTAAGTAAAATTATCGCAGATAGACAAACTATCGCTCAACAAAAGTCAACTATTAACATCGATGAAGATGGAAAATTTTCAGAAATGAATACACAGAATGGGAAAAACGATTCTTGGCAAGAAGATCAAGAGGTTCTGTATTTTATATACTTTTGTATGTAAGAATATTGTATATTAACAAATATTGGTATATATGTTTCTACAGCATTCTATTGTGCAGGTTTTAGAAATTGTAAGCTCTCAAACTACTGGAAAATTGGAAAGTTCAAAATATTTTGAACAACAAGAACATCATAATGAAAAAATGCAAAATGCTATTGCAGATTTATCTCAAAAAGTTTATCAACTTCGTTTGTATTCTCAAACAAGTCAAATTTCAACGCATTTAAATTTGAATTCTCTTTTTAAAGTGAGATATTTTTATCAGTATATTTAATATTTAATATTATTTAATATTTTTTACAAAGCAAAAAAGAAGAAGAATATGATAAAAAAATATATATATATATATATATTTTTATAGATTAGAAAAAGCAAATCTTGTCCCGATATCAAAGTTCAAAAACAAATTGTTGATGATAAAAGAGATATAATGAAAATAATAGCGACAAAAAAATTAGAAGAAACGGGAACACAAACTTTCGATTTGCTTCCATATGAATATTTATTGCTAGGAATTCTGGATCAAAAAAATGAAATGAATTTACAAAAGCATTCGTCTCAAGATACAGAACTTAGATTGTCACCAACTGCAATGCTTGATCGATATGTCGAAGCTTGTACGCATTCTGGTAACTATTATGATGACAAAATGAATAATATAAAATAAAATTCAATAAAACAAATTTTATTTTTAGTCAATAGAAATTTTATAAAATATTTTTCTTCAAAGGGACTAATGCAATTAAACAGAAACAAAGAAAAGAAAATGATGGAGAAGATGAGATAGCAGAAGAAGATGTATTTGATATTGAATGTGCAAATCAGTTATTACAGCTTATGCAAATGCAACTTCAATTTGAACGGCAGCGTAGAGAAGTTCACGCTGAACGTAATCGAAGACTTCTTGGTAAACTGAGAGATTCACGTGCATTAGAAGAACATAATTATGCTTTGGTCAGTTGGAATTATTTATTCAAAATAAGATTTGATATCATTTTTAATTAATTATTGTTAAATACAAAATTCTTATCACGTAGACTGATCGTTTGAAAATAATGGAAAAAGAAGTAGAAAGCTTAAAAATTGAATTAGAGCGTAATAAAAAAGAAGCTTGCCAAACTGAAGATCAATATAAAGATGCATTACACCACTGGCAAACTAAGGTAAAATCAATGAAAATTTTTTATTATTATCGATATCGATTTTATTATTAAAAAAAATTTATATAATAATATAATCAATAACGTATAGTGTATTGAAGAACAACGACAAAATCAGATAGTAAAAGATCGTCTTGAATCTGTTGAACTTGAATTAAAAAATGAACAAAAAAAAGTAGCAGACTATGAACGGCAGATTCGTTCTACGGAGGCTTCTCTATTCGATGCAGGTCATCAACTAAGAGTAGCTTTAAAAGCTGCAAATCGTAGTAAAGAATTAGAACGTAATCTTGATATTATACAGAAAAAATTTCTTCTACTTAGAGAGGTAATATTTTTAAAAATTTTATATATTTTTACATAATATCAAGTTTATTTTTGTATCTATAGGCACAAGTAAAATTACAAGAAAGTACAAGTGGTCCTTCACCAATGACAAAGCAAGAAATAATACAAATACAAAAATCATATTCAGAAGAATTAACTAGTAAGTAAATTTCAATTTAAAATTAATTTTAGAAATATATTATAAATAATTAATATAAATGATATTATAATAGATTTACGACGACAATTGGAATCGCGAACATCTTTTGTAGAAGCTTTGAAAATACGTTTAAGTGAACTAGAAAACAAAGAAGCGCGAAAAGAAGCGCAACTTGTAGAACTTCAACGACTTTTACAAGAAACAAAAGATCAACACGAAGCCGAATTGGAAGCTGTTGAATCAAAATATAAAGCACAAGCTGAAATCAATCTTCTTCTTGAAAGTCGTATACTTGAATTTCATGGAACACTAGAATCAGCAACTTGCAGTAATACTACTGTAAACAATCTAGCATCTTCAGCATCACCTAAAGAAAGATCACCTCCATTGTCAGCTAGTTTAGCTTCTTCTAGTGAGGGAAGTCTTGCCTTTATTCATTCAAGTACTGGAATAATAATGAATGACTGCTGTGATACCGCAGGCGAAATTCCTAATCTTCAAGCTATTGTCGAACCTGTGCCAAGCCAGGCTACATCACCATCTCGTCAAAATCGGAATCCTAAACAAGACTAACGCTACGCAAATCTGATATCTTTTCGCATGCAGTTATTCTTTTTTGCACGCGTACAACTGTTATCCAGTGACGTGGTATTAAATCAGAAGAAAGTTATTTGTAGCTTTTTATCGACATATTATGCAGAATTCATAAAAATATTATTATCGCGTGATTTCGATAAATAATTGAAAATATACTGGTAATTAATAAAATTACTAGCATGATATATATATAATTTCACTCTTAAAAAATGAATTCACAATGAATAAATGGTTGAGATATTTTGTGAGCAATTTTATATGTCTCAACTGTTAAACACATCCTTGTATTACTTCCCCTTATTAAGATATATTTTATTCATCATTTTTATATATGAATTTCTTCAATGAATTAAGAAAAAAATTACTTCAATCTAAAAAAAGTGTATATATTATAGAGCATAATAAGATTTTTACAATTACCATACATAATACTGAATAATTATAAAATATTTGCCTATAAAAATGAGTCACGAATATGTTAAGATCTAAAATATCGATAATACGAAAAATATGTTTTTTACTTGTTCAATTAAAATCATATCTAAGAAAACAAACAATGAATATATCAAATTTCTATAACAAAAAACACTGCCATTTTTCTTTTATTAATAAGTTTGTAATTCGCGACTCATAGTCATAAGAATTGCATCATCTGGATTAGCATAATTCGCCAAATCTGGAAAAAATCAACAAAGAAAAAATATTTTTCTTCAATTAAAAAAGATTTCTTTAAATATCGAAAATTATTTTGGTTAATATTATTTATATATTCACATAATCGTTACTCACGATTATGACCTGTATGTATCGGTGATATCTTAAGTTTTCGTAATAACAGTTGAATGAGCCAGAAACAAAGTAACCATAGTAATGCACCTATTGAAAATACCCTTAATGTTACAATACCTCCATATGTATCTATTAACCATCCACATATAAAACTACCACTTGATACTCCTGAAAATAATTATTAATGTATAGATATTGATTATTTATGAATTAAGTTACAATTAGTTAATTTTTTTTTAATTTAATATTATTAACCAATTCCTTCAAATATAGCACCAATAAATCCTTGTATAGTAGCTTTAGTACCAGATGGCGTTATTTTATCACCATATGATACCATTGTAGGCCAGCAAAGACCTACAGTAGGTCCATGAAGTATTTCAATAATTAAAAACCACCATGGGTTTGATACAGTACTATATGCCATAAATCTATAAAAATAATATAATTATGAATGAAATAATAGAAAGAAATTTAGAAATACTTAAAAAAATTTTTTATTACTTACCTAATTGCATAAATCAGTAAAACTAAACTCATAACATTTACATGACCTAATTTTCGTAGTACATTTCCTGAGATGAAATTAAATGGTAGTTCTCCTAAAAAACACTGTACACCAGTCAAAAGGCCTTGTAAAGTTTTCAGATGTGTTATTTGAAAACTAGAGTTTGCTAGGTCTTCAGTATACCAAAATAGAAAATTCCACACTACACTAGTACACATTCCAGTTCCTATACACCACCATCCAAATGCCAAAACATTGCCTTCTCTAAGGATGGTGAATAATTCCAATAATATTGAAGGTTCATCCTCAGAGTATTCTGGACTTTTCTGTAATGATACTGCTTTCTCCCATTACCTGCCAATTTTTTATTCTTTTGATAAATAAGAAGTATCAAACTTCTGTACTATCTAAACTTCTATCTATTCTTAACATTATATATATTAAAAAACTGTACCTTTCTTAAAGTTGTAGATATAATAATATCAAAAATCATAATGATCAACATAATATAAAATATACAAGTATAATCTTTTTGAAATTTTCCTGCACTAAATATATCTACAAGATATCCTGCGCTTATTCCAAAAATACCAAAACCAATACTACCCCACATTTTTTGTTTTCCATACTCATTCCTTCTTTCATTTCCTATAATATACAATTATAAAAAAAAATTAAATATTTAATAATAAATATAACATATATACTACTAACCAAGAAGATTAAAACATATAGCATCTGTTATGCTAACTATAACTGCCATTCCAATCCAACTTATTACAGTTGCCCATAAAAATGAATAAAATTGGTATGTTGAATTCTGTGTAGAATTCTCAGAAACATCAATTTCATACAATAGTTGATTAAAAATTGGGTTATCATAACATGTAGCTATACATGATGTTCTCACATAATGTTTACAAGCTGGTTTATATATTGCATCTGAGAATTTAGCAGTCAAAATGCTTATATATATACAATTGTTCATCTGTAAAATAAAGAAGAATTTAAATATTTCTAAATAAACAATTATAAACAATTATTTGCAAAATATCTTACATAGTAATCATGAAATGTATCAAATGTTAAAGTAAAATTAAATGTATCTGTATCCAAAATAGTACTTGAATTTTGTAATTCACAAAAATGAGATACTTTCCAATATGAACAGATTTCTAAATAAATTTCTTTTGTGGCTTTACAAGATACCTAAAAAAATACCATCATACAAAATAATATTATTATAATAATATATTAAAAGATTAAAATATATTATATGAAATAATGTTTATAAATAAATTATAAAAATATGATACCTGACATGATTTATTTAAGTGAAGCTCTGTTATTACATCTTGTATAATTTTATCAGAAAATCCATGTTTCGAACACATTTCTAAAGTTGCTTCACCATTACAAGTAAGATAAACATTTGCTTTATTCTGTATTTCAGGTATAAAATATATTGTGAATAAAGCTATTGCAACTATAACTTGAAATATTAAAAATAATATTTTATGAATTTTAAATTTGTCAGCCAATGCTCCAAATAAAGGTTTTGCTATTAAACCAGAAATTGGTAATATTGTATATATTGTGCCTACTAAAAATCCAGAAAATCCTAATTGTTTTGCTATTGTTGGTAAAAATGGTACTATTGGTCCAGTAGCTAAAAAAATAAAGATAAAAAATATAATTTTGCATAATATTTTATAAAATTTAATATTCAAATTTTAATAAAATTAATTAATATAATATTACCTGCATTAAATAAAAAATAATGTGCTTTTATTGGTAATAATCTGTTATTTATATTTTCAAACATTTTAGAATTCTGTCACAAATTAAAAATAAATATAAATTATCACCTGCAAATAATATAAATTTTTAAAAAATTATTTTAATTTTTATTTCTTTAAGTAAATAAAATAATTAATCAATATGATTAATTATTATTAATTAACACAAATTTAAAATTAATTCAATATTTAAATATAATAAAAGATTATATTTATTAATAATAAAATAAAATAAAATTAACTTTTTTAAGTTTTAAAGCTTTGTACATATATTTATAATAAAAATTTTTTACATTATCTTATAAATAATCTAAACATATACTTTGTTCAGAAATACTTTAAACTACCTTTTATTAAAAATACGAATCCCACTTGCTGAATCACAATTTTTTTTTTATCTGAATCATAAAATATAGATATTATTGAATAGAAACTTATAGATATTATATTCAGATTTCTCATATATTATTATGATATATAATATTATAAATTTGATTTAGTTCGAAAAATTTTTGCAAATTGCAATTAATTTTTTTCTAATATTTCTAAATGTACATTTTCTATAATGTTAATCAATGAGGAATTATTATAGATTTCGATAACAATATGTATGTAATAATATTTGCAACAATATTGATCACATCAGATTATCAAGTTCTTATTAAAATTAACACTTTCACTGAATTGAAAATTTTTATTAAAATGATTGTATAGAGATTAGATATAACTATATTTATTAATTTGTGGTAGAAAGATATTATACAATATATATAGATAAAATACAATATAGATCATAAAAGAAATACAGAATAGACATGACATGCGATGTTTTAAGAATTTACCTTTGGGCCATCTATTTTTTTTTTTTTGTATTTTCATGTTACATACATCATTATCGATTCAAAATTAGAATTAGATAATGACGCTATTGTGGTTAACTACTAAAAAGAATTATAATTAAATATGTCACATGCGACATTATCGATTTAGAACGAAATTAGACAGCAACGCTATTTGGAGAACGAGAGGAATTATAATTAAATCATATATTACCATTAAATTAAATATAATTTCTAAACTCATTTTAAATTGTAAAAAATGTCTAAAATGTTACAAAATATCCTATTCCTTTTCAGTAACATGATATATAAATATATTAAATAAGAAGATATTATTGCATGTTATTACATATTAATAATTTATCACTTGTTTAAATTATAAACTTTCTATAATAAAAATATTGTCTGTTATAATTTAAATAAACATCTTAACTTTATAAAAAAAATAATCATAATAAAAATTAAATAAAGAAATTAGATAAACTATTATATTCAAGAATCGAACACAAGTTTGTAACAAACTGTGCTTTAATCTGTCTCATCGATACATTTACAATATACATTTACAATATATATGTATATATTTATAAGTTTTAATATACCGCGCTTCCTTTTTTATTTTTTCAGCAATAAGGTGGGTTAATGTATGATTGCGGTGTACATATTACACTTTATTTTGTCTCATTCATAAGATACGACGCACATTCATACTAGCGCACATACACACGATGCACATACATCTTCCATTCTTGCTATATTCTATAATTTCCCGTTGTTTATTTTCTTTTAATCTTTCGCGGACGATTCTACAATGTCCTTTGACCTTGCAGATCTTTCTTTACATCGAGCACATTGTCTATGAAGGATATGTAATTTTATATACAAAGAAACAAATTTCTAACTTACACACTAACGAATCTATCTAACTCTACATAAGATACACCAGCAACAGTGCGCTCCATATCATACAAAAATTTTTTTGAAAATTAAAAGTTACTTATAGATTTTTTTTGAATGTCTAGCAGCTTTTGAATACAAAAAAAAGGGAAGCAACATATTTTCCACGGGTAAAACAATTATTCGAATATGGCCATAAACGAACCATTATCTTTTTTATCTTAAAAAAAAAAAAAAAAAAAAAAATTACATAAATCATGTCTTGACAGATTGAGAAAAAAAGGACATTTTTAAGAGCGCGATAGATAGAGGAACTTTTGATAGAAGGTTACTTCCGGCACTAGCGACTGAACTTATATCTAAGTTGTCGACTAGTCATTAGAAAAAACTATCAAAAATTCCTACATAAAGTAGGCTTATTTTTTATATACATATAACTACATAATAGATTACCTAATCAAAGGTAAACTTTGTTTCTAATATATCGTGTAAAAATGTCGAAGATTCATATTCGTATTTTTTGATAAAAAAAGGAAACAAATGCGAAAAGTGGGGAAGACAAGTCGGTGGAAAAACTATTTTGATTTCAGAGAGAGCTTTAAAAATTCGTTATTTGTAAGTCAATAAGTAAAATATTTACAAAAAAAAAAAAAAAAGGAAAAAATAGAAAAAATAAACGATCAAAATTTTTTGATTGATCGTATATTTTTTACTGTTTGATATATATATATATATGAGTTTAATGTATTAACAATCTCAAGAAATAATCAAAATATTCTTCCATCCTTATAAATACAGTACCGAAATTTTTCGTAAAAAAGAAGCCAAACAAACAAACAAAAATAATAATAATAATAAAAAGAAAATAAAAAAAATTAATAAAAATAAAACAAATATCTGGAAAACTATATCGCATCTATTAACAAAAGATAAATGAATCGAGTCATATAAAAAAATTAAAATGAATCCATGATCCCATAATATACTTTGAAAATCCTTGTCCCTATCAATTAAAGACAGAAAAACATCGGTACCGTTTTTCTTTTTTTTTTTTTTTTCCTTTTTATCTCGAAGGAAGAAAATTTTTATTATTGTTGCACAGCGCGAGACGAGATTAAATAGAATAATATTTACAATCGCATTTTATATAATATTTTGATAAAATTTTCTTTTGCATCTCATTGAGAGAACAAACATTAAAACAAAACATTATTTTAAGATTAATATAATTCAATTAGATAAAAAAAAAAAAAGAAAGCTACTATATTAGCAATATATCTCTCGTTTTAAATATTCATTCATTCGGATTCATTAAAGAAATAATGTGCATCCACCGAAATGTCACATACAAATGTTCCGAAACAGCCATTACAAAGATTTTAACGGCTAAAGCCAGGACGGTCGATGATGATGGGGCGGCGGTTGAAGTGCGTACAAGGAATGAATGTATTGTTGATAAGCGGTTGGATCCATCGTTAAATTTGGGCCATGCGGCGTTACGTAAGCCGACACTGGAGGTCCATAAGCTGCTGGTCTTTGAGCGGAATGAAGGAAAGGATGAGGCGGATAGTTTCTTGGCGGTTGATTGCTGAGTTTGTTGCAAGCTTGCTGCGTAGCGTCCGTGACCGGTGGAACTTGTTGTTGCTGCTGCTGTTGTTGCTGCCTGAGCGCCATACTGTAATAACTATTCGGATTCCGAAATTCGTCCAAAAATGCAAATGCCGCTGCGGCTGCTGATGCGTCTTTATCGTAGAAAGGTGAACTAGTTGTGGTGCTAGTTGACGCAGCAAAATTGAAGGCACTCCCAGTTGGTGGGACCATAGTGGTGTTCTTCAGACTTATAGAATCCGCGGATGTTCCCGTATATTGTGGAAAACCAGGTATTCCTCCTCCCGTACCAGATTGCGGCTCTGTACTAACCACTGAAACGCTCGTCACGTTTTGTTGTTCTTGTTGTTGTTGTTTATTCTTCCTACTTTTTTTCGTTTTCACAGGCGTGGACGTAGAACTAACAGACGGCTCTCCGCCCCTACGAGATGATGACATGGAGAGAATACCTTGAGTATTCTTCGCGGCTGCTGTCTGCAAACTTTGAAGTAAATTTAAATCTAGTTCTGCGGCGCCGGAAGTTGGATTACGCGCGTACGTTAAATGTTCCGGTTTCGTTGGCGGCGGTCGAGGAATATTCAATAACTGTTGTTGCTCTTTACCTGTGCGACCTACCAAACCTAGACCCAAACGGGCGTATGCCGGATTCGTTGCTACGGAATCGGCCAAGTTCCCGACGAATGCAGTGTCAAATTGACTAGCTGAAACTGCATCTGGTTGCGGCAATGCCATTATAGGATCGAATCCGAATTGCTCTTGACCCGTCGTTCTTGCCGCGGCCTCCTGCGCCACCAAACCACGAGACGACTCTGTGGACGATTCATTATAAATACGTTTCTTTACAGGGGCCAAATTACTGGTCGAGCTGTTCGCTGTCCCGCTGTTGGCGACAGCTTTCGAATTAGCGTCGAAATAATGCGGACTAGGATACACCGGTCTGGAATTTGACATCGGATAGCCAGACGATTGGAAACCGCTGGGATAAAGAGATTCGTGCGGTGTCAAATTTTGCTGGAATGCTAAGATTTGCGATTGGTCTTGTGTTGATCGTTGTTGAGTGTATTTTTGAACATTTAGAGAATTGCTGAGATCGGTGAAACTGGGCCGTTCCTGGGACGATTGCTGCGACTGTTCCTGACCAGTTCCGTGCCTCGAAACAGATCTCTGGAGATCGATGTTGGGATAATTATTTCCAAACGTTGGCGGATACTGATTTGGCGATTGATAGATCTGATGATTTGCGTTCAAATTCAACGACGCAGCTTCCGAAGATACGGTAAAATTTCTCTGTTGCTCCATGTTCGATGACTTTTCAGCGCTGTTAGATTTTAAATAATCCGCTCGATGCTCCGTTTCATTTAAAGTCGTCGATGCAGGTGATTGAATGTAAGGATGATTCTGCTTGTATCCATGGGAGTAATTCGAAGGTGTCGAGGCAGTTTGAGGATATTCTTCTGCGCTCTTAGAGTGTGATTGCGGTAAACTGTAATTTGTACTTTGTTGCGGAGACGGCTGTGAATAACTTGAAGGTTGTTGCGAAGATTGCGACGCCTGTGACGCGCACATGGATTTCTGTTGAGGCGACGGTTGGGAATAAGTGTGGGTTTGTTGAGGCGACGGCGCCGGTTGAGAATAATTGTGCGATTGCTGAGAAGATGGCGATGGTTGGGAATAGTTACGGGACTGTTGAGGAGACGGGGATGGTTGTGAGTAGTTGCGAGATTGCTGGGGCGATGGCGAAGGTTGAGAATAATTGTTGGGTGGCGCTTGCTGAGGAGACATCTGAGAGTAATTCTGCGATTTTTGAGGCGAGTGTATCGAGTGCGAGTAATTGGTGGATTGTTGAGGAGAAGGCTGAGAATATTTAACTGCTTGTTGCGGAGATGACTGAGAATAAGATGCGTTTTGCGGAGAAGGTTGAGAATACGAGGGCGGTGCTTGTGGAGAATGTTGAGGAAACGTTTGAATTTGTTGGGGCGATGGTTGGGAGTAATTTCGTGGTTGAGGAGATGGTTGAGAGTAGCCCGCTGTGAGCGATTGAGGAGAGGATTGCGCATAATTGGAAGAATGTGTCTGAGACGAGGGATGCGAAAAGTTTGAAGATTGTGATTGTTGGGGATACACTGGAGGAGGTTGAGGCGATGGCTGAGAGTAATTCGATGGTGGTTGAGGCGATGGTTGAGAATAATTGGAAGGTGGTTGTGGTGACGATTGAGTATAATTGGAAGGAGGTTGTGGCGACGATTGGGAATAATTGGAAGGCGGTTGAGGTGACGGTTGAGAGTAATTGGAAGGTGGTTGAGGTGATGGTTGAGAGTAACTAGAAGGTGGTTGAGGTGACGATTGAGAATAATTGGAAGGTGGTTGAGGCGAGGCTTGAGAATAATTGGAAGGTGGTTGAGGCGAGGCTTGAGAATAATTGGAAGGTGGTTGAGGCGATTGTTGAGAATAATTCGTAGGCGGTTGCGGCGATTGTTGGGAATAATTTGATGGTGGTTGAGGGGACAATTGGGAATATCCAGACGATTGTTGAGGAGATTGCGCATACGGAGAATGTTGCTGTTGCGGGGACGATTGAGAATAATTTGGCGGTGCTTGAGGAGAAGCTTGAGAATATGGTGAATGTGGTGGTTGTTGAGGGGAAGATTGAGAGTAAGTGGCAGATTGGGGAGATGGCTGTGAATAATTGGCGGCATTTTGTTGCGGAGAAACTTGTGAATATTTAGGGGTGGAAGGTTGCTGAGGAGATGGTTGTGAATAATTTGATGGTGGTGGCTGAGGGGAAGGCTGTGGATACACTTGTTGTATAGGTTGTGGTGAATGCTGTGAATAAACTGGAGATTGATTTTGATTAGAAGACAACTGTTGATTGTATGCTTCGTTCGGTGTGGAATTCTGAGGGAAATTAGTTTGCGGCGATCGTTGAGGAAATGTGGGCGACAATTGATGATATATTTCCCTAGAATTTTCCTGAGGCGATTTCTGGAACGTTTGATGCGATTGTTGGGCAGGTATTTGGTAGAGTGGCGCTTGTTCATACGATGACGATGGATAAGCTGGAGACAAAGGGTGATTTTGCGGTGACGGAGTGGGAGGTAATTGAGCACTGTATCTCGGTGGTGTGGCATAATAAGGACTATTATAAGGGCTACTTCCTGTCGATAAAGCGTCTTGATAGAATCCAGCTCCTCTAATTTGCGGCTCGATCGAAGCCATTATAGGTTGTCCTTGCGGAGATCGGCCTGAACGTCCAGGAGGTGACTCTTGGGAAAAACTCGAAACCGATTCACTTACACTACTACCACCAGTACTCATCCTTCTTTGCCTACCACAAAACACTTCCTGCAATTCACCATCCTTCTTTGTTATACCATCCTCTGATTCTTCATCCTTCTTTTTCAACTTTGGCGCTCCGAACGCTTTGAACCAAGCACTCAAATTTGGTGTCGCTGCTTTGGGTTTCTGCGTGTCCTTTGCATTGGATTGATTATCTTTAGACTCTTCTACGATCGTGGTTGTTTGCGTCGTTGTTATTCCTGTTGCGTTTTCTTCTTTCAGACTAGACACTGGGATTGCAGGAAGAGTATTGTGATCTTCTTCTTCATCGTCATTCGAAAAATTGGGATTGGGCGAGGAAACTAGACTCTTACAAATTAATTGAATGGAATCTACATTTTTCAAAACTGTTCCTAGACTAAGTTTCGGTTCTTCATCTGTATTCTTATTCGTTTGATCATTATCGCTGGTCAACTGCACCGCCGTTTCGGTGGTATTAACATTAGGTAAATTTAATGGTTTTTTTAAAAGTAAATTTCCCTTACTTTTTCCAGGTTGTAAACGATCTATCGTACGTTGAATTTTTTTTGGTCTGGTAGGTCCATGAGGACCAAAAATTTTAATAGAACTTGGTCGTTTCCTAGGTGCTTCTACTTTTGGACCTGATCGGCCAGATTCAACGGATGAAGAATGAAATATTGGTGAATCGCTTCCTGAAGAAAATTCGGAGAGTCTTGGTGCGTCATCGAGCCATTTGTTGATATCCTATTTGAAGATAAAAATAAGATAAAATAAAATATAATTATGTATAAAATAACTACATATAAGTATTTAAACGTATTGAAACATAAAATATTCTTACATGAAGTGTTTGTTCTGT